>NC_081353.1:46853739-46871173 GCF_029784015.1 Lycium ferocissimum | reverse complement strand
TTAATTGATGTTTTTTCACTATTTTAAAAAATGGGAAACCCTAAGCATTGAAAGTTATAATTTTTGAAAACAGTCAAGAATATAGAATTAAGTTGACTAAAATACACAAAAAAAAATGAAAAACTTACACAAATACACAGCCACCCACGAATCTCGGCACAGTAAATGTAGTGGAATCGTGCTTGATGGTAATGGATAGATTCGATGAAGAAAAAAAAGGCTAAAATTAATAGAAGGAGAGAAACTAAGTATATTACGTGCGTTTCAAAAATGGGAAGATGAGATAGCGTTTCCCTTTATTTACGGTGTATTTGTGAACGATAAGTGGAAGTTAACATTGTATCTATAATGGGCAATTTAGAAAATTAATTAGCTATTATTATTAATTTTAATAAAAGGTAGTTATTAACATTAAATAGGTAGTAAAAGTAGCTATAACAAGTAAATTTTCCAAAAAAAAATAAATATTTATGTCCTTAATTATTCAATCTATGTGAATTTTACCGACCTAAAAATCGAAAAAAATGGCTATTTCCGACCTCATGAGGTCGGTTTGCAGCCAAAACCGACCTCAAAACCTCAAAATCGGTCGGAAAACGGTGGGTCGGAATTATTACCGACCTCATGAGGTCGCAAAATACCGACCTCGTGAGGTCGGTAAAAAGTTTTTTTTGGTATTACTTAAATAAAATACCGACCTCATTAGGTCGGTAAATTATATTAATAATATAATGATATGAGTTCACCGACCTCCGGAGGTCGGTAATTTATATGAATATATGATATATTTTGCATAAAACCGAGCCTCGTGAGGTCGGTAATTTCAATTTCGGGAATATTATGCATAAAACCGACCTCGTACGAGGTCGGTAATTTACAATTTACGGGAATATTTTACGGAAAACCGACCTCATGAGGTCGGTAATTTACCATATGTTGGATAATTTTGCGAGAAAACCGACCTCGCGAGGTCGGTAATTTGCAATTTCGGAAAAAAAATTTCGTAAAACCGACCTCGTGAGGTCGGTATTCGAAAAAAAAAAAAATTGTAGCACCTAGCTATTACTCCAAAGTGCCTCCCCGTCAAGATGAAAATAATTTTACTTTCAACTAAAACGAGCCCAAATAGCTGCCAACAATACATCAAACTACTATAAATACATAAAACAATAAGCTACTATTACAACACACTAGATGGCCCACGGGCGTATGGCCGACATCATTGTTTGTATTATTTGTGCAATTATTACAGGAATACTAAAAGGATCATAACACCAAGAAAATAATTCTACGTGTTTCAAGTTTTAACACTTCATAATATTTACGCGCACTAAGCAACAAAAGTATACAATATTGTGAAATCCTACATTCTTCATTTTCAATGAGGAAATCGTTTACATAATGGAAAAAAGAAGCACCATGCCTTTTGAAATTTGACCACTCCATAAAGCTTTGTTGTCATAACTCATAAGCCTTTTTTCCCAAGTTGTCAAAGATATTAGAACCTGCCATTAGAAACCATAGGGATGAGTACCTGTCTACCAAAATAAAAGAAAGAATTTGGTAAGCGTAAGAAATGAGGTGGATACAATGTGAAGCGAGGATGCAAGTAAAATGTTTGTGTCTGTTAAGGTAAAGAGAAATACTACGATGCGACTATAAAATAAATAGCTCTTGGAACTATAAGTTGGTAGAAGGAACCCATGGTGCAAGTTGGCATAACTTTGAGTCTTCTCTCGTTACCCATGCATCAAGCAAACAATCAATGAAACAACAAGCTATATTGAGTGAGGAATGAGAGTTTGTTACTTGAAAGCCCTTCTAAGGATACCTAGCACTTTAGTAAAAAACTAAGTAAGAAAACAACTTCACATCATTTGTGAGATTTTGCTTTGCAAGTATATTCAGATGATGACAAAGGACTATAAAGGAAAAAATCAACTTTTATTCTATTATATTCTGCTCAACATAGTTGGCAAAAATCATGAGATGATAGTACTTGTTTATCAATGACAAGATAGTTGGTACATAAGTAGCATGTGAGGACACAAAATATAATCCTTTGACGCGAAAAATGAAAATAAACACTCTCTTCCTCAAGGAAAATCTCCATTTTCATAAAGAAATGTCAATGTCAACACGGACTTACAAATCGAATTATACCTTCTCATATTATAAGGTAGCAAAAGGCACAAAGCTAAAGCCATGAGGCAATAGAGGGAGAGACAATGAGGATGAGCAAACAATTCCAACAGTAGAGTCTTGGAAGGGTTTCTTATTTCCATTGCAAAAGCCGAAGCAATTATTATCAATCAAAGAAAACCACATGGAAGGTTTGTCATTATCGGGTTCAACATTGAGCTTTCCTTAGTGCCGCAAAATCCCAAAAAATATACACCACTCATATCACTATCAAACACCACTAAAAGTTAAATTATTAGTATATACAATATATCGACCTCTCTATAACAACGATTCTCTCGTAACGTCATTTTATTATAACGCCAAGTCTTTTAATGTCATGTTATAACGGCATTTGGCTATACCAAAAACTATCCGATGCCGTTATAAAGAGGTTTAACTATAGCACAAAATAAACATACCTATGACACAAGCAAATAGTAAGGACAACCATAAAACTAAAGTAAAAAACCAAAAATTCAAGTTTTGGTCTACTTACTTAGGTGAAATGTGAAAGAATCTTGGACACTACATAAGCCAAAAAGGCCATCATGTTAAGATGTCAATCATCACATTAATAAGCGGAACAATTAACTTAAAAGGCCGTAAATCAAACAACCATTTATTTTAGGTAAACTTGTCCATCCACAATATAGACATCATCATAACTTCAAAATTAACCAACCATAAAACTAAAGTAAAAAACCAAAATTCAAGTTTTGGTCTACTTACTTAAGTGAAATGTGAAAAAACCTTGGAGACAACATAAGCTAAAAAAGGCCAAGTAAATCAAACAACCCTTTGTTTATTATCAACTTACCCTTCCACATTGCTCATATAAGCATCGAGAAAGTTAAAAATCCACCAACCATAAAACTAAAATAAAAAAGAAAAATTCAAGTTTTAGTCTACTTACTTATTTCCCTTGATTTTAAACCAAGTTTCAAGACAATGCTTATGTGCGGCAGCCCAAATCATCTTTACAAGAACATCCCAATTCAATAGCAACACCAGACTCAATCCAATATCCACCAAACTCAAGTGACAAATTCTACAATCTCTTTCAACAGAAGGAAAAGTAAGCTAATCAGATCAAACAGACGGAAAAGTAAGCTAATCAGATCAAACAGAAGGAAAAGTAAGCTAATCAGATCAAACAGAAGGTCTATCAGATCAAACAGAAGGTCTTTATCAACAAGCATACTCCAATGAAACAATTTTATAACAGACATAACCTGTCATAACATCTAAGGATGACTTTCAGAGAACAGAAGAAGTTTCTTAATGACAAAAGATATATACCCTCCAAAAGGACCAAAACATACTAAAAACTTAGTATAATTCAGTTGTAACTAGAGCGATCGGCAAGTTACCATGTTAGGAAGAAACGGTATTGTTGAAGGGATATACGGCATCTCATATTCATCCTCACGAGTCTCAACTCTTGTGTTCGAGTTCTTTAACCTTTGTTGTATTCTTAGCCTGCATACCTGAAAATTATTCCGAAAATTAAGAAGCTATTTGACAGTACAACCTTTAGGAAATTAATAAGTTATTCCTTCAACTATTATTCTAGTACATTAGAACTTGAGAAAACTCACTTCTTCCATGAGGAGGAAGATTTTGTTGCGCCTGCTCCTTATGTTATTCTTAAACTCACTTATGCTCCATAACTTAAGGAGGTTTGAAAAAGACAGACTTGATTTTTGAGCAAGAAAATTCCCAACAGTCTGCTAAAGGCCAAAAACCACTTCTCCTAAGTTCTAAAAAAATAAGTCACTAATCTTCAAGGCGAAAACACACTCTTAAAGGATTTCATGCTCAAGAAGGGATAACAAATAAGGGTACTCAAACTAGTTCATTCAATATTTAAATACTCAAGAAACAAAACGAGTTGTTCATTTCTATAAAATTGCTAAGATCTTTAAAACATGGTTACTTCATGATTTAAGGTGCGGAGAATGTCGATTCAACAAATGGGCGGCGCCAAAGTCGAACATAAACATGCGATATTTGTTTAAACAAAATAAAAAAAACAACGAGAGCTAACGACATTTTTAGCAACTATGAGAATTAAAAAAAATTTTCTTTGGGAAGGATTAAGTATTCTCTTTAATCGGTCACCACTCAAATAACTAACACACATAACAAAAAACGAGGCAATTTTTGAAAGCAAACTAGACCAAATCCCATAGGCTGGAGCGGTGAGAATATCCTTCAACCAAACATGTAAGGAACCAGACTAACACCCACAAAATGGCGAGAATTGAGACTTTAAAATTCAAAGGAAAGACCAGGTTCATTTTCAAATAAGGCGAAAAAGCTCTAACGAGAAAACTTTACATATATGGAGGCAACGATCACCCGCTTCCCTCAACTGCCTTAATAACATTGAAGCAATTGTAGGTGCATTGAAAATATTCTAACCGGACTAATTATGCTAAACACGAAACTCAATTATGGAGATATCGAAACGGTGGCGACTAGGCTTAACTGCTGCATTCTCATCAAATGAAAAGCATCTATTTCCTTTAAAACCCGCGGTTCACTTAGCATAGTATTGACATCATATAATAGCAGCCAAAGAATTAACGAACAGACACAATGAGGGGCATAGAACAACGGCAAAATTCAACTCGTTGACACATTTAAGACATCATTCCAGAGACATATACAAAGCACTCTAAAGAAAGGGGATACGACATGTATTCATCAAATTCGACCCAAAATAGGACCTCAAACATGTATCATGAATTTCCCCGAACACTAGATAGATTCACGGATGCTACAATAGCAATCCCTCTACACACATTATGTGATGTTGGAATACCAAACCAATCGACCTAGACTCATATCATGGACACGGATTTAATAAGAACGACAACAAGATTATACACTAAACAAATGAAGGGCTAGAACTTGAACTATTTCAATACCAAACCAATCGACCTAGACTCATATCATGGACACAGATTTAATAAGAACGACAACAAGATTATACACTAAACAAATGAAGGGCTAGAACTTGAACTATTTCCTCATTTAGCAACGGGTTTGAAACTACAACTGAAATAATCTGCATGGAATACTTACTCAACATGGCCAATAACTTTTGAATGACATTTTAAAGTAGTTAATCTAACAAAGTGGACCAACAACCAATTCAAATCTTAATATAACGGGCATTACGGGGAATAAGCTAGGCATTATATCGAACAACACATTAAAGGCGGACGATGTTAATATCAACAAGTAATGACCTAAAAACCAATAGCTAAAAATACCTACTCATGCTGAGCTACTAACATTCATAAGTCTGTTAATAGCAATAACTAATGTCTATTAATCGTGCTTAAATCATTGCTAACAGCAGATAACTAGAAATAGCAACTAATGCTCATTAATTATGCTTAAACTATTAATAGCTGGAGATTAAATCAAACAGCAACCAAGCATACAACAACTAAGGCATGACAGAAATTAACAATTAAGACTAAAATAGGAGGAGAAACAACTAAGGAAGATTTACGAGCCTTCTTCGGGTGCAGCGAAGTGAGGCGAAGGTTTCGATCTAACCTCGAACACTTCAAATCTACTTCGAAACACTACGAACCCCGAATTTGTATACCCTTCGAATCCAAACAGATGCCAAGGGCAAAACAAAACAAAAAGTGGTGTGGATTTTGACTCGATATCCAACAATACGGCTAAAAGAATTAATGTCGTCTATGGGGGATTTCTTGCGACTCGAAAATCCTTGTTTTTTTAGAGGATTTCCCGTACTGAAAGGACCCCCTTTAATGGATGATGAAACGAATATTTATAGGCTGATTTAGGGTTTGAGTTTGAGAGGAGCGGGAACGGGGGGAAAGTGGGAACGGCGTGGTGGGGCGAAGGAGATGATGATGAAGAAAGAGAAGGGAGCGGAAGAGAGAGGAGCGGGCGGCGGAGAAAAAGAAAGAGGAGAGGGAACCCTACCTGTTTTCTTCAATTAAGAAACGGGTATAATGTGTCTTTATTTGACAGATTATACCGACCTCATGAGGTCGGTATTATTTTAAATAAAAAATAAAATATTTTACATTTATCATCAAATAAATTCCCGACCTAGTGAGGTCAGTATATTATTTTTTCAAATTTTGGTACAATATTACCGACCTCATGAGGTCGGTTTATTTTTAAAAAAATTAAAAAATATGTATTACGACTTTACTGACCTCATGAGGTCGGTTTTTTTTCCGACCTCAACTGAGGTCGGTTTTTTGAGGTCGGTAAAACCTATTTTTTTAGTAGTGTAATTAACTGACCATCTCAAACTATATATATAAGTATACTACTAATACTTTCAAGAAAATAAATAAATATAAGCATATGATGTGGACTATATTCTATAGTTACCTCTCCGATATGAAACCCGTTAAAATTAGTAAGTTATAATTAAGGGAATAACTCTAAACTTCGCTAAAAATATCGGGTTATTACATTTTACCTATTTACATGACGTAGCAAACATATAGCAAAACTCAGCACTTGTTACTTATTGTATTCGCGTCGCTGTATTCATGAATACATTCATTAAAATTTGCTGAATTTTGTATTCAATTTAAATGTATTCAAACTCAACTGTATTCATTGTAGCTACTTTTATATTATATTCACTTTATTATATTTAATCGGTTGTATACAAAACACAGAATTTTGCACTAAAAAAGTTAACGAATACACTCAAAAACTGAATACAAAGAAATAAAATTCACTCTATTAATTTTTATACACTTCAAAAACTCAATGCATTTATTTGTATGCAAGAAATAAAATTAACGAATATACTCAAATATAGAATACAAGAAATAAAATACACCCAAACACTAAATTGTATGCTAAAAAATTAAAGAATACACTGAACTGTATGCTAAAAAATTAATGAATACATTGAAAAAGAAACACGATTTTTCAGATCCGGCACCGAAATCTGACCGGAAAAAGCCACTGTTGGCCAGACTCCGACAAAGCAAAATTTGTCGACGGTGAAGATCTCATGTATATCCGGTCAGATCCGGCCAAGATCTGACCGGATCTGACCGTCAAAGTTCGCCGGAGAAGGATGGAAGGCCAATCATTGAAGATCTGATGTATATCCATCAGATCCGGTCAGATCTTGACCGAATCTAACCATCAAAGTTCGCCGGAGAAGGATGAAAGGCCAATCGGTGAAGATCTGATGTATATCCGATCAGATCCGGCCAAGATATGACTGGATCTAACCGTCAGAATTCACCGGAGAAAGGTCGTGGTGGCCGGCGGCAGAGCATTGGGGTGAAGATGGGAGAGAGAGAGATGGAAGGGTTGGGTTAGAAGTGAATAATGTGATTAAGGGGTATTCTACTTTGTGTCTATATATATATATATATATATATATAGCTATAAGTTGTATTTAACATATTATTATTAGATATGGGATGTAATTATTTTAAACTATAGCTACTATATATAAATATGTAGTAGAGTTAGTTATGCTATGTAGAATTCCCATGAAATTATTGTACACTAAAAAACATGGACCCCATATTATTGCTTTTCTTCGAAAGGTTAAATAGCCAAACCATACAATTTCCTTTCTTTTCTTATATTCGCCTGAGATCTAATCTAGATATTTAACTGTTGTATTTGCTATTCAGCCATGTCATTTATTTGTTATGTTTACCAAATAAATATACTTAAAATATTTATATTTTAAAAAAAGATAGAATTTAATTACCTTTTCATTTTTATTCTTACTCTAATAAATGTGAAAAGAGATTAATGTAGTAAAAGAAAAAATAATATTAAATGGAGATCAAAAAATGAATAAGATAAATTAGTCAAATTATAATTCTAATTGATGTTTCCTTAAAAAACCGTGCAAAAGACAACATGACAAGTAAAATGAGCTAAACTAAGAATATTTACCAAAAATTAAAAAATAGTAGTTCTCGACGTCGGTCAAGGTGGACACGAGACCTTCACGACTATAAGAGGGCAATTGGCAGCCTTAGCGTATAGACGATAAGATTTTAGGGTCGTACGATTTGGTGGAAACTAGATTCGTCAAAAGGAAGTAGAGTATAAGTTACGCTTGGGAAGGATTTCATGGGCGTCGAGCTAGGGAATGTTTAGCAAGGATTTAAGGACGAGTTATAATGTCCATTAGATCGTTAAGGAGGTGTTTCGCAAGTACCAAGAAGGTTCCATAAGGATTCGAGATCAAACAAAGCGGCGAGAACGAAATCAGAAATACTGGGGATTATACGGTCCAATGTACGGACCGTATATTTTATACGGCCCGTATGTTTGGCCGTAGAACTCTTCCGGTGAAGGGTGGAATCGGAAGGAACATACGGTCCAATATACGGACCGTATAAATTATACGGACCGTATATTGGACCTTATATTTCGGGTCGGGTCCAAATTTTATTTTCATATATAGGCACGGTTTCCCCTTCTTTTTCTCATTTCTCATCTCTCCAAACTCTCCAAACCTCTAGAAACCTCTCCATATCACATAATACATATTCAAGTAGGGAAACAAAGGATTAAACATCAAAGATTAGTAGAATCAAGGGTGTAAATGCTTCCGAAAGATTGATAGAGGTTGGAAATCTCCTTGGTAGTCAAGTGGAGTTCTTCTCAAGTGGAGTATTTTTATCCAAAAGACCATCCTTACGTAATCAAGGTGAGTATTACAATTATTTTATGATGGTAAGGGTGTTGAGTAGTTGAAGAACTCGAATTACAAATAAGTATGAAGTTGTATTCTAGTAATGGTTATGGAGGATTCCGGAAACGAGTTTAGAGATTGAATAATGTTAACTTGAGAGAAATTTATGTATTATGATATTATGGATGTTGTTGTGTTGTTTGGGAGCTGTTTGGTTATATGAGGAAAAGTTGTCGAAACAAACGAAATGCTGCCCAATTTTCGTTAGCCTTATCCGCTTTAGTTTAAACTTAAGTATGCCTTCAACAATCTAACCTTCGTACGAACCCTCTTATATGTAGAATCGTAAGTCGGAAGGAGAGCTCTTAGTCGACGTCGTTAAGGAGACACAAAGGTATGTGAGGCTATCCCCTTCTTCTTTCAAAGGCATGATCCCTACATGTTGATTCTATATATGTCATTCTCTATATTTTACTCCCAGAAATGCCAAAAGCTTATAGTTCCTAAAGAATCTTACAATGGCTCCAATTTGAAAGATTTTCAAGTTTAGCATTCTAAATGGTTTCCTGACGTGACTGAGTGGGCTATAAAGCATATGGCCACTGCTCGTGTCTAAGTGAGCTATATATTACATATGGCCCCAGTCTATAAAGCATATGGCTTCAACTTTTGTCTGAGCTATATTACATATGGCCGTAGGTTACGTCATGGATCCCCAGACACGATCTAATGATGATGATGTCATAATGTACTCGGAGGTTTACGACCTTATGTCACTCCGAGAGAGTGCATTTTTATTTGGGCTCTCTCGTACTACGTATATTATATATATATATATACTACGTATAGTATATATATATGATATAGACGCATAGCCTCCTGATCAGCTGGCATATGATGATATTATCCCGGACGCGGGCTATATGGATAATGGATCGGGCCGTACGTTCCACGGCAATATATGGATCGGGCTGCACGTTCCGCAGCAATATATGATATGATATGTTACGCGTATGCATGCATGGCTCCGCCTTAAGAGGCAAGCAGTTACCAGCTATCTTTTCATCTTTGTTTTGTCTTCTTGTGCTTCTGTTACTTTATGATATATTCCTTACATACTCAGTACGTTATTCGTATTGACATCCTTTTCTTTTGGATGTTGTACTCATGCCCATAGGTAGACAGGGAGACGACCCAGCCTCTTCGGAGTCGGACCCGCTTGCACCAAAGCACTTCCATAGACCGGAGGTGCCGTCTTTGATATATTCTTTTGTGTACATATTTGGATATGATGGGGTCCTGTCCCATCGTCATGACCTCAGAGTTTCAGTTAGAGGCTCGTAGATACTTGTATGTGGGTAGCAGTTGTCATGTGCCCTCGATGTATATTTCGTACATTATTCTTTTGCTGTCATGAATGTTGGTATATGTGGATATGTGTACATGTTTATGAAGCTTATATGAATACAGGTTAAGACGATAATGGTACGATGTATGGTGCTCGGTATCTAGCTCCGTACCGTCGCGGCCCTCAGGCGGGTCGTGACAAAAGTGGTATCAGAGCAGTTCGTCCTAGGATGTGTCTACGAGCCGTGTCCAGTAGAGTCTTGTTTATGGGTGTGAAGCGCGCCACACTTATAAACGAGAGGCTGCGGGGCATTTAGGAATAATGACCGTCTTTCTTTCCCTAGATCGTGCGATAGAGCCATAATGTAAGGTTTCCTTCTTTTATTTTCCATGATTAGAAAAAAAAAAGCGGAACAAGTGAGAGCTCCAGGCGTATTAGGAAGAAAATTCCGCGCCAGTTTGTGCGTTATGATTTCAGCGATGCCGACGAGAAGGAAGAAAATCCGCACCATATTAGATGCCGCCGAGGAAGGCACCAGTCGAGAGCCTCCAGCTGAGTCGGGACACGGCGAGGCGGAGAGTGCCACTCCCTCGCATACCGCTCCCGCTCCTATTCCTCTAGCGGCAGAGGAGCATGAGAGGGCTCCAGCTCCTCCCCCTATTGCTCCAGATCAGGACTTACGGGATGCTGTTCAGTTGCTGACTCAATTAGTTGCCGCGCAGGCTCAGCGGCAGAGTGTGGGTTCTAGTGATAGGGCGACCAGTGCCCGGGCCCGTGATTTTATAAGTTTAAATCCTCCAGAATTCTTCGGGTCGAAACCAGATGAAGACCCGCGATTTTGGGCTTTATTGATGAGATATTGAGGACGTTGAGGATTATCCATGCTTCGATGCGAGTCCGTGGAGTTGGCTTCGTATAGACTCGGGACGTAGGTTGTATTTGTTTTATGGTATAATAATTGGATTTCTTCAAGAGTTGTTCAAACCCACCAAGTTTGGGAAAATGCATCTCCCCCAAAATGGCAAGAATTTGTGAACGCTTTCATTCGGCATTATTTGCCCCCTGAGGTTCGTCGGGCTCGCGCAGATAGATTTCTAAATCTCAAGCAAGGAAATATGAGTGCCCGGGAATATAGTCTCCGATTCAATTCATTGGCTAGATATGCTCCGGCCATGGTAGCAGATATGGGAGACCGGGTACATCGATTTGTGAGAGGCTTGGGGCCACACTTATTTAAGGATTGTTTGACAGCCTCGTTATTAGAAGGAATGGATATTTCGCGCATTCAAGCGCATGCTCAGAACTTGGAAGAACAACAACAGCCGCCGAGGGGAGATCGAGTTATGGACAGGGGACACGGTAAGAGGACTAGATCAGCGGGTGCTAGCAGCGAGTACAGAGGAGGCCAGGGGCAGCAGTATTCCAGACATTCTAGCCAGTCTGCATCTAGTGCACCTCCTCGGTTTGCGGGCCGAAGGTTTGATCGTCCTACTTATTCTGGGCCGAGTCAGGGCTCAGGAGCTTCAGGGTCCCAGTATCGTGGCGATTCTAGTCAGAGGCGACCGCCGGTACCACGGTGCAGTCAGTGCGGCAAGTTACATCCGGGTCAGTGTCGCCGAGGCTCAGATGCTTGTTATGCCTGTGGTCAGGTTGGCCACATTATGCGCGATTGTCCAGTGAGGAGCGGCCGAGATGAGGCCCGGCCTACGGGTTCGACGGGTTCATCGTCGTCGGTCGCCCCCGGGACGGGGCTTCCCAGGTTCCAGCGGGCCGTGGCAGAGGCAGAGGAGGAGCCTCTAGTTCGAGCGGTCCCCAGAACCGTATTTATGCATTGACCGGACGGCAAGATTTGGAGACCTCTCCCGACGTCGTGACAGGTATATTGACAGTATCTTCTTATGATGTTTATGCATTGATTGATCCGGGCTCTACCTTGTCATATATTACTCCTTATATTGCCGATCGTATCGGGATAACACCCGAGCCAATCAAACCTTTTGAAGTGTCCACCCCAGTTGGTGACCCAGTATTAGCCAGACAAGTGTATAGAAACTATATAATTGTAGTGTGCGGTCGACACACCGTAGGCGATTTGATTGAATTGGAAATCTTTGGACTTCGACGTTATTATGGGCATGGGTGGTTAGCTTCTTGTTATGCAAATGTAGATTGCAGGGCCAAGGTGGTCCGGTTTCAATTCCCCGGAGAACCAGTTCTAGAGTGGAAGGGTAACACTGCATCCCCAAGAGGCAGATTTATTTCTTATCTTAAGGCAAGGAAGATGATTGCCAAGGGTTATATTTATCACCTAGTTCGGGTCCATGATACGGAAGCAAAGCCGCCGACTCTTCAATCCGTTCCGGTAGTGAACGAGTTTCCAGATGTATTTCCGGATGAGCTTCCAGGTCTTCCACCAGAACGGGAGATTGAATTCACTATCGATGTATTGCCGGACACTGAGCCAATATCTATTCCTCCCTACAGAATGGCTCTACGAGAATTGAAAGAACTAAAAGCACGCTGAAGGATTTACTCGAGAAGGGGTTTATTAGGCCCAGTTCATCGCCATGGGGAGCACCTGTTTTATTCGTAAGGAAGAAAGATGGATCCTTGCGGATGTGTATCGATTATAGGCAGCTGAACAAAGTGACAATAAAGAATAAGTATCCACTTCCGAGAATTGACGATTTATTCGATCAATTGCAAGGGGCTAAGTGGTTTTCCAAGATAGATTTGAGGTCAGGATACCACCAAGTAAGAGTCAAAGAAGAAGATATTCCGAAGACGGCATTCAGGACCAGATATGGTCATTACGAATTTCGGGTGATGTCGTTTGGTTTGACTAATGCTCCAGCGGTGTTCATGAACCTGATGAATGATGTGTTTAGGCCATTCCTGGATTTGTTCATCATTGTGTTCATCGATGATATTCTGGTATACTCCAAATCGGAGGAAGAACATGCAGAACATTTGCGTACTGTTCTTGGAATTCTTCGAGCTCGCCAATTGTATGCTAAATTTTCAAAATGTGAATTCTGGTTGAACTCTGTGACTTTTCTGGGCCATATCATCTCAGCCGATGGTATTCGGGTTGATACCCAAAAGATTGAAGTTGTGAAGACTTGGCCATGGCCTACGACGCCCATAGAAATTCGTAGCTTCCTGGGTCTAGTCGGGTATTACAGGAGATTTGTGGAAGGATTTTTCTCTATTTCAGCACCTTTGACGAAGCTAACACAGAAAGCTGCTAAATTTCAGTGGACAGATGCTTGTGAGCGGAGCTTTCAAGAGCTGAAAGACAGGTTGACTTCAGCCCCAGTCCTGACACTTCCAGAAGGATCAGAAGGTTATGTGGTGTATTGTGATGCCTCGGGTGTCGGGTTAGGCTGTGTATTGATGCAGCACGGCAAGGTCATTGCCTATGCCTCCAGGCAACTGCGAAAGCATGAGAAGAATTATCCGACTCACGACCTTGAATTAGCTGCAGTTATTCACGCTCTGAAAATATGGAGGCATTATTTGTATGGCGTTCATGTGGACATCTACACGGATCACAAAAGTCTCCAATATATTTTTAAGCAAAAGGAATTGAATCTGCGTCAAAGGCGATGGTTAGAGTTAAAGGATTATGATGTAAATATTCTATACCATCCGGGTAAAGCAAATGTTGTAGCTGATGCTCTTAGTCGTAAATCGATGGGTAGTCGAAGTGATGTTCCGCCAGAAAAGAAGGAATTAGCTCGTGAACTCCACCAGCTGGCTAGTTTGGGAGTTCGTTTAATGGAATCGGGCGATACCAGAGTTAATGTGCTTAACCCAGTTGTTTCATCCTTGGACACAGAAATAAAAGAGCGTCAGTACGAGGATCCCAAATTGAAGTATTATAAAGGTGTGCAATTCCCAAAGGAAAGGTCACCATTTGAAGTCTCCACAGATGGGGTTCTCAGATACCAGAATAGGTTATGTGTTTCGGATATTGCGGGACTTCGTCGTCGGATTCTGGAAGAAGCCCATTATTCCCGTTATTCCATCCATCCTGGAGCGACGAAAATGTACCACGACCTCAAACTGATGTATTGGTGGGAAGGAATGAAGAGAGATATAGCCGAGTTTGTGGCTCAATGTCCAAACTGCCAACAGGTGAAAATTGAGCACCAGAAACCAGCAGGGCTCTTACAGGAAATGGAAATTCCAACCTGGAAATGGGAGGCGATCAATATGGATTTTGTTGTTGGATTACCTCGTTCTCGACATAAGTACGACTCCATTTGGGTGATTGTTGATAGGCTCACAAAGTCAGCACATTTTCTCCCGGTCAGATCTACATATTCGGCAGAAGATTATGCTAGATTGTACCTCAAAGAGATAGTGCGGCTTCATGGCATTCCTGTATCTATTATCACTGACGGCTTCATGGCATTCCTGTATCTATTATCACTGACAGAGGAGCACAATTTACAGCTAAATTCTGGAGATCCTTTCAAGAAGGATTGGGCACTCAAGTGAAATTTAGCACGGCATTCCATCCACAGACCGATGGACAAGCTGAACGCACTATTCAGACCTTAGAAGACATGTTGCGAGCTTGTGCGTTGGACTTTGGCGGAAATTGGGAGGATCATTTGCCACTTATTGAGTTTGCCTATAACAACAGTTATCATGCCAGTATTCAGATGGCTCCTTATGAGGCCTTATATGGGAGGAAGTGTAGATCGCCTATTGGATGGTTTGAAGTGGGAGAGACACAACTAATAGGCCCAGAATTGATCCAACAAGCGGTTGAGAAGATTAAGCTTATCCGAGACCGGTTGATGATAGCTCAAAGTCGCCAAAAATCTTATGTCGACAATCGCCGTAGGAATTTGGAATTTCAGGTGAATGACTGGGTATTTTTGAAAGTATCGCCAATGAAGGGCATAATGAGGTTTGGTAAAAAGAGTAAGCTTAGTCCTCGATATATTGGGCCCTACAAGATCATACGCAGAGTGGGCCAAGTAGCTTACGAGCTGGACTTACCTCGGGTGAAGTTCGGTTCATCCGATCTTTCATGTATCGATGCTTCGCAAATGTATTGGAGATCCGACCAAAATAGTGCCTGCAAGCGACATTCAAGTCACGAAAAAACTAACCTATGAAGAAGTTCCTGTTGCTATACTAGATAGACAAGTGCGAAAGCTTAGAAATAAAGAGGTCGCTTCGGTCAAGGTCTTATGGAGGAATGATAATAGAGAGGAGATGACTTGGGAAGCAGAAGAAGCTATGAAAATAAAATATCCGCATCTATTTCCACCCCCTACGGAGACCCAAGGTGAAACATCAATGCCCCCAGGTATGAAATGTTCTACTTTATTGCTTCTGGGTTGTGTGTGGTCGTATTTCTTGTTGTTGATGTTGTAGCCCTGTGTGGCGATGTATTTTGGGTTCTTTGTGACAGGATGGTAGTGCCAAATTACAGGGGAAACTCTGGCAAAATTTTCGTAGGATTCCCGAGAATTTAACATTCGAGGACGAATGTTTTAAGGGGGGGAGAATGTTACACCTCGGTAATTTCGTGACGTTGCGTCGTGAATGGACTGACGTCGGTCAAGGTGGACACGAGACCTTCACGACTACAAGAGGGTGATTGGCAGCCTTAATGTATAGACGATAAGATTTTGGGGTCGTAGGATTTGGTGGAAATTTGATTCGTCAAAAGGGAGTAGAGTATAAGTTACGTTTGGGGAGGATTTCATGGGTGTCAAGTTAAGGAATGTGTAGCAAGGATTTAAGGATGAGTTATAATGTCCGTTAGATCGTTAAGGAGGTGTTTCACAAGTACCAAGAAGGTTCCATAACGATTCAAGATCAAACGAAGCGGCGAGAACGAAATCGGAAATACTGGGGATTATACGGTCCAATGTACGGACCGTATATTTTATACGGCCCATATGTTTGGCCGTAGAGTCCTTCCAGTGAAGGGTGGCAATCTGGAGGAAACATACGGTCCAATGTACGGATTATACGGTCCGTATATTTCGGGTCGGGTCCGAGTTTTATTTTCATATATACACGGTTTCCTCTTCTTTTTCTCATTTCTCATCTCTCCAAACTTCCAAAAACCTCTAGAAACCTCTCCCTAACACATCAATACATATTCAAGAAGGGGAAACAAAGATTAAACATCAAAAGTTGGTAGAATCAAGGGTGTAAATGCTTCCTAGAGGTGGATAGGAGTTGGAAATCTCCTTGGTAGTCAAGTGGGGTTCTTCTCAAGTGGAGTATTTTTATCCAAAAGATCATCCTTACGTAATCAAGGTGAGTATTACAATTATTTTGTGATAGTAAAAGTGTCGAGTAGTTGAAGAACTCGAATTATAAGCAAGTATGAGGTTGTATTCTAGTAATGGTTATGGGGAGTTCCGGAAATGAGTTTAGAGGTCGAAAAATGTTTAACTTGAGGGAAATTGCGTATTATGATACTATGGATGTTGTTGTGTTGCTTGGGAGTTGTTTGGTTATATAGGGAAAGGTGGTCGAAACAAACGAAATGCTGCCCAATTTTCGTTAGCCTTATCCGCTTTAGTTTAAACTTAAGTATGCCTTCAACAATCTAACCTTCGTACGAACCCTCTTATATGTAGAATCGTAAGTCGGGAGAGCTCTTAGTCGACGTCGTTAAGGAGACACAAAGGTATGTGAGGCTATCCTTCTTCTTTCAAAGGCATGATCCCTACATGTTGATTCTATATATGTCATTCTCTATATTTTACTCCCAGAAATGCCAAAAGCTTATAGTTCCTAAAGAATCTTACAATGGCTCCAATTTGAAAGACTATCAAGATTAGCATTCTAAGTGGTTTCCTGACGTGACTGAGTGGGCTGTTACACCCCATTTTAACCGGAGTCAGAATTAGAGTATAACATATTGGTGATTCCTATTTATTTGATTTTAAGGAGTCGCCACCTAATTATTTAGGGTGAATTAGGACACCTAATGTTTATTAAAGTCATGTTTAAAGTTAATTGTGTTTAAGGTCTGCGAAACTTAAGATTCTAGGTAAGGGTTCAATTAGTCTAAAGGGAAGGTATTAGGCATCCTTTAAGACCCATTAACAATGGTTAACCGACAGGACTAAAATTTTATTAAGCTAAGTGTAAATGTAATATTATAGAAAGAAAAATAATTTTTTGTGAGTATTGATAAAGTTGTTTAAAGTAAAATTGATAGA
>NC_081353.1:46749441-46853639 GCF_029784015.1 Lycium ferocissimum | reverse complement strand
GCGCACTATTCGGACCGCGGGGACATGTTAAGAGCATGTGTCCTAGATTTCAAGGGTAATTAGGATGATCACTTACCTCTCATTGAGTTTTCTTATAATAACAGTTATCATGCTAGCATTGGGATGGCACCATTTGAAGCTCTATATGGGCGAAGGTGTAGATCACCAATTGGCTGGTTCGAAATCGGTGAAGCAGAGTTGTTAGGACCAGATTTGGTTTATCCGGCTATAGAGAAAGTCAAGTTAATACAGGAGTATTTGAAAACGGCTCAGAGTCGCCAGAAGTCTTACACCAATGTGAGGCAAAGTGACTTGGAATTTCAAGTTAATAATTGGGTGTTCCTTAAAGTCTCACCCATGAATGGTGTTATGAGATTTGGGAAGAAAGAGAAGCTTAGTCCCAGATATATTGGACCTTACAGAATTTCACGAAAGGTCGGTCTAGTAGCTTATGAACTTGAGTTGGCCGCCGTACATCCAGTGTTTCATGTGTCCATGCTGAGGAAGTGTGTAGGAAACCCGTCGTTGGTTGTTCCAGCTGATACTATAATAGTTAAGGATAGTTTGACCTATGAGGTGATCCCCGTAGCCATTCTTGATCGTCAGGTTTGCAAATTGAGAACTAAGGAAGTAGCCTCAGTGAAAGTCTTATAGAGAAGTCAGAAAGTTGAGGAAGCTACATGGGAAGCCAAAGAGGATATGAAATCCAAGTACCCATTTTTGTTTGAAGAGCAAGCAGAGAACTCTCAAGGCAACTTTCCATAGTCTATGTTATGCCATGTCTCATGTTTCACGCTCATGTCATGTATCCAGTGCCCATGTTCCATGTCTCAGTATTCATGTTTCCATGTAACCATGTCATGTTAGTTCAGTCTCCATGTTTCATGTCATGTTTCCGTCACGTTAATGTATTCAAGCCATGTCCAGCCATCTTCTTAACCATGACCTATCATTCGAGGACGAATGATCCCAACGGGGAGATATTGTAAGACCTCGTACCTTTAAACTAGGCTATATTCATGATTTGAGACTTAGAGGGCCAAATGAGAAGTGTGGGAAATAAATTCGTCTCAGTTCAGTAAAATCCCATTTACACGAGCAGTTATACGGACCGTATAACATTATACAGACCGTATAACCAGTCTGTATTACTCAAATGAGAATAATTCTAGTTTCTGCTAGAATTGGGAAATGCTTTTTTACGGACCATATTTCCGCTCGTGCAACTCAAGTGGGAAATTCCAATTTCTGGGATTTTGACCAATGTTAAATACGGTCACTTTATACGGACCGTATAAGTTGACCATATAATTTTCCCACGCATTTAAGTATAAATACGTCATGTTCAATTCTTATTCCACTTTTCACATTCCCCAAGCCCTAGAACGAAGGTATTCTTCTCCTAACAATCCAAAACATCAAGGTAAGTCAATCCAAGCCCTTCCAAATTAATTCTAACATATACTCTAATAATCTAAGCAAGAAATCATTATTCCTAATCTAGGGTTTCTAAGAAAAACCCAAACTCAAGGCTCAAGGTCTAAACCCTAGGGAATTGTTTCATATTATAGAAACTTATACAAGAGGTGCTTATACATATGAGGGGTTTATACATAATGTATAGAGGTGTTTATACACACTTTTACATTGTTATACAGAATTGTATAAAAATAGATTTTGATCCATTACGAATACACCCAAGACCATCTCGAAAAATAGCTAAGAAACATGTCATGGATACACCACAGTCATCTTGCTCAGTTAAAAAAATCATAAAAATAGAGCATCTCCAGAACCCAGCTGATTCTTCCACCAAGCTCTACAAAAAAAACACCATAGAAGGCTCTCACCTCCACAACAGCATAGAACATGATTTTAGCTAATTATGCACAACCTACAAATGATAGGAATGGGTTGCTTTTGAATGAACCAGAAATGGATATGTCCAGCTTTGACTTTCCCGCAATGGACGATGAGATGGGCATCTGAATACAAGGCGATCGTCGCCGACGATGATAACGACTAAGTCGGGTGAAAAATTAAAAATGGGCTAAAACGGGTAATTAATTTTCCCAAGTTATCATAAGGTGTAAAGATCCCTTAAAGTTTATCCCAATTCTTCAAAAGGTAATGTTCCTGAAAAATAGTGTTTAAATAAAGTTAGGTAAATTACGAATCAACTATTGAATCTGTAAAATTCCAACTGTGGTTGAACATGAGTGTGATACAGATAAACCCTAATCGTTACTTGTGCCCTAATTTATTCTAAGCAATTACTCCCCTTGCTCTCTCATGTGACAACATTTTCCTTTATTCCTTCTCCCAAAATAGTCGCACTACTTCTTCCTCGATAACCAAATCACACTTGACTTATTTTTACCGCAGCTCAGTGACTATAGTCAATAGCATAGGCAGTAGAAACAAAAGAAAGTTACTATCATATTTTTAACTTTACCCAATAAGACAAGAAGTAAAAAAGAGGGATATTTTCTCTTAATAAAAAAACATAAGAAGCTAGCTGCTTTAATTAGGTTTCCCCTAAAAAGTACGCCCCTTTCTTGAAACATACTGCATATAGTATTCTCTCCGTTCACTTTTACTTATCCATTATTTTCTTTATAAATTTTTATTTTTACTTGTCAATTTTCACATATCAAGGTAAGACAAAGAAAATTCTTGTTTTACCCTTTGCATTTATTACTCATTTCAAATCATTTTCCCAACTCCAATACGATTATACACCATTTAATAGGGGTATTGTCATAAAATAGCTATCTTAATCATTATTTCTTAAATAACGTAAAAAGTCACAACATGACAAGTAAAAGTGAACGGAGGGAGTACTATAGTAATTTAAATGAGTATTGACGTAGAGGATCAAATAAATCCGTAAAAAGAAAAATGTATTCAATGAGACTTTTAAGGGAAAATTATATCATAATTGGTTGCTTAAATCCAATGCTCTCTCTTTTTATCTTTCACAATCTCCTAAGCTGCCTCCTTGTTGTGTCACTCCACTCTTTCTCCCTTTCCCTAGGGATTCTATTTCTTGAATAAATAAAATAAATATTAATTTAGAATCCATTTCGTGAAAACAATACATATATTAACCTTTTAAATATAGACAGAACTTCTTGAAAATAAATACTACAGTACTAACTTTGGGATAAGAAGCTGTAAACAAGCTATAGGACCTCAACAAATCCAAATTCGGTCCGTTATACAAGTCGAATTATGATAATAAGCTAAAAACTCAAATTTACCTAATAGGCTTAACCAAAAATTTTAGGTCGATGTGATTCAAATCTAAAAAACAACAATAACATACCCAGTGTAATTTCACAAGTGAGTTCTGGGCCAAATCAAATCTAATAAAGGATTTACATAATTATAGGAATACGTTTGAGGGTAATTCGCAGAATTGCCCTTCTTTTGGGGTGGTCTTTAAATTCTGCTCCTCATATTTGAAATCTTTAAACTTTGCCCTTCGACTAAAACCCATGGGTTCCAGGTTCGAACCCTCACTCAGTCAAAAATTTTAAAAAAAAATCACAAGACAGAGTTTAAATTTCGCTATGCCCTCACCGGCATAAACTTGTGAAGGAATTACCAAAGTTATGCCGGACCTGACATACTTATGCTTTATGGGTAAACTTGGCATAAGTATGCTGGGTCCGACATAACTTTGGTAATTGGGCAGACTTTTAGTTAAGACATAACTAAAAGTATGCCCATAAGGCATAACTTTTCCTTAAGACAAAGACTTTGTCTTATAACGCAAATTTTTAGTTATGCCTTAAGGAAAAGTTCCGCCTTATGGGGCATACTTTTAGTTATGTCTTATGGGGCATACTTTTAATTAGTTGTGCCTTAATTAAAAGTCTGCCCCATAAGGCATAACTAGGAAAAGACTTTTAGTTAAGGCTTAACTAAAAGTTTGCCCCATTAAAAGTTTGCCATAAGTATGCCGGACCCGGCATAAACTTGTTAAGGATTTACCAAAGTTATGCCGGACCCGACATACTTATGCCAAGTCTGCCCATAAGGCATGAGTATGCCGGGTCCGGCATAACTTTGGTAATTCCTTAACAAGTGTATGCCGGGTCCGGCATATACGCGACCCAAACCTTGCCTTGCAATTTTTTTTTTAATTTATGCTTGAGGGAGAATTCGAACCCAGAACTTCATGATTTCTGCGTGAACGCTCAGGGTTGCAACACGAAGGGCAAAAATTAAAGACCAGCAATATGAGGGACATAATTTAAAGACCACAAATATGAGTGGCAAAATTTAAAGACCACCCCAAAAGAAGGGCAATCCGCGCAAAAAAAATGTACGTTTGATGATTAACATTTTGTACATGAAATGTAATATGTACAAATATATATCTTGACGATAAGGGTGTAATTAACTGACATGTTTGAAAACATTCTGAACAACTGTTTGTTCTCTTCCAGCAAGGAAAAGATCAAATCATTTTATTTTGCATGCATAAGTTAAGTATAATGTCTTAACACTACGTAAACATTGGCAGTTTCTTGCTAGGATGTAAGAGAACTAAACATTTCCATTTAAAGGGAGTTCTCAGAAAATTCTGCACAACTGTCAGTTCTCAAAGGAGAGAAACTATAATATTCATATGGTAAATTATTTAATCCCTGTATAAGGGTAATTTTGGGGGCAACGTTATACTAACTATTCTCTTCGTTTCATTTTATGAGACTATATTTAATTACGTACCAAGTTTAAAAAGCAAATAGAACTTATATAATATACTTAGAGGATTGAGCTATATACATTGTCGGTGTGAGTAATTTTTATACAATCAGGTGAGTTTTACCTAGTATATCAGGTAACTTATCGCGTAACTTATCTTATTTATAAGATTATAAATCTATGGGCAATTCGCATAATTGCCCTTCTTTTGGGGTGGTCTTTAAATTTTGCCCCTCATATTTGCGGTCTTTAAATTTTGCCCCTCATATTTGTGGTCTTTAAGTTTTTCCCTTAGCTTGGATATCTGAGGTTTTGGGTTCGAACCCCCGCTCAAGCATAAAATAAAGAAATAATTTCGCAAGGTAGGGATGGAGGGAGTGTCTGCCCCCTCCGGCATAACTTCCTTAAGGAAAAACTAAAGTTATGCCGGAGGGGGCATAACTTTTCCTCAAGACATAGTTTAGTTATGCCTTATGGAGCAAAACTTTTCCTTAAGGAACTATGTCTTATTGGGCGGACTTTTAATTAAGGCATAACCAAAAGTATGCCTTAACTAAAAGTGTGCCTTGAAAAGTTTAAAAAAAAAAATGTCTCAATGCAAAATCTGCCCTCCCATAACTTCCTTAAGGAAAAACTAAAGTTATCTTGGAGGGCATAACTTTCCTCAAGGCATAATTTAGTTTTGCCTTATGGGGCAAAACTTTTCCTTAAGGAATTATGCCTTATAGAGCGACTTTTAATTAAGGTATAACCAAAAATATGCCTTAACTAAAAGTGTGCCTTGAAAAGTTAAAAAAAAAAAAAATGTCTCAAGGCAAAAGTCGCCCCCTAAGATAACTTCGCTGGAAAAACTAAAGTTATCTTTGGAGGGGCATAACTTTTCCTCAAGGCATAATTTAGTTTTGCCTTATGGGGCAAAATTTTTCCTTAAGGAACTATGTATTAGGGCATACTTTTAATTAAGGCATAACCAAAAGTATGCCTTAACTAAAAGTGTGCCTTGAAAAGTTAAAAAAAAAAATGTCTCAAGGCAAAGTCTGCCCTCCTCAGCATAACTTCCTTAAGGAAAAACTAAAGTTATCTTTATAGGGGGGCATAACTTTTCCTCAAGGCATAATTTAGTTTTGCCTTATGGGGCAAAATTTTCCTTAAGGAACTATGCCTTATAAGGCATGCTTTTTAATTAAGGCATAACCAAAAGTATGCCTTAACTAAAAGTGTGCCTTGAAAAGTTAAAAAAAAAAAAAAAAAAATGTCTCAAGGCAAAGTCGCCCTCCGCATAACTTTGGTTTTTCTTAAGGATTGTATGCTTGGATCCGGCATACACTCTCCCAATTTGTCTTGCGAAATTATTTTTTAATTTTATGCACGAGCGGGAGTTCGAACCCAGAACCTCAGGTATCCAAGCGAAGGGCAAAACTTAAAGAACACAAATATGAGGGGCAAAATTTAAAGACCACCCCAAAAGAAGGGCAATCCGTGCAAAAAAATGTAAATCTATTGTGTTTGACTAAGTACGATGTTTAAAAAGTGAATAGGCCTCCAAAGGATATTTACATGTAAACCTCTTTAAAATGTGGGATTCATAATCTTGAGAATAGAATATGTTACCTTATACAATTGATATAAATGACTTTGATTGTGTAAAAATTGCTATAGATGGCATAAGTAATTTAAACTCTTTACAGATAGCTGTGGCGCCCTAATCACCCTGTTCAATGAAAACTACATAAAGAAAACTGATATTTAAATGCAGCTACATTTCCTCTTTAGTTTCTCAAAATGAGCTTCAATATTAAAGTAAAGAAGATAGCTCAAAAATTAAAATGATAGGCTATTTTGTTTAATTTTGTGCCACCATGTTCAGCACCAACACTAGTTCTAGTAGTGCCGCCGTATAGGGAGGAGGTATTCACTATTTCCGGCAAGAAAGTTTACATAACTACTTTCTGTTGCAATATCAAGTCAGTGTTCCATAAAGATTACACAATAACTTTTTACTTCACATGCATGATATATATTTTCAAACTAGAGGTAGTGTGAATTTTAAGCATTCCTATAACTAAACTAGCACCCTTTCACATGCATGTTGTCTCCTATAGAGTAGACTAATTTCACTTCCACAATTTTGACTTTAACATTTTTGTGTGTGCCACTACCTCTGCAAAGTCCCATTTCTTGATTTTCACTGTTAGTCCATTTCAAAGGCTCAAAAAATGGAGAAGATGACAACAAGCCAGCATTTTGTCACCTATTTTTTCATTATTTTCTTCTTCTTTGTAGTATTAGTGAACTCTTTGTCCTCTGATGGACAAGCTTTGCTCTCTCTTCTCAAAGCAGCTGATAACCCTTATGCAAAATCATCATCATTTGTACTTTCTTCTTGGAATGCTTCAAGTTCAACTCCATGTTCTTGGCAAGGCATTTCTTGTTCTCCTCTACAAAGGGTTATTTCAGTTTCTCTTCCAAATACATTCCTCAATCTCTCTTATTTACCGTTTGAACTTTCTTCACTTTCATCCCTTCAGCTTCTCAATCTTTCTTCTACAAATATATCTGGTTCAATCCCTTCATCTTTCGGTTCATTTACACATCTTAGGCTTCTTGATCTTTCTTCCAACTCTCTTACAGGACCTATTCCTTCAGAACTTGGTAAACTCACCTCACTTCAGTTCCTTTTCTTGAATTCAAACAGATTGACTGGTAAAATCCCACAAGAATTAGCCAATCTTTCTTCACTAGAAATCCTCTGTCTCCAAGATAATCTCCTTAATGGGTCGATTCCTAAACAGTTATCCTCCTTGGTGTCACTTGAACAATTCAGGATCGGTGGAAATCCACAGTTATCTGGTGAAATACCTGCAGAATTAGGCCTACTTACAAATTTAACCATGTTTGGTGTCGCGGCCACTGGACTTGCCGGGGTTATTCCACACACATTTGGTAATCTAGTTAATCTTCAAACTCTGGCAGTTTATGATACTGAAGTTTTTGGTTCAATACCGCGAGAACTTGGGATGTGTTCAGAGCTGAGGAACTTGTATTTACACATGAATAAGCTTACTGGTCCAATCCCTCCACAGTTGGGAAAGTTACAAAAGCTTACTAGTTTGCTTTTATGGGGAAATTCCCTTACTGGCCCTGTCCCGGCTGAGCTTTCGAATTGCTCATCCCTTGTGGTTCTTGATGTCTCTGCAAACGACTTGTCTGGTGAAATTCCGGGTGAGATAGGAAACCTAGAGGTACTTGAACAGCTTCACTTATCTGATAATGCACTTACTGGTGCTATTCCAATGCAGTTGAGTAATTGTAGCAGCTTAACAGCTCTTCAGTTGGATAAGAACCAATTATCAGGCACTATTCCCGAGGAAGTCGGTAAGTTGAAGTACTTACAGAGTTTTTTACTCTGGGGAAATTCGGTTTCAGGTACCATCCCAGCTGCTTTTGGAAACTGTACTGAACTGTATTCACTTGACCTCTCAAGGAACAATCTTACTGGTTCAGTACCTGAAGAGATATTCAGTTTGAATAAGCTGAGTAGGTTGTTGCTTCTTGGAAATTCGTTAACGGGAAAATTGTCTCCGAGTGTGGGGAAATGTCAGTCTCTGGTAAGGTTGAGGCTTGGCGAAAACCAGTTTTCTGGACCAATACCGAAGGAGATAGGACAGCTGCAGAATCTTGTGTTTCTTGATTTATACATGAACAATTTCTCTGGTGAATTGCCTTCTGAAATTGATGACATTACGGTTCTTGAGCTGTTGGATGTGCATAACAATTACCTTACCGGGGAAATACCATCATCATTGGGAGAGCTCCTGAATTTAGAGCAGCTTGATCTCAGCGAAAACAGCTTCACTGGTGAGATTCCATGGAGTTTTGGTAATCTTAGTTACTTGAACAAACTTATTGTCAGCAATAATCTGCTTACTGGTCCAATACCAAAGTCATTTAGCAGCTTGCAGAAGTTAACTCTACTTGATTTGAGCTCTAACAGTTTATCTGGTGGAATTTCACCTGAGATTGGTTACATGACAAGCTTAACAATCAGTTTAGATTTGAGCTCAAACTGTTTCACAGGTGAACTCCCTGAGACGTTATCCGGTTTGACACAGCTGCAATCTCTTGATATTTCTCATAATATGCTGAGCGGAAGGATCACAATTCTAAGCTTCTTGACCAGTCTCACTACTCTAAATGTATCGTATAATAATTTCTCGGGGCCTATTCCCGTAACACCCTCTTTTAGAACTCTAACATCAAACTCTTTTCTTGACAATTTACGCCTGTGTGAATCAATTGATGGTTCAACTTGTTCTTCACATATAACTAGACGGACCAGATTGAAGTCTGTAAAAGCCATAGTTTTGGTTGCAGTAATTGTGACTTTTGTAGCCATAGCAGTCGTGGCAACGTGGTGTATTTTGACAAGGAAGCATAGATATGAATTTGAGAAATCCCTGGGCATGTCAGCGTCTGCAATAGGGGCGGAAGATTTTTCTTATCCGTGGACTTTCATCCCCTTCCAGAAACTCAATTGCACCGTTGACAACATCCTGGAATGCCTGAAAGACGAAAACATTATTGGGAAAGGCTGTTCGGGAGTTGTTTATAGAGCAGAAATGCCAAATGGCGAGTTGATTGCAGTGAAGAAGCTCTGGAAAACAAAGAAAGAAGACGAACCAGTAGATTCTTTCGCTGCTGAGATTCAAATTCTCGGTCACATAAGGCATCGGAACATAGTGAAGCTCATTGGATATTGTTCAAACAAGAGTGTTAAGCTTCTTCTGTACAACTACATTTCAAACGGTAATCTTAACCAGCTCTTGCAAAGTAATAGGAACTTGGATTGGGAAATCAGGTACAAGATGGCTGTTGGATCAGCTCAAGGACTTGCTTATCTTCACCATGACTGTGTGCCAGCAATTCTTCATAGAGATGTCAAGTGCAACAACATACTCCTCGACTCCAAATTCGAGGCTTATTTAGCAGATTTTGGACTTGCAAAGCTAATGAATTCTCCAAATTATCACCAAGCTATGTCCAAAGTAGCAGGCTCTTATGGCTATATAGCTCCAGGCAAGTATCTTTCAACTTTTATTTCATCTTAACTTAAATGTTCTGCTGCCTTTAAAGGTCAATCTTTTTCATTTCTTTAATACATATGATGCTTTGTGTTGAATTGTGTGATCACCTCATCTAAAAGCTTAAGTTGTTAGAGAGGATACACTTCTCTTTACTTAATTATATCTTCAAAAAATGTGGCTCTGATTCTTGCCTAGCACGTGGAAACTCTTTATGATCATGGGTGGTGTTGAGACCATGTCGAATTGTGTGACCATCTCAATTAAAAGTTTAAGCTGTTAGAGATGGGAAACATGTATTTACTAAATTATATCAACAGTTTTGATATATAGGTCAAAACGAGAGTCATGATGTCATTTTGAGCTAGGGATGGCAACGGGGTGGGGCGGTGCGGGTGCGGTGCGGGTTCTATCTTAACTCGCAAATTTTCAACCCGCCCCGCAAAGCATTTATACCCGCATCCACCCGCCCCGCACACAAAACCGCATCTACCCGCGGGTATAACTTGTTCCAATAATGATGATCCACTCTCTGATTCATTTTTGAACTCTGTCCTTTTGAGAATAACTGGACTTTAAATAAGTCCTTTTAGATAATAACCACGCAACTGTAACGAAGTTATTATTTTAACACTCTGTTGCTTTCATCCAAATCTAGGCTCACTTACAGTAACTAATATTAGTTTACGTTTAAAAAATTAACTTTACTAATTATATATAAAAGTTTAGTTATTTTTTGGGAAAACTGAAAATTTAGGAATTAGAAAAGAATTATTACTGTGTACATATGTAATGCTATTTTTTTTAAAGAGTTTACTTTTACTCAGCGAAAATTGATGCCCCTTCCCATAAAATAAGATGGACTTTATTTTAACTTCGACGGAATCTTCTTAAAATGATAAACGAAATCTTGTCTTAGTTAAGTAAACTATTCTATCATACTTATTTTTTCTTACGGAAAAAATAAATGAAAATGATCATGTAAATTAATGTGTTATTTGCAAAGTTAGAATATATTATGACAAGAAAAATGGCATTCAGTTGCCTTTCAAATTTACTTTCATCCCATTATCTAGAGAATTGAGATATAGACGGACGAAGTGCCAGTTGGCACGATGAAAGCAAACACACATACATAATTTTAACCTCTAACTCACACCCCCGCTGCACCGCAAAGAATTTTAAAATAATTTATTTCGACCCGCCCCGCACCCACAAATGTCTACACCCGCACCGCACCGCATATGTCTAAACCCGCCCCACCCCGCACCCGCACCGCCCCGTTGCCATCCCTACCCACACCGCCCCGCACCCACAAATGTCTATACCCGCTCCGCACCGCATATGTCTAAACTCGGCCCGCCCCGTTGCCATCCCTATTATTTTTTACCAAGCACATAGAAATTCATATGGGCAACACTAAGACTTAAAACCAAGACATCTGCTGTTTTTGATACCATGTTGAATTGTGTGACCATCTCATTTAAAAGTTAAAATTGTTATAGAGGTGTACTTTTATTTATTTAATTATATCTTTAGCAGTTTTCAGATATAGGTCAAAATGAGAGTCACAATGTCACAGCTTATAGTCAACTTTTGAAGTATAAGCTAAACAAGTCATCCCTTCATATATTTTGACACAAATTTTTATCTCATTGGTTGCAGAATATGGATACACAGTGAACATAACAGAAAAGAGCGATGTCTATAGTTATGGAGTGGTGCTGCTGGAAATATTGAGTGGACGTAGCGCGATTGAACCTCAGATTGGTGATGGACTACACATTGTCGAGTGGGTAAAGAAGAAGATGGGAAGCTTTGAACCAGCTGTTACAATTCTTGATTCCAAGCTACGGGGTTTACCGGATCAAATGGTGCAAGAAATGCTACAAACACTTGGAATAGCTATGTTCTGTGTGAATTCATCACCTGCTGAAAGGCCAACTATGAAGGAAGTGGTGGCACTTTTAATGGAAGTGAAGAGCCCACCTGAAGAATCTGGAAAAACTTCTCAGCCTTTAATAAATCAGTCAACTCATAGTTGATTCTATTTTTGTTTATCTTTTTTTTTTTTTTTTTTTTTCTCCTCTTTTATTTTAGAGTTGTAGGCATTTATCTTCTTTGTTTCTAGGTAGAAAAAGGGTAAGCTAGTTTCCTGGGATGGGACATTGTTGGGATTCTTGTACAGTTTCAGAGATTGGATGTAGCTTAGTTGCCTCTTCCTTTCTTCACTAATTTCTTATGCTGCAAGATTTGCTTATGAATGATTACAGTTGTTATTAAATAGTCTACGATTGGCAAGTGGAAATGAAAAGTTAGAACTTTATCCTAGAAAAAAACAGAGAAACTCAGGAACTAACTACCACACCATGCTCATGGAAATGGACTAATCAGTTAGCATGTCAGCAGAGCTGGTGCAATTCTTAGTTACATAAGATTTTCAATTAATGTCCCTTTCTTTCAAATGCTATAATTATTGAGTTGTAATTGTATAGAAAAGAAGTGGAGGATGAAAGATACACTTACAGCCTTACGGGTAGATTTTTACTGTGTGGAGGCAGCAATGTGACATAGAAGCTTCATTATTTCGCGAAGTAGCCTTCTCTTGGTGGAAAAGGAGCTCCAACAGATCGAGGTCAGAGTCCCGCCATATGTTGAAACTTATGATTCGAAGATCAAGTCAGAGACTTCTTTCTATCTTTTTTTTTTTTTTTTTTCTTTGTGGGGAGGGGGGTTTGGGGTGTGGTGGGGGGTGTGGGGGGGGGGGCAGTGGAGGAAGGGAGTTACATGAAAAATAAGGCTTTATTAAGCTGTTATTCTTTTCCACGAGGTCTTAGGTTGCAACAAGAAATTGTGCAGAAAGTGGCAAGAGCCACCTTGGCTCACCCATCCTTTTGGCAGAGATTTCTGAGTCTGATAACAGAGGGCGACTCCAATTTTAGACACGCTCTAAAGAGTAACATGATTGTCACGGTGACAGAAAGAGATCAACAATGACATGTCATGAAGAATGGCTCTTGGCATTGCACAATTTGATGCCAGACAAATAAAAATAACTTACCGAAAATTTTACAAGGAAGGAAACAAAATTTAGTATACATGATCGAGCCCTAAGCGTGTTAAGCAGCCTTAACCCTTCCATTTTTACTCGACACTGAACTCCTGCCCCTGAATCCGACAACATTTAGTTTCGACGTGGGTGTACTAGAGCTTCGGCTATCTACTTGTCTCTTCCCAGTGGAACTGTTGGTCTTCTTGGACACCTTAATAGCTATCTTAGGTTTTGATTTAGCTGGTCCTTTGCCAAACTTGGCTCCTGGAGATTTTTTTGGATCGATAGTCTTTCTGGTAACACCCGAGGATTTGCCTGTGGCAGCTTTAGTAGCTTTGCCTTTTGAATTTGAAACTTTCACTAACTTTTCGCGCTTGTCCTTCTGTTCAGTTATGCGAGACCTGGCATTGTCTCTTTTGATACCGTCTACTGAGAGAGACTCCAAGCTTTCATTCTTCTTTATGGCTTCCTCGATGCAATTGGCCAAAAGCAAGTCCCTTTTGGCAACCAAACTTGTTACTTTCCCTACCACATGCAAAAAAGGTTGAGTTTAGCAGGCTTTAGATAGCGTGAACTGAAATAAATGCAAACCGAAAAAAATGGATAATCAGAATTTCAAACGTTCATATGTGAAATGGGAAGCGCATGCATCTTTCGAAAACCAAGCAAGCAAAAAAACATTATCAAAATCACCGAGGGGAAGCTGTATAATTTCCTCAAGATGAAAATAATATGGACAAATCAGGACTAATTTCTTGATTTTCTTAACTTTTGAAGCATCCGGAAAATTTCTGTTAGCATAGATACGATTGAGTCCATTTTGTGGAGAGCCATGTTTTTGTGCAGGTTATTCACTTTTTTATACAACTCGCATACCAGGATTTTCCCAAATAATATTCAACGAATAATTACCTCGTCAAAAAGATATTCTCAGCAAAATGAAAACAGCTATGTGAGATTATTAAAGCTGCAAATCTAGTTTATGAAACAAGAAAACGTGTTCTGCATTCATAGCACCAGAAAAAAATTGTCTAGTGAAGGACTAAATTCAACTAGGAAAACTCTTTTTATCATGATTCATGCAAACCAACCTTTGGCACCCATACGAGCAGTTCTTCCAGTGCGATGAAGATAATCAACCTAAAATAGTCAAAGGAAAAGGATAAGGATTTATACATAAAAAGAACTGGTGTTAGCTTGTATTGGCAATGCCGAAGCTGGTGCTTACAGAATTCTTGGGGAAATCAAACATGATAACATGATCAACATCCAAGTCCAGTCCTCTAGCAGCCAAGTCTGTGCAGACTAAAGTGGGACAATCTCCTTCGTCGCTCTTAAACTTTGCAAGGTTTTCAACTCTGCAGAAGAAAAGTGTTACCAATGAAGGGCAAAAGCGTAGCATCTAAAACTTATTACAGAGTTATGGACATTTCTATCGATCTTGACTTTCTAACACATTGGAACTTTTCACCTAAGAAATAAATAGCTCATGATCTTTGACTCCAGCAAAGTTTCCCCCTAGTAGAAAAGTTTTGAGTAGCAAATTGAGCTTAGTTTTGGTTATTTCCATCTTTTGTTGGAGGAAAAAGCCACAAACAGTGGCAAAAGAGAGCACAACAGAATAGTGTAAAAATAAAGAATTAACAAAAAAAAAAAAAAAAAAAAACTTTCATTTTGATCAAAAATAATAATAATAATAAAGAGTTAACAAACAAGATATGTTATTCTTATGTTGCTCAAGAGGAGGAATGTCTGATAACAAATCAAGCTAAAGTGAGAAATTCATATCTTCCCCCCATAAATGAAGGGTAGGGAAAGCGAGTCAATGTAGTAGAACAGGCAATGTGTTGCCTGTTGCAGGAATGTTATTAAGCTTCTATCTCTTACCTTTGCTCTGCTGGAACTTCCCCATGGTAGTTAACAGTAGAAATTTGGGTTTCATTAAGAAAGTGATCCACAGCACGACTGGAATTCAACGTGTTACAGAATACCATCACTCTATTTCCCTTTGCTAAACTTGGCTCAAGAACCTGGAAATTACATAACGTATCTGATTTATATATTGTGAACTACGATAAGCACAATAATATGCAAAATTTAGTTTGTTCTTTTGTGAACAACTTGTATAGTGCCACCCCATGGCAAGAATTCACACTTCTGGCATATGAAACTATGACTGCTGAGTGTTGAGTGCTACACGTATGCCACTAAAGCCAAGAGACGACAACAAGAGCAGTGCAATTAGTTCTTAAAATCTTAATTATTTCTACTTCCGCAGATTGACCAAAATTTTTAAATTAACCCCGTAGAACTTTAACAATCACAGCAGAGTTTCTTCATTAAATGTGTGACACAGTCTGTCAACTAGATTTATACTTGGGTTTCATTTAGATTTATATTTTTCTGTTGAATACAAACATCACATCAAACTGTACATACACACTCGTAAACATGCCTGGCATGACAGAAACAAGTACAAAATGACACCTGAAGCAACACCTCCATCTTGTTCTCAGAACCTGACAGCTTGATGAAGTCATGACGAGCATTAGCAATTTTCTTATGTAATGAAGACGTACGTAAATGCTCAATCCCTTGAAATTCCTCGTCAACCAGCTTTTGAACTGCCTGCAAGGCATAAAAATATCAACTGAACCCCCTCCAAGTAGAAAATGTGCAAATTGAATCAATTGAAAATGCGTAAGATTGAGATAAATCACATGCAAATAACGCTACATCACCAGAATAATTTTGATGACAAGCCACTGACCTAGAAACCTTAGTACTCCCTCCGGTTCACAATAAGCGTCCACTTAGCTTTTTTATTTTGGTTCAAAATAAGTGTCCACTTACATAATCAAGAAGCAATTAATCATTTCTTTCCAAATTTACCCCTATTATATTACAACAACATACCCAGTGTAATTCCACAAGTGGGATCTAAGGAGGGTAGAGTGTACGCGGACCTTACCCAAAGACTGTTTCCGATAAGAAACTCTATTAAGTAGGTAGATTTTAATTAAAGGGTAATTTAGTCAAAATACCTTTTTTTCCCTAGGAATTAGTATTTTCTTAAGGGGTGTGCTAAAGGTTAAGTGGACACTTATTTTGAACCGGAGGGAGGAGTTAATACAGGATCTTAATCAATTAGAGTGACATAATACAATGACAGCACTGCTTTTAGCTATACGAGCTGAAATTCTCCTTGTCTTGCTCTTGCACATGAAATAATAATTCAAACAAAACTTTTCATCCTAGTCATAACTGTTTTATTGCTCTTGCAGAGCATATAAATATCCTTCACAAATCCAGATTATCCAGTGATAGAAGGATAATTATATATCAATTTTGAACATGCATCCGTAGTTGAAATTTATGGGACAAAGCTCTATCCATTTTTTGACAAAGCTCTATCCATTGTTTTCCCCATCTATCCTTTATCTTTAACTTCTTGAAATTTTTTAGCAGAGTTCATTAATACACTCAGAAGGTGCACGTACATTAATCTCTTGGCAAATCTAAAAGGTCTAAAGATGCTACCATGTTTCACTTTTGTCAATCAGATTAAACAAATATCACCATTGGTCTTGTCAAAAAAAAAAAAAAACTCATTAGCAATTATTATGCCCACTAATTTATGTAGCAAACACTTATACTTTTTTCTCTTTTTCTTTTAGGGGTTTGCTGGATGGCCCTTTTCCACCACAGCTGCATCATGCATGGTGGAAACCCAACCTCCCATGGAGCATATACTGCAGCAATCAAGTTTTCTTTTCTCTCTCTTTTTTTTTTTTTTTTTTTTTTTTTTGGGAACAGTTAACATTTCTATTATGAACAAAGAAATACACCAATAGTGTACTTCAGTAGTAATTACAAGTAGTAGTCACAAAAGCAAAACCTACCACCTATTCCTTCATAAGCTACCTAAAATCTTAGCTATGTCCTCTGCCTCCTGAGGGAGTTCATGAATACACAAAAAATAGAAAAACACTAGACAGTTCATTTATAACTTCTGGAAAGTGATATATTTATTTTCAAAACATCTCTGATTCCTCTCCTTCCATATTGTCCACCAAATGCAGGCCGGGAAAAGTTTTCTTTTTATAAATAAGACAAAATTAAAGACTCCCCTTTTCTTTTTTGCCTTTGATAGTTCATGAGTAATAAAAACTACCTCTTGGCACCCAAGGGTGTGGCTTAGTGGTCAATGATGAGGGTTGAGAACCATGAGGTCTCAGGTTAAAATCTCAGCAGAGGCAAAAACACTAGGTGATTTTCTCCCTCTGTCCAAGCCTTAGTAGACAGAGTTCTCCAGTACTTGCTGGTGGAATGTAGTAGGTGTTCGTGAAATTAGTCGAGGTGTGCGCAAGCTAACCCGGACACAACAGTTATTAAAAAAAAAAAAAAAAGAATTACCTCTTCGTATCAAAAGCTTAAAACATCAGCAACTTTGTTGACCAAGAAATTTTATGTGGGTCAACTTCATAGCAACCAATACAACAACAACAAACCTAGTGTAATCCCACAAGTGGAGTCTGCGGAGCGTAATTTGTACGGATACCTTACCCCTACCTTTGAGAAGGTAGAGAGGTTGTTTCCGATCAATGGCTAAACTTCAACCAAAGCTATCAAGATACATTTTTAAGACAAAAGCATGGGAGACATTTCGGCGAAAGCAACCATCAGTTTAAAGTAAAAAATTATTTAGTCTTTCACAACCCACTTGACATACCTTTGTCATTGTTGCCGTCACCAACACAGTTTGAAATCCTTCATCACCAGTCTTTGAAGCACGGTTTTTCAATGGTGCAAGAAATTTTCGTATATCGGGACCAAAACCACGATCAAACATGGTATCAGCCTCATCCAAGACCTATCCAGAGATTGTCACAGTTAGATACATGGGGGGAAAAAAAAAAAGCACCCTACAGGGAAAACAAAAACAATTACCAAGTATCTGATGTCACCATAAACCATGTTTCCCTCTTCAATATGTTGTAGAAGCCTCCCTGGAGTCCCCACAATCATGTCAATTGGGCTTGCCAAAGAATCTTCTTGAGGTCTCAAACGGCCGCCACCACTAACCATGGTAGATCTGAATCGAGCATGATGACTGATAGATTTGGCCACACGAAAAACCTGCAGTGTCGATTGCATTCTGTTAGCCAGATGAGTCCTCTCAGTTTTAAGTAAATTCTTCGTTTCATTAATAGTAAACAAACCTGCTCACAGAGCTCCCTAGTAGGGCACAACACAACAGCTCGGGGGCGCCTAGGCTTCATGAGCATACCATCCAATTCCTCGTCTCGTCTCAACAACTGAAATATCAAACATCATATGTCAAATCAAGCTAAAAAGAAATGCAAAACTACGAATAAGAGTTAACCTACCAATCAGCTTTAATATGACGTTACACGAAGACATGAGCGTTTATATAATGGTTCACTAGTACCTCAACCAATGAAGTTTATGCTACTTAAAACTGTTAAATTCTTCAAACCTACAAAGTCACGATATTTCATAGCTTCAAAAAAATTGTCAGGTTGAATACTTCATTTTTATGCAACGCCAAGAGAAATAGGATTAGGAGTTGGATTGAATTCCTATGGTGAGCATTGTTTTGTGACAATCTTTTTAAGCTAAAGCGACAGTTAAAATGGGACAAAGGGAGTATTACTCAATAACTAACAACACATACAAGCCATTATCCATGATCAAACAACCAATGTGAGTGCAAACAAGTAGTAAACCCAATTCCTCAAAACTCTTGGTTTTCCCTTAAAGTTGTAATCTTTTACTAAATGGGGTTGCTAATTACCTAGGATTATTCTTGGTTTTCCCTTAAAGTTGTAATCTTTTTACCCTTTTAAGCTAACGCGACAGTTAAAATGGGACGGTGGGAGTATTACTCAATAACTAACAACAAATACAAGCCATAATCCATGATCAAACAACCAATGTAAGCACAAACAGTAATTAAAACTGACAAAACCAAAACTTCACCTGAACAATAGGCAGCATGTAAGCAAGAGTCTTCCCGGAACCCGTATGCGAACCCAAAACCACACTTTTCCCTTCAATGACAGCAGGTATACCAATACTCTGAATCTCAGTTGGTTCAGAAATACCCATTTCACCTAATGCCCCCATAACCTCTTCACTCAAACCCAACTCCTCAAAACTCGACGCCACCACCTTTTTCTTACCCTTTTTAGTAACCCCATCATCATCAACCACAACCTTAAATGCTTGTTTCTTGGGTTCTAAAGTGGGGTTTGGGGATTCTTTAAGATGTCTAAGTCTAAGTCTTTCTAAAAGAATTGAATGTTTAAGAGGTTGAAGTGCTTCTTCAGTTGTTGTAGAACAAAGGGGTCTAAACCCTAGATAAACCCTACTACTATGGGGTTTATGAAGGAGTGGATAAAGAGGTTTTTTGGTTAAGGGGAAGTGGGAAGAAAAGAGTGAGAAACGAAGTGAAGAACAAGTGGATGAAGTGAGAGAGAGGTTTAGCAAAGCTCTTCCTGTTCCTCCCATTTTGGGATTCTTGTTTACTGTGTTTTGGTTGATGATTGAAATGGAGTGCAATGGGGAAAGCCTCAGTTCTGATAATGGAACCTAAAAGAAATCTAAAAATAGATAGCAAAAGGAAAATGATTTTTTTTTCTCGTAATACAAGGCTAAATATCTCTTTTTTATTTTAATTTTTATTTATTATTACGTAGGGGCAGGGGAAGAGGAACGGGGGAGGGGACAGGAACCAACTAACTGAGCTAGTAAATCTCTTCCGAGGCTGAATATCTCTGATTTTGGTTAGACGAAGAAATATTTGTTGAGAAAATGAGAAATATGGTCCATGTGGGTTCAATATAGTCCCTTAAGTATCAATTGAACAGTTTAGGTCCCTTATATTTGTCAAAAATGGTGTCCAACAAATATTTACCAAATTCTGATTGTTAAATTTAATTGAAATTGGGAGAAATAAGTAACCTAAAGCAGCAGAAAATTCTGTCAAAATTCAAGAAACTGCAACATAAAACTACACAGATACAAAAAAAAAAAATAGACCAAAGAGTAATAGAAATCGCACATCAAAAAATTACACCGGACTCTTGAAATCGACGAAAATGTTATCCGTATGTATATTGTACATTGTTCAATGATCTAATCATTGCTATAGAGCCTATTTGGATGGGCTTTTTTTAAGCAGCTTATAAGCCAAAAAAAAAATAAGTTGGCCCAACTTATTTTTTGGGCTTATTTTAAGCACAAAATGGCTTATAAGTTGGCCAGTCAAATACTCAAAAAAACTAAAAACAGCTTATAAGCTATTTTCAAAGAACTTATAAGCCAATCCAAACGGGCTCATAGGCTGATTCTACTAATTACAGATGACTTTCCCAATAAGGCAATTCGCAGAATTGCCCTTCTTTTGGGGTGGTCTTTAAATTTTGCCCCTCATATTTGAAATCTTTAAATTTTGCCCTTCGGTTAAAACCCATGGATTCCAGGTTCGAACCCCCACACAATCAAAATTTTAAAAAAATTCACAAGGCAAAGTTTAAATTTCGCTATTCCTCCACCGGCATACACTTGTGAAGGAATTACCAAAGTAATGCCGGACCCGGCATACTTATGCCTTATGGGCAGACTTGGCATAAGTATGTCGCGTCCGACATAACTTTGGTAATTTCTTCACAAGTTTATGCCGGGTCCGGCATAAAGTTTGCCCATAAGTATGCCCCCACGACATAAACTTGTTAAAAATTCTAAAGTTATATTGGGTACCGGCACGTTTTTATGCCAAGTCTGCCCATAAGGCATGAGTATGTCGGGTTCGGCATAAATTTGGCAATTCCTTAACAAGTGCATGCCGGGTCCGGCATACACGCAATCCAAACCTTGCCTTGCAATTTTTTTTTTTTAATTTATGCTAGAGCGGGGGTTCGAACTCAGAACCTCATGATTTACGCGAACGCCGTAGTTGCAATGCGAAGGCAAAAATTAATGACCAAAGAATATGAGGTCATAATTTAAACACAAATATGAAAAAAAATTTAAAGACCACCCCAAAAGAAGGGCAATCCGCGCAAAAAAATGTTCCCAACATCAAACAAAGAGAGGGCCGGATATAGCCGAAAATGTAACACTCTTTCACTATATTTTCTGGTAACTATGATATCTAACACGAAAGCAATTGAAAATAAATCAGTCTTCTTTTAATAATGATCACGCTAATGTGTATTACTACCGAGGGGTGTGGTGGGATGGATGGAATTTATTCACTCTCTGTTTCGAGTTTAAGCACTGGGATGAAAAAATCTTTGGTAGAGAGAGCGAGAGCGCTAGACTTTACGCAGTACGAATCTGAATTAGTTGAGCCACTAAGTTCCGAATATCATATGTTTATATCAATAAAGAAAACATTAATGTGTATTACCTTTCAACCCGCTTTTAATAATGACCACGCTAATGTGATTCAACTTGTTTTTATTATTCACTCTACTCTTAACTCTCTGAAGCTTTTCTATTTGCAATGGGCTTTTCCTCCTCTTCTTTCTACTGGTGAAGATTGTGTCATCTGGGTGAAGTTGTCGTCAATCTGTGCGATAACTGCTCAAACCATGTCGGTCGTTGTAGGAAATATCACACTTTCTGGTATTTGACATTTCGTACATGATAAATAGTTCTATGAATCATTGGTGGATCTAAGCAGATTTTCCATCAGATGATTACTACGACTATATCGTCGTTGTTACACACATTTAACCAACTCGTATGGTTCAACAGCTCCGCCAAAACTCTATTATTGAAGCAAAGCATAGTGCGCTGTAGACGCTGAACGAGAAACGTCTAGTCTTTCCTTCGAACTGGATATAGGCTGGAAGAATGCCGTTCATTCTTAACAGGTTCTGCAGGCCATTAAGAGGAAAAATAAAGACCCCGTCACTACTTTTAGGCTTCCTCCCTAGGTGATGTACTTCTTCTGGTTTGAAATAGAGGTCACCCTTTTTGGATTGAACGTAGCCATTTGGCCATAGTTCGTTTAAACCTTGCACCCTTCGCCAGAAAGAACGGATCAAGAAATGGTGGTTCAATCACTGTGGCTCCTACAGCAAATAAACCAGCAATGAAGAACAATGGCAGTTAGAATTACAACTCATACAACACAAGGAGAAACAAAAGATTTTCTACGTTCATATAAACTCTTAACCATCCATGGTGAATAGTCGCAAAATCACAATCTTTATCTGAGCAACCTGCCATTGCGAGTACTGAATTTGGCTGAGATTTCACACCTCCAATATCTGAATACAAAAAGATGAGAGCTTCTTCTAAAACAACATTGAAGAAATGTGGAGAAACATATTCGATCTTAATGCAGTGGGTATACAAGAATGCCTATGACCTAACACTGATGATACGGTTACACAAAAATTAGGCAACAATATGGATTATGACACACTCTATCCAGTCGCTTTATCCAACTTAGCATGCACGACCACCTTTCTACTCTTTCTCTGAAACTGCCGCTGGAATGCCCTGGAAGTATCTGAAAACAACAGCAAAAAAGAGTGTTTTTTAGTCTTCTAGCACCTAAGATGCACTATGTTAATGCAGAGAGAAGGGTAGGATAGGAATTAAATAACCGTAACTAGAAGAGAGAAGGGTTAATGACAGGAAGACAAACTAGGTTCATTTCATTGGCAGAACAAGACTCAAGTAGTTGAGGGAATCGAAATAACTCCATCCACCTTGATTTGGCAGTCTTGTTGGTCCTCTTTAGCATCATGGTTGAACACCCAAACACTCACTTCCTCAGAATCATCTCGAGCTTCTTCCACACATTAGTTTGTAAAAGACTAAATGAATAGAATAGCAGGAAAATACAACCATTATTTCCCGCCCTGTTTCTTTTTACAGGAATTTCTTGCTGCAATTCTCCATATTTATTGAAGCCTTCTTATAATACCAATATTCCATATTGTTAACCATCGAACCTAGTGAATTGAACTTAACGTCCAAAACTCAACCTTGGAAACCATATATTCTATGGCTCTGTCGTCCAAGATTGACAACAAGCTGTCAAAGTTAAGATTGACAACAAGCTGTCAAAGTTTACCCAGCTGCATCATACCAGGGTAGATACTAGATATATTGATATCAGCTTGTAATGGGTATTCGTAGCACATTGAATGTTGTTTCAGATGTAGGATCACTTGGTCTAATATCAAGTCGTGTAGCTTATTTTTATATTCACCATTTTGATCCGCAGTTAGGGCATCTTAAATGGTACCAAACTTGTCTAAGATGTCTGTGCAGGGATCTTTTACTGGGTTGGGAAGTTGTAGAATTTGAAAAAGAAATAGATATAGGATGCAAATATACTCATGAAGCAATGAAAACAAAGAAATGAGACCTGAAATAGTGTAAGATCACTACACGTGCCAATGTGGTGGAAGTAAATCTAAGGGAAGCAGGGATAAAAGGTCTAAAACCTAAATTAGATCCTTGCATTAATCCAGCAAGACAGATTCAAGTTTGGTTCACAGATAGCAACAAATAGCAATAATGAGTTCATTTGGTTTCGTAACATCACCTCCTTAACAAAGCTCTTTAACCTCCTATACTATTTATCGGTTACATATATTTAAATTCCATAAACATCTAGAATTTTTCATCAAGTGTGCCAGAAAATTTGCCAAACCATTAGCCAGTAAGTTCAAAGAAGTGGAAATTCCTATACAGGGCACACAGAAGAAGCCCCACTTGTGCATCAAACAACTCAGTGTTGTACACTGAATGTCTTAGTAGGATCTACCTGCAGATAAATTGAATCACTAGAAAGCAACCTGTAATATAGACAAAAATATTCCAAGCACATCAGAATCTTACCTGTTTTTAGATGCTAACAGCATGTTTATGCAGAAAATATTGACTAGATCCAGCACTGCACTTATTCTGAAGGTCTAAAGCCCAAATTATCACCAACTCTGAATAAATAGAAATGTCATATCCATCTTACATTCAGGGGGATCCTAGAAGCAATGCGCTTCCATTTCTACGCTCGTTCCATCATAATTCAGCAACATTTGTGCGGAAATATACTAAATCAGCCAGGGAGAAGGAAAATGAGCAAGAGCGACAATGGTTCATATATACAAGAGTCACTAGGCAATTTTTTTAGGAAAGGCTAAGGACGTTGTGGTACAGTTTATTCAGCTGCCTAAGGGCAAGGGGCAGCCCGGTGCACTAAGCTCCCGCTATGCGCGGGGTCCGGGGAAGGGCCGGACCACAAGGGTCTATTGTACGCAGCCTTACCTTGCATTTCTGCAAGAGGCTGTTTCCACGGCTCGAACCCGTGACCTCCTGGTCACATGGCAGCAACTTTACCAGTTACGCCAAGGCTTCCCTTCAGCTTTATTCAGCTGCCTGACATGAATAAAATTCCAATCAGCATAAGCGCCAGTTCAACCTCCTGCGCTTCAGCTTGACAAAGAGTAGAACCAGATTAGTCTTCACAGACACAAGACTATTCCACACAGGTTCTTTTTTATAACCGAAAAAACCCCGAGGGCTTCCGCACGATTTGAAACTCGATGGATAATAGGTCTGTCCATTTACCCTTCTCCACTTAAATACCAAGTTTTTATTTGCGGCAAGGTTCGAACCCGTGATGTGCGCCTAACCCACAAATCACAAGTTCTGATCTTACCAATAGACCAAATCCCTGGGGGCGACTAATCCACACAAGTTTCAAAACAATATAACCTTGAATTGAAATACTAAGACGATGTGTTATGTCATGCCCATGTATTATCCCTGAGACCATGTTTATGCTCTCTCTTATTTATGTCCTTCCATGATTTTATGTTATAACTACACAACAACCGTGATTTAGCAGAAAAGACATTGTGCAGACATTTACACTGCAAACCTTCCTCATTGCAATATACGGGTAATTCTCTATTTTATATCTATCCTCCAATATAAGTGCCAAAGGAAATGCTGAACAATAATAAACCAATTAGAAGGACATCAACATCCAATGTCATTAAGAAAAGAAGCACCATGAATAAGACAATGAAGAGAAGCTTCAGGCTGCAGAATGGTCAATATATTAAGAGAAATAGACGTACTGCACAAGTATTAACATAAAAATTACCATCTGTTCGTTAAGCATAGCAATAACTTCCACCCAAGTCATGTTACAGATATATCCAGTACCATTCGTGTCTTTTAAGCTTACGCTTCAATGATGACACCTTTTCTTTTTTCTAAAATATAGATCGCTATTGCGTTTCTTAAAAATGTGAACCAAAAAGAATAAAAAAATCTTTGCTATTGAGAATGCTCCAAGCTACAGTCAAGTAGGTAGATAAATCTTCAGCATCTTAGCCTAGACTTCTGAACCTCAAAAGCACAAAGTGAGTTGTACTTTAGATGGATTCTAAAATTAAACAAGCCTAACCCTGTGAAAGAATCTATTTCCTCTAGTCTTTGTCATAACTTTGCTCTCCGCCATTTTCCATGTAGTCATCATTAAACTTGACAGCAATACCTCCTTATCCATAGTTTAAGAGGCATTTTTCGCCTATTGTAAAAAGACAGTTCCATCGCATTAAATTGAGATCTTCTTACTGCTCATATCTAAGAATTACGATGTTTAACATCTTTGGCTACTCATTCCCAGAATTGGCTCATCTTATAGCCTTTGATTACCAAAGAAGTCTCAAAGTACCCAACAACTACCAGAGAAAAGGTCTAACTACATATGAATTATATCGCACAGAAGCGAATGACAACATCATGCTTTGTCTATAATCATGCAAAGTGACAATATAAACTCACATATCCTGCTCGTGCTCATTGGCCAAAGCAGTTTTTGCAATAGACAAGAAGGCAGCATCAACATTTATATCCTCTTTTGCTGATGTCTCAAAGTAAGGTATCCCTTTTGATGAACACCAATGCTTTGCTTTTTTCTCAGAAACCTGTTGGGTGTGCAAAAAATATATCAACTGAAGTCCAGAGGTAAAAATTGAATAACTACAGCACTGGAACTGTCTTACCACTCGGCTATTTCCACCATCTATATTGATCTTGTTTCCCAGTAATATGAAAGGAAATGTCTTAGCGTCCGGTGGGCTAGCCTGCAGAACAATAAACTAGGTCGATTCACATAGACATAGCTGATCTTTATTCAGCAGTTCAATAAAATCCATCCATCAACTACTAGCCAATCACATAAAACGTTAAATGGAGGGCGTTATTCAAAAGATACTAATTTAAGCTGAAAATGGTAAAAGCATCTACAATATGCTGTAAGGTCGAAGCTTCACTGACAGCTAGGTGCGGAATATGTTGTCAACCTCCTGATTGCGATATTAAGAGCTCGCAAGTTTGGCCCACAATAAACCAACATAACATTGTATGAAAATATTTTCATCCCGAGTTCAAGCATCACAGTGATATTACATACTTGTTCGAAAACATGAGTCTTAGACATGTATGAAAAACATTCAAGAAATCCAAACATATAAAAGAAATAAGGAAAAACCACTGAAGCTGGTGTGTTTAAAGGAGAAAATTACCCAAACCTCTTTGAAAATTTCTTCATGCCAGTCGTCAAGGTTGTCAAACAATCGCATTACATTGACATCATAGACCAAAACACAACAATCTGCTCCTCTATAAAATGCAAGTCCAAGACTCTGAAATCTCTCCTGACCCGCTGTATCCCATATCTACCAGTATATCACAAAATAAGCTCATTCAGTAAAAACATATATAATCGCCAAAATTGTTGAGCTCCTCTTAGACATTAAAGACAAGCAATATAAACTATTTTTCATCAGAAAATAACTCACTTGAAGAGTTACAAGCCTGTCATCAATCTGAAGCACCTTTGTCACGAAATTAGCTCCAATTGTAGCTTTGTATTGCTGACAGAACTTCTTGTGTATATATTTATACAAGCAGTTAATGATCCACAAATACAAGCACATAAAGATACATAATGTAAGTAGGAACGCTGACCTAATAACAATCTTATTGAAAAAACACATGAGACAATGGCACTGTTAATTTACTATTAGAAGAGTCAACAGTCTTTTTCTTTTAACAACATGTTTTCTAACATTTTTAACTGCTGTTATTTTTTAACTATAAAAATTGGTATTTATAGTAATACTTTATATATATAATTATCTATATAGAAATGCGAGGAAGGTTTAAATAATACACCTTTTTTTTTTGTCCGGCTCTTTCCTGACCCCGCAGATATAATCTTAACTTAGGCGCACCTGCCTTTTACTTTCTAATTAAAAATGGATCTTGCCATTCTTTTACTGGACCCCAAGAAATACATTTGCAATTTCATCAACAACAAAAAAAAAGTAAGCTTACCACAACCTGGAGTTTAAAAAAAGGGAAAATTGAGAAAATCAAAATTCTCAATTTGGAATTTGAAAAAGAGAAGTGAAATTAATAAGAAAAAATAAAAAGTAAAGAGATAACAAATAAAGTGATCTTCAATACTTGTGGAATGCAGTAAAGAAGGATACCAATTCATCAATGAAGTTTTACCAACCCTGAGAGCAAACAAAAGAGAAATTAGTGAAATACTACTTGGTACGACGGAAATTGTTTTCCTATTTTCCCTTGTTTAGTTGCACTAACCCATTTGGCCATGAGAATTTTTTACTTTTTTCCAGAAAATTATTTTACTTTATTTGGAAATCAACGATTGACCATGAAAATTTCAAATACAACTTAAAGTTCTAGTTGGAATTTAAAAACACCTAAAACTTTATTTTTACTTTTTTTTCCCCACTTTTTTCACTTTCAATGCATTCAAACAACCAAATATTCTTTGCAAAAACTAGAACCAAACACAACTCCATCTTCAACTCCAACTTGAACTGTAACTTCAAAATTCCACATAAAGTGAAAGATATTTGATTTCATGGCCAAACGCCTACTAAGTATTTTGGCAAATGTTTCCGGATCAATAAAAATACATCAACCCACTATCCACCCACCCACTACCTGCTTACCGCACCCACACGCCATGCCACCCCACCCCACCCACCCCACAAGCCCGCCTACCCCACCTCCCACGATTCCTAATTCAAGAACCTCATATTGTTTTACTTTGAATATAGGCAAATGCTTGCGTACCAAACACAAAGAAAATGAGTAGTAAAATCACTTATTTTCCCAAAAATAAAAATCTTGAAAAACATTTTCCGTCGTATCAAACACACCCTATATATACTCCAAAATTACAAATGAAATAATGGGAAAACAAAAGAAATTTACTCAAATTTTCCCTAATATTAGAAATATAGTAATAAACAGAAAAAGCAAAGTTCTGATTGCCTTTTTTTTTTTTTGTTGCTGGTGGGGTTGTGTTCCCGTTGGGTGGGGGGGGGGGGGGGGGGGGGCGGGGGTGTTATTTGCATTCGGTTTTTTTGTAATTTCAAATGTTGGAACGAAGAGGAAGGGGTTGGGTAAAAGAGGCGCCAATTTAGATAGCTTTTATAGTGGCGGAGCCAAGATTTCCGCCGAGGAGGTTTAAAATATAAAAAGATAAACATATGAAGAAGTCTAAGGGGGTTTAACATCTACTATATATACATAAAAAATAATTTTAACTTTGTAAAAACAGTATTTTTTTTCGCCGAAGGAGTTCGGATGAACACCCTCGGCATAGTGTGGCTCCGCCACTATAGTTACCGTGATTTGTTGGATAATGAAACAAGAATATAATTAATGTAATCCCTCCGTCATCATTTCACGCTCATTCAAAAAAAAAAAAACAATAAATATAATATATAATTTATTAAATATCCCTATTTATTAAATGTTTTTCGATAATTTAGCACTATTAAGAAGAAGCAATTCTTTAATATAAAGGTATAGTTGGAAACACATAGTACTATTTTTTGTCTTGAATTTTTAAAGCGATACTAATTTTGGGATAATTTCTTTAAAAAAAGCGACACTTATTTTGAACGAAAGGAGTAGCAATCATATTAATTGTAGGACAACTTCTTGCTTGACATCAGTTATCTTATCCTTTTTCCCCTCTTTTTAGCAAGAAAACAAATAATTAAAGTGACAACACTTGTAGAATTTGTTTATCTAATTTAATTTGAGGTCTATCCTGTTCATTCATTGCATTTTATTTTGGTCTATCTCATTACTCATACATTTCAGTCACAATGATGTCACATCTAAAAATGGGTGTATCCTAAGATTACGGACATCAAGTGATAGTCTCTCATTTTATTTTTTTTGCATGTTATTTAAACTTTTTGTCAAATATCTTTAATTTGTCTATTTATGTATGACCACATATCTATCAAAACCGACACACTTATATGACAATCATCTTATGAATATATTGAATCTCTTAGGGACCCAGTATTTAGTGTCATATAACATTGACATACATACCCGAGAGTAAATCGTACGCCCACAAAAATTTCTGTTTTGGACCTTCAAGACTCGAAGCCTATCAAAACATTGTTATTGTTATATAGAACAATATATAATTCTTTATAATTATCATAACTAAGTTGTTTTTAATTTTTTTTCCCCAGATATCGTTGAGGTTATTCAAATGATTGAGCCAATTATGTTTTTATCTCTCATTAATTATATGTCCATTTACCTACCTTGTTGGTTATTTTTTTCTGCTTTGATTACTTTCCTTTTCTTGTTTATGACGATGTATTTTTCAATTTTAATATGATTTTTTTTTTTAAATTAACAGCTTCTATATGACCATCAAAAGAATTATTTGAAGGAATTAATTTTTTAAAAAGAGTATTAATGTATAATTTCGTAATATTCTAATTTTGTTATCCGGTGAAAAAATATTTTACCGAATAATTAAATTTACCGTATAAATGATATTGGCAGAAGATTTTTCACATAATACAACGATGACGTTGACATCGACATATAAGCGAGAAAATTTTTTACGAGATAAATATGGAATTTGGCTCCTCTCTGTTTTTCCTTATCTTCATTTTCTCAAGTTGTTATATAGATAGCTATGTAATTAAACACATATTGAGTACTGATGATAAAGTTTAATTTAATTAAAAGGCTCATAACCATGAAACAGAAGTAACACAATCTCCAATATATATTTGTACACGAAAATCACAAAGGGATCCCAATATTGCTTCTTATGGAGAAGTTATGAAATCTGAGGCTACGTTGTTTGCAGAGTCAAACTGAGTGGCATTTCATGATTGTAAATAATAGAGGAGTTCCTTTCATGGTTGTGTCTGCCTTCATATGTAGTTATCAAATAGCTAGAATCATGTCCATCTCTTTCTACCCTCTTCTTTACGTTGCATTCTTGAATTGAGCACTTGTAATAATTCCTATTTGATTTTGCAAAACACGTAAACATATCATTAGTTGAATCTGCTGCTATATGAGCTAGTCCTCTATATACATGCATCATGACATTCATTCATATCCATTTCAATTCAATACTGAATAATTTATCTTTTGGGCAAATTAAAGGTTCTCAACACTCATCTCTCTAGTTTTACATATGAGTCTCTTAATTGCTGGATTAAAAATAATTGGACCTCATGTAAGCGCAACGAGAACTAAGTCTTAAACTCAAATAATTGATATCGCCTATAGATTCTCTGGGTCTATTAAGTTGTGTTTAATTTCTTAGGTACATTAACATTAATTCAGAGAGACTATTTTCCTCAAATCTTTTCGGGTAACTTCCTTGATTACATCTGATTGAGGTCTATCATGTTCCTCTTTAGTACGTACTTCCTTCATCCATATTTACTTGTTCATATTTGACTTGGCACACCATTTAAAAAGCAATAAATAATATAGTAATTATACTTTATCATCCCTAATTATTATAAGGCATCTAACTCATTGCGAAATGAATTGAAAATAATTAATACTTAATAATAAGAGTTAAATATGTATAAAATGATAAATCTCTTGATTTCCCGTAAAAGAGGACATCTACTTATAATATGGTTGACAAGTAAAAATGAATTGAGGGAGTACATTCAACCATCATAACTTCACACTTATAGTTCTATGCATATGGAGATCTACGTACGTTGGACATACGATCAAATTATCTCAAGCTGCCACTCTCCAAGGCACTTCTAAACATCAATCAATAGATGTGCAGGTATATTTTTCTAACCTTCATATAATTTCCCAAACCAAGTACTATACTTATTATAGTTTTCTGTTAAGCTTATCTTCTAAAATGGTTGAAATATTATTTTGAGCAGTGGAATGAAATTCATCTTCGATCACCACATCCACAAGTTTATTCATAAGGTCATGCATGATATGTCATTGTGTGAATCTAAATTACTCCATCCAGCACAGTAACGACAACTATAAGAAAACAAATTGTAATGACCTTTGATCTATATATGCTTCGAGTCAAACATTTTTCATTTAGTGTAGCAAATGAATTCCGTAGGGACAGGACAAGGGACATGTGACTAGCTAGACATAAGGAGAAGCAATTATAATTAATAGATAGTATCTTAGTTGTTAGGCACATGAAATTTAAAAAAAGAAGGAAGATTTTCAAATCTTATGGTCCCAAACTAAAGATGTTTGTATTGTATCAAAATGTCTTTATATCTTGTGGATTTAAATATGTCATTTCCTTTGTTGAAACTAAAGCTTCACTAAATACATATATAGAAAGAAGCATTTTTTGAAACATTTAAAAAGAATAGCAAGACACTTAAATTGAAACGGAAGGAGTACCTATTAAATGGCCACATTAGAAAGCAAGAATTGTGATAATTATAATGCTCTTGCGTACCAATAAGATTGAGTACAGCTAATGCTTGAAGTGGTCCTAATAGCAAATAAACAACTTGGTCAGTGAGAATGTTCATCTCAATCTATTTAAGATTCATTTGCCCCTCGTGATTTAGACACAGGTGAGGACAAAAAAGGAAGCATTAATTTCCATTTAAAGTATATACAAAACCAGCTAATATGAGAGAAAAAGATTTTTACTTGGCTATTACTTTCAAGAATAGAAATAAGAGACATACAAGCTCTAACAAAAAAAAAAAAAAAAAAAAACTCGTGAAAAAAAAATTGGTGAGATGGGCATGCATGAGCTCATAATTTATAATTTACCTTAGATTTGTGTTACCTCACAAATCTCTCAAGATCTCAAGATATTACACAACTCTTCTTGGTTGTCTTCAAAAACTGTGATGATCTAATATAGACTGCAAATTATAGAAAGCTTTAAATTGGTTAATGCAAGAACTTCTCTATTTATAGGACCAAAACTAGGTAGGAGGAAGCTAGGAGGAAGGTGTGAGGAAGCTTGGAGGAAATATTTGCTTCAATGGTTGGTGAGAGGAAGGTGACTCCTAGGTGTGAGGAAGCATCCCTTGTCATTCATAGGTTTAGAGGAAGCTTCATAGAAATTGCTAGGAGTTGAATTCTTCAATTTGCTTGTAACTGGATATGTCCTGGAAATTGAATTCTTCAATTCTCCCCTTCCAGGCATATTCAGAACAAGCATCCCGACTATGTCTCTGCATAGTTCTAGCTTATCTCGTGTCACCACCTTTGTCAGCATGTCTGATGGATTCTCCTTTGTGTTGATCTTCACTAGTCTCAACAGTTGTTGATCAATCGTCTCGCGTATCCAGTGATACCGAACATCAATATGTTTTGTACGGGAATGATACATGGAGTTCTTGCTCAAGTCTAGAGCACTCTGACTGTCACAATGTATCTTGTACTCTTTCTGCTGGATCCCAAGTTCTTGGAGATAGCGCTTTAGCCACAACATTTCTTTACGAAGCCGGCGAAAGAATGTATTCCCGTTGTAGATAAAGCGACACACTTCTGCAATCTTGATTGCCAGGAAATAGCTCCCCCTGCAAAAGTGTAGATATATCCTGAAGTAGATTTTCTACTATCAATATCTCCGGCCATATCAGCATCTGTATAGCCTTCCAAGACTGGATCAGCTCCACCGTAGCAAAGACATAACTTCGTGGTACCCTTCAAGTATCTGAGAATCCATTTGACTGCCTCCCAATGCTCCTTCCCGGGGTTAGAGAGAAACCGACTCCGTACCCAGCGTATGAGCGATATCCGGCCGTGTGCATACCATGGCATACATCAGACTTCCAACTGCTGAAGAATAGGGCACCGCTGACATCTCCCCGATCTCTTCCTTGGATGTGGGACATGTTCTTTTGCTCAACTTGAAGTGATTCGCAAGTGGAACACTAACTGGTTTGGTATTATTCATGTTGAATCTCTCAAGTACCCGTTCAATGTACTTCTCTTGAGATAGCCATAACTTGCGATTCTTCCTGTCTCGAGTGATTTGCATCCCAAGAATTTGTTGAGCCGGTCCTAAGTCTTTCATATCAAAAGACTTAGAGAGTTCTTTCTTTAGTTGGTTTATCTTCATTGGGTCTTTCCCAACGATCAACATGTCGTCTACATATAGTAGAAGAGCAATGAAGGTACCGTCTGGAAGTCTCTTGATGTATACACACTCATCCGCAGTAGTCTTCTTGTAGCCTTGACTCTTCATGCATGAGTCAAACTTCTTATTCCACTGCCTTGGTGCCTGCTTCAAACCATACAAGCTTTTAGATAGCTTGCACACGAGATTATCACTTGAAACCTCAAAACCTTCTGGCTGCTGCATATAGATTTCTTCTTTCAAATCTCCGTGAAGAAATGCTGTCTTCACATCCATCTGCTCAAGCTCCAAGTTCATACTTGCTGCCAAGCCAAGTATAACTCGGATTGAGGTCATCTTGACAACTGGTGCAAAGATCTCATCAAAGTCAATTCCTTTCTTCTGCTGGAACCCTTTGACAACCAACCGAGCTTTGTGTTTCACCACTTGTCCGCTTGCATCCTTCTTTAACTTGAACACCCATTTGTTTCTCAGTGCCTTCTTCCCTTTCGGAAGTTCTACGATCTCATAAGTTTGATTTTTCTGCAGAGATTCTAACTCATCCTGCATTGCTATCAGCCATTTTGCTTTATCCTTATGAGACATCGCTTCTTGAAAACTCTCCGGTTCTCCATCTTCAGTAAGCAAAAGGTATTCAGATGATGAGTACCTTTTTGATGGTATATGGCCTCGTTCAGATCTACGAGCAGTTGGAGCCATCTGAGAAGAACTACCATCATCTGTGTCGTGTGATGGTTCTGGTGAGGTGGGTTGTGGCTCCCCTTGCTCAGCACTCTCTTCTGTCTCCTCATCTTCTTCTGCTTCTGAGTTTTCTTCTGGCACTTCGTCATTATTTCTCAAGAACAATTCTGGTGCTTCATTTGAAACTTGAGCACCCTCATTTGACTTCTGAGACATCGTGGATTTTTCAATGTCTTCTATTGTCGATTTTCGTGAAACACAACGTCCACGCTTCGATCACTTTTTTCTCCTTAGGATCCCATAACTTTGTATCCAAACTCTTCATTTCCGTAGCCAATGAAAATGCATGGGATAGTTCTCGCATCAAGCTTCTGTCTGAGCTCTTTGGATACATGTGCATATGATGAACACCCAAATACTCTAAGATGTGAGTATGTAGGATCCTTACCTGTCCATAGCCTCTCTGGAACTTCAAAGTTGAGTGGTGCGAAGGTGATCGGTTGATGAGATAACATGTGGTATTGACTGATTCTCCCCAAAATGGCTTTGGAAGTTTAGCCATATTCAGCATGCTCCGGACACGCTCCATGATAGTCCGGTTCATTCTTTCAAAGAACGCCATTGTGCTGAGGGGTGCGTGGTACTGACTTCTCATGTCGAATGCCATATGCTCTGCAATATGCATTGAACGCCTTAGAAGTATACTCGCCTCCATTATCAGATCGGAGACATTTCAGCTTCTTTCCTGTTTCACGTTCCACCAAGACGTGAAATGACTTGAAGCACTCGAACACCTGGTCTTTCGTCTTCAGGAAATACACCCACACTTTCCGAGAAGCATCATCGATAAAAGTCAGAAAATATCTGCTTCCACCGAGTGATTCAACCTCCATAGGACCACAGACATCAGAGTGTACCAAACTTAACAACTCTGATCTTTTTGTTGAAGTGAAATTAAATGATACTCTGTGTTGCTTACCAAATAGACAATGATTGCAAGGAAATAGTGCAGCGTTCTTGTCAACATTGATAAGATTCTTCTTCATCAAGGTAGTCAACCCTTTCTCGCTCATGTGGCCGAGTCTCTCGGTGCCATAAATCACGAGAAGCCTCCTCTGCAATGTTGAGGCACGTCTGTACAAATTCTCAAATGCGTTTTGTACAATGTGCCACAAACATGTCCTCGAGCAATTGTCAAAACGCCCTTTGACATTTTCCATGTGCCTCTGCTAAAATGGTTTTCATACCCTTGTTTGTCAAGAGATACCACTGACAGGAGATTGAGCCGAAGATCTGGCACATGTCTGACATCCTTCAAAGTGATTGTGCTCCCGGTACCTATCTTTATTTGTATATCACCAATTCCGGCTATTCCAGAGGAACTGGAATTACCCATCTTCACCGCTCCAAAGTCTCCAGCTTTGTATGTCGTGAAGTAGTACCTGTGGGGAGTTACGTGGTAGGATGCTGCAGTATCTACCACCCATTCCGTGTCTTCTCTTGAGACGTGAAGGCATGTCTCATCATGGGTAGTGCAGTATGCTACATCACCTGAGATTGTGATGAGCGCTTCACCACCCTTGTTCTTCGGTTGAGAACTGCTCTTGCCTTGCTCCTCTAGCCATTTGTAGCAATTCTTCTTCATGTGACCCTCTATACCGCAATGGTGGCAGGTATAAGAAGGTTTCGGCCATCTGATGATCTCCCCCGACTTTTGCCTCTACTTTGCCATTTTCCTCTCTCTTTGTTTCTTTGTTGTTTTCCTTGTGATCTTCCTCGATTCTCCGTCACGGGGCATGAGTCGATCCGTGCTCATGTCTTTCCTTCTTGCCTCTTCATTGAACAATGCATCCTTGACCACAGACATGGTAAGTTTGCCATCTGGGGCTGAGTTGTTTGAGAGTAACAACTAGTGTTTCCCAACTATCAGGAAGGGAACTAAGAAGTAGTAGAGATTGCATTTCGTCTCCAAGTGGCATTTCTACACAAGATAATTGATTTACCAGACTCTGGAACTCACTGGTATGTTCGGCAACAGAAGTTCCACTTTTGAGCTTCATATTGACAAGGCGTCTCATCAGAAGGGCCTTGTTCCGAGCGGTCTTGGCACAGGTACATGTCTTCCAACTTCTTCCAAAGGGCATAAGCGTCGATTTCTTGTGCAACGTGGTGGAAGACACTATGGTCAATCCATTGTCGGATTTGACCAATAGTTTTTCTATTAATTTTCTTCCACTCTATTGACTTGGGCGGGTCAGGATTAATACCCTTCAGCTCTATTGGATCAAAAAGGTCTTTACAACTGAGGAAATCTTCCATCCGAGGTTTCCACAGCGTGTAGTTGGTAGCCGTGAGCATAATCATAGCTCCAGAAGATGAAGTTGACTCGTCAATGGTCATTTTTCACCTTCTGAATAATTTTCAAAAAAAATTGAGGGACCAAACTGCAATTTTTCAAAATTACAAAACTGACCGATAACGTGGCGGTGATGCGGGAGAGCACCAAGGTAATTCTTTTCTGATGTGGAAGTTCAGACTATCTTGCTGCAACCACAGAGCATACTCAGACAGAACCTTGGCTCTGATACCACTTGTTGGGGAAATTAAAGTATCAAGCTAATATGAGAGAAAAATACTTCTATTACTTTCAAGAATAGAAATAAGAGACATACAAGCTCTAACAAAAACTCAAAAAAAACCTCACAAATCTCTCAAGGATATTACACAACTCTTCTTGGTTGTCTTTGTGATGATCTAATATTTGCTTATAGAAAGCTTTACAAAACCTGCTTCTCTATTTATGAGGACAAAAACTAGGTAGGAGGAAACTAGGAGGAAGGTGTGAGGAAGCTTGGAGGAAGCTTCAATGGTTGGTGAGAGGAAGGTGACTCAGAGAAGGGTGACTTTGATAGAATGGTGGTGTGCTTGTATATTTTTTTGTGTATCTTTGTTTTGAGAGAGCTTCCTCACCACCTTCCTAGGAGGTTCTATGCTGTTTCCAATTTCTTTATTTTTCCCCTCTACTCATCCGGTATTTAAAATATACTGACTCGATTAATTCAGATTTTGATGCATAAAGCCTCTCCCTATCAGGATCTTTTCTATTCCGAAAGCTCGAACTTGAAACCTCTGGTTAAGGTTGGTGGCAGTGGTCGGAGTCGCATAAACTGAATCGTGATTTATTCTAACCGCTTTTCATTGAAAAATTATATTATACATATAGGTCAAAAATCAATTTTATACATATAGTATATTAAATTTGCTTCGCTAATGGTCAGTCGAGAGATCTAATTCATCCCACCACACTTTCTGTTACTAGTTTCCAATTTTATAATCAAGTGTCGTTCTTTCATACGTATAATGAGAGGCGATATAATTAAGAAAAGTCAGAAATAATCCCCTTTTTTTCTTTTGTGGAACAAAAATGTACTAACTAGAAAAAGGGATAACTATTTGATATTTTTATATGAAAAGGGCAATTTGATGCCTTTACGGAAACATAGGTTAGTCCAGTGACAGAGATGTTTTATTTCTTTTCATAAATTAAATATCTTTTGTTTTTGCAGTCGTTACAAATAGTAAATTATTACATGAGTGAATCTCACTTTACCCCCTAATATTTAAGGGTTGGGAAAAGATACCTCCTCACATATTGAATGGGAACGATAACCCCCTATCCAATATTTTCCGGTGAGAATCTTTGTTTTTAATAAAGATCTTTTTTCTTTTTTCTTTTCTAGAATTAAATACAATATATAACTCGTTATCGTCTCATTTTACCTATTCTTCCGAAAATAATGTATAGCAACTACTTGAAAATTCTATTAATAAATTTCAAGCTATATTTCCTTCATTATTATTATTATTATTATTATTATTATTATTATTATTATTATTATTATTATTATTATTATTTTGGTTTGGGGGATTAGAGGGCCAAGATCTTAATTATTCAACAATCTAAATACAGCCTAATATTATATACCGCCTTGACGAATGATGATATTAAAAGACACTAATCTATGTTACATTGTGATGTCCTTGTTTGAGTGCATTGTATCATAACAAAATGTCAAGTATCATCTAATTTTCGATATAATATACTCAAATTAACGATATTTCTGTGAAATTAAAGGAAACAAATTAAATGTTTTTAAACATTATTTGATTTAATCTTTAGATTTAATTCATAATGAATATGTGTTAATTGGGGCAACAATGCTATCAAAATTGACCCATTTTTTAATTACATGTATAATTTTTTCAATTTTAATTAATATGTTTGTATATTTTGGGCTATTTTTTATAATGTAAGTTTTGAGCTATTTTTTTGCAATGTAAGTGACCAACTTGTATATTTCTGAAATTTTTAGTGAGCCCGTGGAGGAGTAAAAATAGACTTGTACATAGAGATAGGAAAGCATGTCGAGCTTTTGACCAAATACATCCCTATTCTTTCACCCAAACTTTCACTAAATCATTGTAATATCTCATTTAACTGAAAACATCCTTCAAGTTTCTCAAACTTAACCAAAAAATTCCCTCTGTTAAGTTTTTCATCTATTCTAATGGAATGCATATTTCTCACGTGATACTCCTTTGTAACACCCAGAAACAAAGAACTTCTGGCAATGAACAGAAACTTTCTTCCTTCTACAGAAAACTCTCCTGCTTAACCAATATGGATCCTTTCGCAAATGCACTTGATGATGGCACAATCTTGACATGTATGTTATTATATATATGTGTACTAAGATTTGTATATAAATGATTGTGGTGGGAGCCCTTTAAAACTTTGAATACTTCTTTTATTCAAATTCTTTTTTCTTAATTGTGTGGATTACTTTAACTAACTTACCTGTTAGTTTGAAAATATTCTCTGCATTTCAACATTTTTCGGTATGAGAACAGTTTAATAAATTGTTGAAATTTCATTTTTCAATCTCTAAAGGTGAAAAGCAATTACTAGTAGTTACTAGTATAATCTTGGATTTGATTGACATAACGATTGAAATTAAGTATCCACTTCCTGGCCTGCACAATCTTCAATAGCTGGAAGTTTAGTCATTGAAAGATGTAATCTTTGCATTCAATTATAAAATAGGCATCAAGATCTGGGTTTTTAATATATTTGTCGTGCCATTCTCAAGGAGGTAAGCTTGAGCTAGAGAAGTTGACTATAAGGCTTGTATAACTACAGTTCAAAATTTTACTAGGCATTTGAATGGAATCTTTAGTTGAAGTTTGAAAAGAAAATATTTGAAAATAAAGTTTTTTTTTTTTTAAAAAAAAGAATATCTGGACTCGGGATATTCATTCATTTGTATTTACAGTTAAAAAGTAGTATAACTTACTCAATAGGGAAAATGCTAAAGGAACTAGCACTTATTACCAAATTCAAGAATCTACTAATAAATCTTGTGGGTGAAAGAGGAAAAAGAAATGAAAGAGCAGAACAGTAGCAGCAAGAGAAAAATATAGATTCTATTAGTAGTGGATGGAAAACTCACAGAGGGATGTTTTTGGTTAAGTTTGAGAAACTTGAAGGATGTTTACAGTTAAATGAGCTATTACAAGTATGTATTGGAAGTTTGGGTGAAAGAATAGGAATGTACTTGGTCAAAAGCTTAAGCATGTCACTGACTAGTACATTCATGGATTTATCTAGCTGAGAACTAATGAGTAGGTTGAGTGAAGATTACACAGGTCAAAATAAGTTAGGTAAATTACAGGTCATAAATAATTCAATTCACTTAGAATTTAGTGAGGTAAATAGAGGTTGGGTTATACACACACACATATACATATATACATATACACACATATATATATATATATATATATACATATAAACACACACACACATATATATATAGATATATACATACATATACATAGATACACACACACACCCATATATATATAACATACTACCTTAATGTAGTATGTTAGCAACCTCCCCACTTTTCAATTCTCAGAATTACCCCTGGAGCTAAACTAACCACATATTAGTATAATGGGTATTTTTGTCTTTTCACTTAAAGTCCCCAATTCTTCCTCTACATTTTGCTGCCATATTGAACTCCAGTAGAAAACTAACCCTCCATCTTCATCCTCCTCCTCCGGCCAACTCCATCACATGTTTCATTTTTTTTTTCTCAAATCTTTTTCTTCGTCCAACACACCAATAAAATAGACTCAATCTCTCGACTACCCATCTCTAGGACAATAACATCAAACATAAGTTTCAACATTTACCAGCATTAACTTTTTTCATGAGTGAAACTTTTTTAAATCAGTAGTAGACCCGTGTCCTCTTATTGAAAACAAAGCATAAAGTATCAAAAGTTGGAAAGAAGCTACTTTAAAGTAAATGGAGGCTGTACATGATACACTCAAGATCCAGTAATTATTGGAGGGAATCCAGTACTTAATGAAAGGAATTGTTAGGAGAGAATTATTTAAGCTTGATATTTGTTAGCCATAAATTTGGAACACCAAATCAAGAGACAAAGAGAATGAATAAATATACACGCTGCCTTTCATTAACTTCTCAATAGCATTTGACCAATTTTCTTGTTAGATTCAGTATGAAGAGTACTCATTGTATTCATAAAAAAAAAAAAAAAAAAAAACCAATTTATTTCTCCTGTATCATCAGAAATTGGAGGACTTTTGTACCACCATTAATGTCTGGGTTCAATAGTTGAAGAGAAAGCATCACAAATGCTTTTCTGCTTGACGTGTTACTAAAACTATGTAGAAGAACATAGAGAGAAAGAAATTTCTGCAACAATAGATAGATTTAGGTTGATGAGGGAGATAAAAAAAAAAAAAATTGCTATGGCATCACCATTGAAGAGAGAGAGAGAGAAGAAAAGAGAGGAAGGGGAAATGAATTGGGATTTTTGGTTAAATGACAAAAAGGTATTCACTTTTAAGGTGCTTAAATAAAAAGTAAGGACATATATGGAAATTAAAAAATGAGGAGGTTGCTAACATACTACATGTACTACTAAGATGTTAGTAGTATGACAAGAAAAGACCCATATATATATATATATATATATATATATATATATATATATATATAACGAATACTGATATAAACTTGAATTGAACAAGATTTCTAGCAACTGCAATTCGTTGATTCAATAAAACTAGTAGAAAACTTACAAACAATTGCTGGAATTGAAAAGATAAACAAAGAAAAACCTAGAAAGGAAAAAGCTACAGAACTTCTCTTCACTAAATATAAAAAGACTTGGCATATAACGTAGCCTTCTTTGTAGAACTTCTACTACTCTGTATACTATCAGTTGCTGAGATATTCCTTCGGTAATGGTGGCACTTGACCCTGTATAACAGAATTGGCAGGTACTATTCCTTATCCTTTGTCTTTTGGGACCACAAAGTCCTTCAAATGGTTTGGAGGGTCAATGGCCCTAGATTAGAGCTATATCTGGACACATCCAGCCCATGGGCCGAATCAGAGAAGTATCCTCCCATGTTGCATCAGAGATAGGCAAGCCCTGCCATTTGATAAGACATTGAGATAGCTGGTGTTGATCTTTGGCAATAGTGCGATGTTGCAGGACCTTTTCAGGAACAAGATCAATAGAAGAAGATGGACTAATCAAATCAATGGGGGTGACATGCTTGCTCAGTCTTTTCAATGCACTTGCGAAGAATAGAGACGTGAAAAATAGGGTGTACCTTTGAAGATAATGGAAGATTGAGTTTGCAAGTAACCTAGACAATTTTCTGAATAATTTGAAAGGGTCCAAAGAACCGTCTACTGAGTTTGCTGTGTCGCTGCAAACGGAGTGAAAGTTGGCGATATGGGCGTAAACAAACATAGACCCAATCACCTACATCAAAATGAAACTTCCCGCCTTCCTTTGTCAGCTAATATTTTCATACGAATCTGAGCTTGATGGAGATTGGCCTTAAGAATTCCCAAACTTTCATCCTTTGATGAAACGACTCAGCAACAACTTGATTAGATGTGCCGTCCATCACAAAGCGAGAGATTGTTAGTGGTGGTCTGTCATATACAACTTCAAAATGGAGTCATCTTAGCACTGGTCTGGAAGGAAGTGTTATACTAAAACTCTGCCCAAGGCAGTAGTTTAAACCATGTATTGGGCGTATCCACAGTAAAGCAACACAATTATTGTTCCAAGCATTTGTTAAGGCCTCTGTTTGCCTATCGGATTATGGATAGTATGCTGAACTCTTAGCTAACTTAGGACCCTGCAATTTGTTCACTTCTTCCCAAAATTCAGATAAAAAAAATGGATCGCGGTCAGAAACAATCTTTGTAGGGAAGCCATGAAGTCAAATAAATTCTTGAACAAAGACTTCAGCTATTTTTTGGCTGTTGAAGTGTGGATACAGTGCTATGAAATGCCCATATTTGAAAAGGCGATCCACAATCACCTAGATAGCAGTTCGGCCATGAGACGGGGTCAGGCCTGTGATGAAATCCATGGAGATTTCTTCGAAAATAGCAACAGGAATGGGTAAGGACATCATAAGACCGGCTAGCTGGAAAGAAGAGTCCTTCATTTGTTGACAAACCTGGCACTCTGAAACAAATGTTTTGATATCGAAACACATGCCTGGCCAGAAAAAATTGGATGATAAGCGATGAAAAGTCCGAGAGATTCCTGCATGTCCCTCTATTTGGGAAGAGTGAAATTCCTATAGGAGCATTCTGCGAAGAGCAAAATCTTTGAGAATGACCAACCTGTTGCGATAAAACAGAGAGCCCTTCCTGAAATGAGTAATGAAGAAGAGTACCAGGGTCTGCACGCTATTGTTGCTGAAGAGCCAAAAATTCGAAATCTGATTGGTTCAATTGTTTAAGCTTATCAATTAAAGCAATCTCAGTTATTGCTAGTATGAGAGAATGAAGGGCAGGGACACGTGAGAGAGCATCAGCAGCAGAGTTAAGTCGTCCTGGTCGATATATGATGCCGAAGTCATATCCAATCAACTTGGATAACCATCGTTGCTGCTTAGGAGTTTGAATGACCTGGTCCGAGAGGGCTTTGAGAGATTATTCATTAGTAATGATCAAGAACTTGTGCCCCAACAAATACTGGGGCCATTTTTGCACAGCCTAGGTGATGGCAAACATCTCACGATGGTAAGTTAAAGCAGCCTGCATACGTGAGGATAGTTTTTTACTAAAGAAAACAAGGGGATGGACCTCATGAGATAAAACTGCTCCAATACCAGTCACGGAAGCATCCGTCTTGACTGAGAAAACTTTAGTGAAATTTAGGAGGGCGAGGACAGGAACCGAGCTCAAGGCCTGTTTTAAAGTAACAAAGGTCCTGGTCTCACCTTCAGACCAGTGAAAGGCATCCTTTTTTAGCAAATCAGTTAAAGGGGAGGCAAGTTGGGCGTACCCTTTTACAAAGCGGCGATAATAACCTGTAAGGATAAAAAAACCTCGAACGTCCTAGATAGAGCAAGGAGTTGGCCAAGCAGTAATTGCTTCAATTATAGCCGGATCCACTTGCAAGCCCGACACTGAGATAATATGCCCCATATAATCTATGGAATGCTGACCAAATTGGCAGTTTGAACATTTCACCACTAAGGAATTCTGCCGGATAACATAGCCTTCATTGTAGAACCTTTACTACTCTATATACTATCAGTTGCTGAGATATTCCTTAGGTAATGGTGGCATTCGACCCTGTATAACAGAATTGGCAGGTACTATTCCTTATCCTTAGTCATTTGGGACCACAAAGTCCTTCAAATGGTTTGGAGGGTGAATGGGCCTAGAGCTACGTCTGGACACATCCAGCCTATGGGCAACGTTCACAACAAATACTATGTGATAACCAGTATTTTAAAAGGCGGAAGCGTAAAGCAGGGTGTTTTACATTTGCCTCGGAGAGGTGTAAGTCTGTTCTTACGGGCGTAAGCCTCATGGGTATTTAAGTTTTAGTAGTTCATAAAATAATATAATTACAATATAAATCGGTAAAATTACATAAAATATAAATAAAAGAAAACTGTAAATAAACTATTTATATATATATATATATATATATATATATATATATATATATATATAGTTTAGAGGCCTAAAGCTAAATTTAAATATGAAGCCTTGAGTATAGACACATGTACAAAAAACCAGTGTTGTCTTTTTTATTTTTCAAATTTGTTGTCTTTTACTTCATATAGTAACATTAATATTTATATTAGTAAGAATCCATTCAAGTCAATAAGATATTAGCCATGTGTTTTAAAGACATTACCTAGAATGTTATTTAAAAACTTTATTTAATAATATGAAGATTTGAGTAGTTTAGTTCATAAATCATAGATAGTGTTTTTTCTTTTTCCTTTTCTTTTTTTTGTTATATTTATATTTTGTACTTCCTTTTACAATCTTCAATATTATCTAAGAGAAACTTAAACCATAAAATTCATCGGTAAAAATTTTTGGGGCCTCAAAAGTTTAGGGGCCTAAAGCAAAAGCTTTACTAGCCTCACCCTCTAGCCACCCTTGCTTACAATTTGTAATTATATATAACATAATTTTACAAGTATATACAATAAAATGAAATAAAAGTTATTATGGAATACAAATCAACTCTAACATCTTAACTTTCAAACAATGAAAAAATCACAATTTCTTAAAATAATATTACTATCATACTATTCATTTTATCTCAATAAACTTTATCAATATCATAATGAAAACGTAACTCTTTCATGAATAAAATTAAAATTACTTTCAAATAGCGAAACAATAAAATATGATAAATTTGATACATAGAACAAAAGACCAATGACAAGTGAAAATGGACAAATCGGCTATGTAGTTTTAAAAGAAATATTAAGTGATATTCACCCTCACGATGTTCTCAAATAGTAAATATGCAATATTACGGCTTGTTATTTAAGTTACACCCAATCTTCTTATTTATATAGATGAAAAACTATTAAGTATCATTCATTTGTTAAAGAATTATGAGGGTCGATGATTTTAATTAAGGAATTTTATATATAATTTGTGTAAGAACTGTTAGGCGAGCCCCGAGAATTGGGTGTTGTTGACGCGTATTTCAATTTTCAAAATTCCCGAGTCAAAGACGGAGCAAGGATGCACCCTCAAAAATTAAAATTTCAAAATCCCGAGAAAATTGCAAAAATTGACATTTAATTATTATTCTCTAAAAATTGACAATTGCAAGAAATTACGAGTTATTTACTTTCATAAATATAATTCAAAAACGAAATACATATCCCGCTCCGTTAAACTTGGGAAAATTGGTAATCAAGACGACGTATGAATTACAGCCCATTTTGACCGCATTTTTTATATTTTTAAATATTTTCCGAAGTATATCAATATTGGGCTCATTTTGAAGCTGACATATTACAATTTTTATTTCATCAAAATATTATTTTACGAGGGCGTTTTAAGCTAATTAACTTAAACTATGTGCCATATTTTTAAAATATGTGTTATATTTTATAAATGGGAGGGAGTAAATAATATACTTACCCCCCCTCCCCCCCACATATTTACTTCTCGTCTTTTTTACGCGCCATTTTTATTTGCCCTAAACGATTCCTTTCTCTTTCTTAGAGTGAACCCAACGGCGGCGCTAGGGTTTCCACCACTGGCCACTGCCCCTCCACCGTGTTTCCACCCTTTTTAGCCTAAATTTGGTATTTCCCCACCTTTTTTGTGGTGTGGGATGCCATGGGTGAGGCATTAAAGCTTTATCCATCTTGTGCTACCACACCACCCCAAAAGGGGGGGGGGGGTGTGGCGAATTGCTCGAAGGCTATGAACCCTCTCTTCGTATTGTGTTGGCTACATGTACGCCTTGGATGAGATTTTAACGGTCCTATTTATTTGTTGTTGGTATGATTTTGTATTTTTATAGGTGCTGACGTACGATTCGCCATCTAGTATGTACAATTTGATTTCGTTTTGTTATTCCTTGTACAATTTGCAAAAAATTAGGGATTTTTGTACGATTTAGTACGATGTGCTGTATTTATTTTGTCATTACTTGTTTGAATTTGATTTTTGTGACGAGGTTAGGAATTCAGGGGGGAAATTCAGTTAGGGAAACCTAGAATCTTCCATTTTTATCCCTAAATTGATTTTGCATGTTATAAATAGAAAAGGTATGTGATATTTGGAGGGGGGTTCTTTTTTGGAAAAAACTCATACTACTCGTCTGCTAAGGTTATGAGTTCTTCATCAGAATCTGCCTAAAACTCTAATACTTATATACCTATACTACCAATTTAATAGATATACTACAATATACTACTATAATATATAAGAAATTACTCGAAAATACTATACGATATATTCTGAAAATCAAGAAGAAAAAAGCTTTGTAAAAGGTTTTTGAGTGATTGTTATTGAAGAACATTGATTCAATCTCTCCATTTGATCTTTGTATTGCTTTTGTAAGAGGTAATATCCCTATACTACTCTTTTATTCAACTTCAGTTTTCATATGAGTTTAAATAAGCCATTGTTGTTTAAATATGTGCTTTGAGACTTTATTTCACTTATTTGAATACATTTCTGCCTTAGTTTAGTTGATAATATAGTGTTGATGATGTTTAAATTGCTATAATGTCACTGAGTTTGTTTTTGAATCATGTTTGAGATTTTATTTGTTTGTTTTCCTTCTGGAATTTTGGAACTTGAAGATGGGATATAAAGGATTGTGTTTGGAGTTTAGTCCTATTGTATTAAGTTGTTTAAGGTTCCAGCTTTTGTTATGTGGTACCGTTTCATTAGAAATTTAGGTATTTAGTCTTGTTCTTGTTGATTTCTGTTCATTATGTTGTGAAGATGATCCTGTCTGTTAATCATGGATTGATTTTGTCTATTAGTTTGCTTATTTGACTTGGTTTTATGTCTAAAAGATGAATTTTCAAAATCTAATAGGATCTTTAAAAATGATTCACTGGTTTCTGGTTGTGTTCCCTCCATTTTATAACTGTTTGAACTTAAAAATTTGAAGGATGAATAGGTGTTATACGATTTCTATGTGGTTTGTCCGAATTTGGGTGATTAGTTACGAAAACTTGTCTCTTGTTGGCTCCTTCTAGTGTCAAAAGGACTTTTAAGAAAAACAATAACTTCTCAGCCTTCTCCTCATCAAAATTGACTTACTGGAAGATATTTAGATGACTTGAAAAGTTGTTTTGGATGCTCAAATAAACAACTTGCCTAGTGTTTACATGAATGCTTTAAAAACTTGTACCTTTGATTCCTTGTGTGGTTATGAGGCTATTAAAACTTAAAGATGAAGACCTTGAACGATTTATGGAATTGTTTCTACCTTGTTTGGATATTGTCTTGTCTTTCTTTGGTCCTTTTAAGTGTCTTTTAATGGGTTGAGTGGATTTTGGACTTGGTTTGTTAGATTTTGAAAATTGTTTGAAATTCTAGAAACCAGTAGTGAGATATGCGGTCTTTAAAATGAGAACCTGAGTGTAAAAGATTGTTTTGGATGTTCTATGTCACATGTTGCTAGTCTTATTGATTTCTGAGAAATCTAAGTGTCATTTTGAACACTGTGTGTGTTGTCAATGCCTATTTTGTTAACCTATTTAGAAGAGGTAGAAGTTTAGGGAGATTTGAGGCTTAAATTTTTGTTTTAAAACTAAGTATAAGAGGTCTAAACTAGTTTTTTTTTTTAGACTGTTGTGTGACTTGTCTTCCCTTCTTACCTATTATTTACCTGGAATATCCCGCAGTCTGTTCTTTCTTATAACTTATGCTCCTTTAAGTTGGTTCTTGGTCATAGTTTCTTGGAACTTTTGTACATAGTATATCACATAGAAGATAGGCATAGGAGGGTTAAAATAAGCCTAAAACTGCTTGAAAAGACTAAGCTTAGTATTTGTGTTGTTTGTCTTTTCCTTTTCCATTTGCCTGATCAATTCTGTAGCTCATATGTTTGTAGCTTGTATTTTTTTATTGTTTGAGTAGCACCATGACTTAATATACCACTTGGGATCTAGGGTGAGTACCATAAACATTATACCTCCCTAACTGGATCACATAGCTTAGCTTTAAGTGTGCCTTCTTTAAACTACTTCTGATTAAGACTATAACTGACCTGTACTTGCACCTAGGAATAGTATCATGCTCCTCTTTAGTCTCACTTTTAAGAAAAACAATAACATCTTAGCCTTCTCCTCATCAAAATTGACTAACATGAAGATATTTAGATGACTTGAAACGTTGTTTTGGATCCTCAAATGAACAACTTGCCTAGTGTTTACATGAATGCTTTAAAAACTTGTACCTTTGATTCCTTTTGTGGTTACGAGGCTGTTAAAACTTAAGGATGAAGAACTTGAATGATTTATGGAATTGTTTCTGCCTTGTTTGGATATTGTCTTGTCTTTCTTTGGTCCTTTTAAGTGTCTTTTAAAGGGTTGAGTGGATTTTAGACTTGGTTTGTTAGATTTTGAAACTTGTTTGAAATTCTAGAAACCATTAGTGAGCTATGTGGTCTTTAAAATGAGAACCTGAGTGTAAAAGATTGTTTTGGATGTTCTATGTCACATGTTGCTAGTCTTATTGATTTCTGAGAAATCTAAGTGTCATTTTGAACACTGTGTGTGTTGTTAATGCCTATTCTATTAACCTATTTAGAAGAGGTAGAAGTGTAGGGAGGTTGGAGGCTTAAATTTTTGTTTTAAACTAAGTATAAGAGGTCTAAACTAGTTTTTTTTTAAGACTGTTGTGTGACTTGTCTTCCTTTCTTACCTGTTACTTACCTAGAATATCCCGCAGTCTGTTCCTTCTTATAACTTGTGCTCCTTTAAGTTAGTTCTTGGTCATAGTTTCTCGAAAATTTGTACATATTATATCACATATAAGATAGGCATAGGAGGGTTAAACTAAGCCTAAAACTGCTTGAAAAGACTAAGTTCAGTATCTGTGTTGTTTGTCGTTTCCTTTGCTATTTTCCTGAACAATTCTGTAGCTTATATGTTTGTACCCTGTCTTTGCTTATTGTTTGAGTAGCACCATGACTTAATATACCACTTGGGATCTAGGGTGAGTACCATAAACACTATACCTCCCTAACTGGATCACATAGTTTAGCTTTAAGTGTGCCTTCTTTAAACTCCTTCTGATTAAGACTATAACTGACCTGTACTTGCACCTAGGAGTAGTATCATGCTCCTCTTTAGTTTCACTTTTGATTTCCTAAACTGGTAGTGCATCTATTTGAAATTTCCTATTGGTTGTGACTAGTTCTGATTACTATATGTACCTACTTGATCTCTACTTGTGCCTTTGGCTCATTTGTGTGATTCTGGGAGTTAAACTGAGTTATACTATCATTTGAAGACCTTACCAATGTCCCTATAAGACCTAATGTTGTTAGAGACACCTTGTGATTTGCAGTTGAACCTTTGCTTGGAAAAATTCTGAACTTGAACTTGTTTTGACCTTAACTAATGAAACTGGGGAATCTGGAATTACCTGAACCTACTGTTTGAATCATTTAGGCATTTAATCATGTGATAGGCTAAAAAACTAGACTGAAATTGATTCTGTTACACCTCGAAAAAATTTTCGTTGATGCACAATGAATAGACTAACGAAGGGCACGAAGTATACGATATTTCAATAAGTAAGAAATAGCATTTGATGACCCTATTGAGAATTCAAAGACATTCGAGGTGAGAGAAGAAAGTTTGCCAAGAAAGGCAAGGTATACGTTATGTATCGGAAAGGACTTATGAGTAATAAGTTAATGATGACTTAATGATGTCTTGGAAAAGAGTTAAAACGTCCCTTAGATTGTTAATGAGGTGTTTAACAAGTGTTAAGAAGGTTCCATAAGGATTGGAGATCAAACGAGTCGACGAGAGCGAGTTCGGAAAAGATGGGCATTATACGGCCCAACATACTGGCCGTATAAAATATACTAGCCGTATGTTAGGCTGTATATCTGCCCAGAATGGCAGCCTCTCTGGACCAAAACTACGGCCAGACATACGATCCATATAAATTATATGAACCGTATGTTGGTCCGTAGAACTGAGTCGGGACAGATTGGGAGTTATTAAAAAGGGGACCCAAATTCATTTCATTTCATTTCATCTTCACTCCCCTTCTCTCAAGAACTCTCTAGAATATTTATCCACACCTCTTTCACAAGAATTCAAAGGAAATTAATGATTAACTTCATCAAACTAAGAGAATCAAGTGTAAGAAACTCATTAGGGTTCATCCAAGGCAAGAAACCCCATTGGAGGTGAACTTGGGTTTTGGCTCAAGTGAAGTGTTTCCATCTAAAGTCCATTCCTACACCATCTAAGGTAAGTTTTATGGTCTTTCCATGTTGTTTAAAGTATTGAGAGGTCGAAAGACTCGGATTGTAGAAGGAGAAAGAAAATGGCTCATGAATGTGAGAATAGTGGCATTTTTAAGTAGTAGTTGGAATGAGTCATGATTCTTGATATGTTGTGATTATAATTATATTATAAATGACGTTAAGAACATGGGATGGACATTGTATATGAGTGAATGTAATTGTGTGCTATGACCATGGATATGGATGATTTGAAGTGAATTGGGAAATATGGATAACGTAGGTGAATAAAGACTATTGTTTATGATGTTGTGAGTATTATTATAGACGTTTGGGAGTTGATATATGATATGGAGAAATTTGTATAAACAAAGGAGAAGCTGCCCAATTTTCTCTAGCTTTAGTCAAGCATGCTAAGCTATCGATTATCTAATGTCAGTGTAAACTCTAATGAAGGTAGATACGTGAGCATTGAAGGAGAACGTTCAAGCGATAGAATAGCTAAACGAAAAGGTATGTAAGGCTAAACCTTCTTTCAATAAGGCACGGTTCCTTGGCTATATACCTATCCTTTCATGAGTGTATAATGTCCTCCAAATGATTCTATCTTTAAAGCTACTAAAGCTCATGATTCTCGTTATGTTTACGATTCTACCAAATTCCTTATATGATGGGTGATCCTCTAAGGATAGATGTAATGAAACGATGATAGTAATGATGTCGAAGATGCTTTTGAGCTCTTATGGATATGTGTCTATGTGTGACTATTATGTAACATCGAGCTTATATGGCCGGGTATGCTATGTATTACGCGCACACCACTCCAGTTGGGTACGGATAACCCTGAGCCTTGGTAGGCCAGGTATGTATAATCACCGAGCCTTGCCATGACCGGGTATGTGAAACACCAATCCTTCATGGTCGGGTATGCTAAGAATACTAATATGAATACGATTACGAATATGAATATGGATATGAAAATGTATATGAATATGGATACGAATACGGATACATATATGAATGTATGGATATGTACATGTGTATGTACACAAACACGCATTAGAAATGGAAGGTCCCTATGAAAGACAAGTAAGTGTCTATGACGATGGTTCTACTACCTCCCATCTTATGCTATTTCTTATGTTATCTCTTATGCTTCTATAATGATGTTGATTATGCTTTACATACTCAGTACATTCTTCATACTGACGTCCTTTTGTTTGTGGACGTTGTGTCATGCCCGCAGGTGGCCAGGGAGACAGGCTTGATCCATAGCTTTATTACTCAGGGACTACGTGAGAGGACTTTTCATTCGGGAGCTGACTTTTTGGTATCTATTCTTTTGTGTACATACTTATGGGCATGGCGGGGTCCTGTCCCGCCTATATGATGTGACATACTCTCCCTAGAGGCTCGTAGACATGTGTATATGGTTAGATGTATTTAGTCTTGTCGGTTTATAACTTGTATATCATTTTGTTAGCCTCGTCGGCTTATGTAGATTGATATGGGCATAGTTGTTGATGGTGATATAAATGTATTGTTACCCAATGGGATTAGTATGAATGATGGATAGAAAGTATGATTTAGCTATTTGGCTCACCTAGATGTAAATGTGAATGTATGATAAGAGGTGCCCGGGTGGGTTAGCACCGGGTACCCGTCATGGCCCTCCGGTTAGGTCGTGACAGATTCCTACACTTATGATTGCTCTGTGCTATCTTATTTTTATGATTGCTCTGTGCTATCTTGTTTTGGTAATCAAAGATAAAATATGAACTTGACACTAGTTTAATCTAGGAATAGCTTAAAAAAATACACTCTTGTTAACTTAATCCTCTTACCTGCCTTATTTGCTTTGATTTTTTTAAACTAAAAAATAGTTTGGTGTTCATACCCTTTCTTTGTTTGTTTCTTTGGCTTGATTGACACTCTCTTACCTCATTTCCTCTCTATGCTACTGTTTTCCCCTCTCATCACTTGGACTCTTATCTTGTTCTATGTACATGAAACTGCTACTTGTGTGATTCTTGGCATTAGGAGTTTAGCCTGGCCTTGCTTGTTTTATAGACATGTAACCTGCTAGACCATGATCCATCTCCTGCTTTCCTTCTTAGTTGTATTATTAGCCATAACTGCTGGTTTTTTATGGTTTTTTCCTGCCTGATACTTGCTCAAAACTGCCTTAGCTTGTAAAATGACTCACTTTAAGTTAACAATGAGAAGCTATGTGAGTTTAAACCTTGAGGAACAGTTTGGAAATTGTAGTTTGAAAACATGAAATCTGTGTGCTTATTTCGTCCCTAATTTTCCTCAAGTTGACTAAGTTTGGATTGAAATTGTGCCCATGTACTGTATTTACTTAACCAGCATTTCTACTCCCTTAAGACTGGAAAGTTGAAGACTCTTGCTGATTGAAAACTGACCCTAATCTATATTGTTTTAATCTTGGACCTTAAGTATTTATTTAACCTCAAAATCTATACAATACACTGTGTTTAAGATGCTTATTTGTTAGCCCAAACTGCGGGCCTTCAGTCACTTGTGTGCTATTGAATTACCTATCTAAGACTTGTTCTACTCACTTGCCTGTATCACTGTTTGGGTTCTAGGTATTCTCTGGAAAGCTAAAGTCATTTATGGGTAGATTCTTGAATATTCTGAGGAAAAAACTTGAGTAATACTCAATCTATAGCAAATATATGCAGAGGGTAATGGCCCTTTTAGGGGGTTTTGCTCTCTACATATGTGTATATCACCTAGTATATTGGTATATTGATGTTCCAACACTTAGAAAAATACAAGCACATGTGTTCACTTGAGAAATTAGGCCAGTTTTGGGCCTAGACGTTGAGTTCAGCTGGGATCCTTTTAATTTTTGTCCTTTTGCATAAAATGACCCTTCCCCTTTTAGTTAATATTATGGGCCTGGCCCAATTGCTTTGTAATTCATATTTGTGGCTATGTAATTAAATTTATGTCCTAGTACTAATATATGTCATACCTCTCTATTTTGTAAAATCCCCATTACGTTGGTGGGTCCAACGAGGCCTACCTCCATTTAGATCGAGTCGACCTCAGTCGATGGGCGACGTATGCATTGGAGCATAACTTGGAGCGGATTAAGTCAATTGCGTTATTTTATTTCTCTGTTGGGCTTGGTAGGCCCAACTCCCTACTTTACATTGTTTATTTGTTATTATATGCTTATTGGAACCCTTTAATAATTGTCACAAATTTAGAGTTGCTAAAAATCATTTTCAAGTAACAAAACTGATTTTTGATAATAATTGGCATGTAAAATTGATTTTTAAGACAGAAACAGACTTGTGGGCAAAAAGTGGACATTTTCTCAAACTTAAAAATATAATTATTTGGACAAAAAGGACTTGGAAATTTATGGACATTAAGACAAATTGGGACCGTACCTATGGACAATTTGGACAAATGGACTTAAAATGACCCTGGACTGATATTGGACTAAAAAGACTAAAAAATCTAAATGATATAAAATATGGTTAAAATATGGATAATAATAATAGTATGACAAAAAATGATTTTATAAAACTACAGAATGTTTTTCTAAACTCGGGTGCGCTAACGTAGTGTTCTACTTAGGTTAACGCCTTCGGGTTTTAACCTAGGTGTTCTAGTCCGAAATCCAAAGCGCCGAGTGCGCTTACGTAGTGTTCTACTTAAGTTAACGCCTTCGGGTTTTAACCTAGGTGTTCTAGTCCGAAACCCAAAACGCTCAATTTTAGGCAAAATTTTACCACTTTCGTTTATTGAAATGTGACGTATCTTGTATGAATGACTAAATTCTTTTGTAGCGGAAATATAAGCTAAAACAATATTTTTTTTCACTATAAAACAATTTATATCTACAAAGGCATACTATTAGAACTCGTAGGTCAACTGTATGTTACGGATCCTTAATACCGGGGTGCCTAACACCTTCTCCGGGGGATCACCAGAATCCTTATCCATAATTTGGTTAGATTAGGTTTCTTTTAAAATTTAACCGTTTTAGATGAACCCTTTTCGAATTGATTTTTCCTAATTTCCTAAAAATTAGGTGGTGACTCTAAACAATATCCATTTAGAGCACCATCCACGTAGAGGTATATTTTTCATTTTTTCCGGTACGATTGACAACCGTACTTTCCCGGGACACTTTCCTTTTTAAATGAGGCAAGTGCAAATACGAATCAGAAAATATCGACCCTCTACAGGTGTTAGGTGTGTTTAGAGCGTACAGTCGGCGCTTTGGGCGTAAGCCTCACGGGAACTAAGCCTCGCACGTGAGTCCCGAGACATTTTGCTAGTGCCTCTCCCTGAGGCGAGCCCTGGGACGAGTCCTGAAGCGTGTCTTTCAAAACACTAGTGATAACTCATAACCCGGCTCTAGCAATTCAAGAGCAATTATCAAGCAACTTACTACTACATTTTGGTGAACAAAAATTCTTTATATATTCATCAATATCTATCATTCTTTATTTATATTTCTTAGCTATCATTTCCATTGTGTCCGGTTTGTTCTGTTTGTTGAAATTATCGAGGGTGATGTTGTGCTAATATGTGTCATGCCAAGTTGGCATTTTAGCTAATTTGGCGTGCCACATCAGATTTTCAGTATAAGAATTGGTTTTCCGACGAGTGTAACACAAAATTTAAGTATAATAAAGTTAGGTGATAAAACTAACGTTGTAACTTTTGTGCAATAAACATTACTTGAATGTAGGGTTGGGCATAAAATATCGAAACCCGAATTACCAAACAAAATTGAAAATTTTAATAATTTGGTATTCAGTAATTCGGTATCCGGTACGATATTTGGGAGTAAAATTTTACAATTACAGTATATGGGTTCGGGTTTGGTATGAATATTAATACCGTTCACTATTTGGTATTTACCGAATACTGAATTATCTATTGAATAAAGGTTTCACCCCTAATTATTATAACTCATATATCTAACAGAACCATCAATAGTAAACCAAAGAATCCTTATTCCCTATGAGCTATGACCAATCGTATGCGACTTTGAGTATCTGAGTAACTCAAAACAAAGTAGCAAGATAGGCGCATGTAACTAGTGCTATTGCTATCTGCAGTTCTTGGATAATCCATTAGTAGCAGCATTTGGATTATCTTCTAGCCTTTTCTAATTTAATTTCCTAGATGTCTTTTAGTTGTGTCAATTAGCTTTTCTCGATGTCTTCTTAGTTGTTGATCTTTTATTATATCGTGTCTCCGCATCGAAAAACAAAAATAATTGAAGGAACAGTAATAAATTTATAATTCAGTCGGTTCAAACTTCAATACAGTATCACCGAATACCATACCAAACCGAAGTTTTGATTTACCAATTACCGAACCGAACTTTTTTGGTTCGGTCGATATTCGGTATCTACTTTCAACTATCGAATTACCGAACCCGAACTTTAAAAATATCGAACTGAATAGCCCACCCCTACTTGAATGTCCACCCAAAACATTTACTCGTTAAATGAACTCACAATAGTTTAGCGTAACTAGAAGTGCACCCATAGTTTATAGCCGGATAAAATACTGAAAAATGGACCTAATTCCGATCTTAGATCGGACATTAGGCACATTCATTTCCCAACTTGATTCATCATTGTTTTAACCCTTGACCCCTGTAATTGATGGTAAAATATAAAGTCTCAATAGTTCAAGTGTCGATAATTAATTTATTAATTATCTTACGTTTTCGTTAAAATAAATCTATTTGGTAGATATTCAGGAATAAATAAAATGCTTTGCTACATAAAAGGAAAGAAAAACAAAAGTAGCAAGTCACCACCAAGTCAATGGTTTTTTTTAAAGGCAAGCAAACCACACAACAAGAAGACAATTAGGAAACATGTTTGGAGATAGGTGCACGTAAAGTGAAACTTATATTACATCTCAGTCCATCAACATAATTTCCAATTAAATACATCAATTGCAACTACTGTCTATGCTTTAAATTTAAAAAAATCCCCCACCAGTTATCACGTTTACGATGAGAATTTCATTAAGGAGATATTGTACGTATAATTATTGACTTAGTAATACACCAAGTGGTCATAGATGTTTAAGTTTTATTTTTAGATAATAGGAGGGATTTTTTTTTTTTTTTTAATGTTCTAAACGGAAGTGTAATTGACTTATATTTACAGACCTGCTATCTATTAAGACCAGTAAGCTCTAAATAGCTCCCAACTTGACGACCCTTATCATCCTTAAATGAGTGAACAAATGGAGGTATCAAATAGAGATTAAAGCATTCTAACCAAAATTGTCAATGTCAATAGAATTAAGGGAAAAGGATCAAAAATGCCTCTCTACTTTAGGAAAAGGGTTAAAATATCTTCAGTTACAAATTTGGGTCAAAAATATCCCTCCCATCCTATCTTAACGGAAATGCCCAAATCCCCCAAAATAACCCGATTTCATTTTTAAACCCGCTCCATTTAAACCCGACCCAACTACATAAAAAACTCGTATGCGACCAACTTGTTCCCGAGTCCTACATATGGAGCCACTAGGCACAGGAGCAGGTAACTCATATGAGTTTTTTATTTAGTTGGGTTGGTTTAAATGGCGTGGGTTTAAAAATAAAATCAGGTTATGTTGGGGATTTTCTGTAAGACAGAGGTATATTTGAAAACTTTAATGACGGGAGGGGTATTTTTGACCCAAATTCGTAACGGAGGATATTTTTAGCCTTTTTCCCAAAGTAGAGGGACATTTTTTACCCTTTTCCCTAGAATTAATTGGGGGAGATAATTGGATGACATTCGTTGAACTTATACAACGGCCTACAAACTATACATATTTGTATGTTGACATTAACGATTAGTATTTGGAACCAGTGGGCGTCGGCACAGATAATTGGTAATAATAGTCAATATTCAAGTGAGAACTTTGGAAGGCGAAGACAGAAAAGGTTGTGTGTTTATTCATACATAATTAACTAAAATTCGGGGCTTCTTTTGTTTATATTTTTTTAGGGAGTGTGTCCAAGCTTAAAACAGTATGGATCTTATAAGTAATATATTTTTTGGGTTATAACCAATTAAGGTAAAATCTAAATTTCAGCATGGCTACGAAATATATCCCTCCGTTCACACCCCTTTTTCTTTTAACTTGGTCGCCATTCTCTAGTCAAGTTTGTAAAGACTTGTTAGAATAACCTTTTCAGTCCATATGCATGATCTTGTTAATTGTTTCCAACTCAATTTTAAGTTTTCCAGAAGGATGCTTTTTCTCGAGAACTAAAATTATTGAGATACATCGTAACAATTTGTTGGATAATCTTGATGTATGTACAACCACGTCAAGACTTTAATTTCCCAACTCCTAAAGCACTTATTATAAAATCCAATTTATTAGAATATTACTTGGAAGAATTTCACAACTGTTGAAATTTTATTTCGTCTTAATGCATTGTGCCCTCTAGAGGCAAATCATCAGTATGAACTTAACATCTGCTCTTTGACTAATATTTGCCACGTTTTAGTTATGTTATAGTCTTTCTAACAATCAAACAGCAATAAAAAACAGAAAAATTTGCGAGTCAGAATATAATAACATCATATCATGCATAAAATTAATCCACAGAGAACTAGTTTCTTTGAAGCTTCTATTTTCCATCAAATAGGGACGAATTTTTCTGTCGTAAATTTGGCGATATACAATAGCTAACCCGTCACAAGGTTTACAACGGATTCAATTTTCTTTCTCCACAAAAACGTTGTAGCAACGAGCATATTAGCAACGGCTGCAAATCCGTAGCTAAATAGGTTTATTGACAGAAGACTCTGTCGCTAATTTCTCTTTTTTTTTTTTTTTTTTTTTGGTGTGTGTGTTATGTGTTTTGGTACCTTCCTATGCATGAAATTAAATCGGGTACAAAATCTCAAGCTAATCAAAATACAAATATTTACATATTATGTGTGACTTAGTCTCCTCTACGGTCTTTCAGTTTACCGTATGTTACATCTCAACCCTCAAGATTGAGACTTCTCTTAGCTGTCGAAATTAGACTAGGATAAAAAAGTAAAGCAGATAATTAAGTTCATACATGTGCCCAAATAAGGAACCGTTCATGCAATTGACTTTGTCAACCCCACCTGATGTGGACATATATCAGAATCTCCTCATCTCTGCTTTCTAAGAAGTTTGCAACAATGCAAAGTCGAATACTTTTTTGCTTTCATTTTCGCAAAAAGAACCTTCTCATATTTTGTTTCATTTATTTATTATGACTGTTTACCCCCAAATAGTGGACAACAATTAAATTTGTAAGTGATGGATAGGATATGTGGATAAATTTAATTATAATATAAGGTAGTAACGAATAAGTAATGATATGTATTAGCAAATAATAGCGATGGAAACTAAAGTAGAAGAGTTGACAAATGCTGCGAATTGATCCGGTCTGGAAGAAGCTTCTTTTAACCGAGCCAAAATACTTGAGGAAATATTTATGCTACTTTGCTGATTACAATATATTGAATAGTAAAAAGCTAACCTAAAAAAAGAAGGAATAGCCCTCTATTTATAGCTAACAGCAAATGGGCCCTAGTACAATGTAGAAAAGGCCCTTCTAGAAAAATCCTAAAATGGATAAGGCGTTCGTACGGCCTGACACCCGTACTATTGTCAGCACAAGTGGCGGAACGGTTAGATGATGCGTGGCCTGCTCCATTACTGATTATCCGAACCTATATTGAGTGCGCTATTTTAGGCTCAGATTTATCGTGTCCGGTAAAATACCCTCGGTATTGAAGCAGAGTTGAATGTGTTCGTGACCCCTTGGCTCTACCTTTTACTCCGGTTCCCACAAGTTGACCCGGTTTTTACCGTATACAGATAGTTCCCACACTTTCCGGACCAAAGTTGCACCGAAGTGATGGGAAGTGGAAAAAATTCTTCCGGTGAGTTCTCCAGTAAGTTTATTCTTGCCTCGAAAATAAGCAGGAACTGAAACGTCTCTTCAAGTCACGTCCTTCTGGCTTTGGCCACGTGTCGCCTTTCAGTTGGCCAACTTCGGTAACCGCCTCAGGGTCACGTCTCATTAAATTCCGGACACGTGTCCTTTCTCAGTTGGTCGTCTTCGGTAACCGTCGTAGAGGTTCGCCTATAAAAGGGAGTTATAGTCATTTCTTCACTTTTCACTTTTCACTTTCACCATTCATTTAGTTCTGCTCTTCGTTTTATTTGCTTCGAGATCTTCATATTTTCGAGAAGTTGTTAAGGGAATACATCCAGGATCTCAAAGTCTTTTTGATTTTACAGCGAATCTTCTTGAATTTCTGCTAACTCCCTTTGTTTATCCCCAAATCTGTTATACCTCGCATTTTGTACATTTGGATATTCCGAGTTAATGGCGGAAAGTTAAGGACAAGGTGATATTTTTTCGGTTTTGTTAAGAATGCATAAGTTGTATGTTCATCTTTTATTGGTATGGAGCATTAAGGATAAATTTGGAATAAGGAAAAATTAAGGGCTAAGAGAGGAAACAAAACTTTCATGAAATGGCCAAAAGGCCAAGGTGGCCGTGGGCCCCACTCATATGGTTGGCCAATTGCCTTGAGCCAAGAAAGGGTACATGTGCTCATTCCATACTTGTGGAAGTTATATATATATATATACATATATGCATGGATGACAAGGCGAGGTCACAAATTCATCTTTTTGTGACTTAAGAAATTTCTAGAAAATTGGAGAAAAAGAAAGCAAAAAAAAAAAAAGGAGAAAAAGTTTGCACATGACCGGACATGTGCATGTACTATATATATATATATATATATATATATAAGTGATGAATTACAAGGCACAACTCATCATTTTAACTTTAAGAAAATTCAAGAAAGATGGAAAGAAAAGAGAGAGAGGGAGTTCGGCCATCCATGGTCTATGGAAAGTGAAAGAGAAAAATTATTTTCTCCTTGTTTCTCTACTAATTGGAAGGTCCTCGTCGACGTGGAGTAGTTGTTGGAACAAGCGAAGCGTTATTCTTGCGAAACAATCCTAGCCGAGGGAGGAAGTAGGTGGAGAAGGTAAGGTTCTATCCTTTTCTACATGTTTTATGGATGTTTTGGACGTGTCATAGTGCATGAAAATGGATGAAAATCATGAAATGTTGTATGATGGTGTGTGGCCGTGGATATGGATTGTTTGTGTAGAAGGAATGAATTGATTTTATGTAGTATTTTGGTTGTTGTTTGTTGTGGATTATGTAATGAAAGTGAAGGTTTGATGACTTAAATGGAAGTCGTAATTGTGTGGGATGATTTAGAACATAATGTGAATCAAATATAGTTTCTTGTATTCATGAAGATAATGTTGTTAACATGCGAATTGTTGGCGTAGTTGACGAATTTGAAAGAAAGAAATGTATTGTTGATGTTCTTATGGCATTTGGAAGTTTCGGGTGGAAGGGGTGGATTGTCTTGAATATTTTGTGGATTGTCCGAAGCGTTCTTAAATCTTGTTTGAATGGTTACGGATGAGTAAATGAATATGTGAGCATTGGTATTGAATGGATCGTATGTAGTTTATTTGAATATAAATGAAATATTGTCGAATTATGTAGAAAGGAATTATTAATGTTAGAATGCGTTTTGAATCACTTATGGATATTGTTGGTATGGTTGTTGGTTTGGTTGTTGTTGATTTGGCCGAGTTGAATTCTCGGGGATGTTGAAGTTATTGGGGAAATGCTGCCGAAATTTTTGTAGACAAAAGTGTTAATTAGGAATTGGATTTTTAAGTGTTATGGCTAATGGTTGATACCTAATGACATTATTGTAGATCGTGAGAAGTCGAGACGTAAGTTTGGATTAGCTTAGGAAGCGGCTAAGGTATGTAAAGCTCAACCTTTCTTTCTTTGGCATGTCTTAGTTGAAAGTAAGTTATGACACAAATCTCGAGGTAATTCTATTCCGGTGATCCGAGCATGTTTATGATTCTTATTGGCTTCTTAATATCTGTATTCTTAATGTGGTCAAATCATGGTCCTTGTGTCATTTGTATAATTAAATTTCAAAAGTTGCATAAAGGTTTTGTTTTCAAAAGAGTTTTATTCTTAAACGATTAAAACTACGAACGTCCGTAACTTTCACAGAAAGGCTCGGATCGCTTCGATATGTTTGTAGAAAGTCCTAAAGTGAATAATGTTTGTAACTTTCCGAGGCGGCTCGAATTGATTTGACATATGACAGTGTATATATATGTACATACATGCATACATGATGATGATATGATTTTACTTACCGCGTCCCTCATTAGAGGACCGGGGCACGTTATATGTATAACTCTATATATGCATATTATGATTTTACGCACCGAGTCCCTCCTTAGAGGGCCGGGACACGCTAGATGTTTTTACAATGATTTTATGACATTGACATGCATGATTTATGTTTTCAAAAGCAAGTCTTATGATTTTCTATACTATTTACTTCAGTATGATCCTGTTTATTGTATTTCATGCTTTACATGCTCAGTACATATTCCGTAATCGACCCCCTTTTCGGGCTGCGTTTCGTACCGCGCGGTACACCCAATTGAGTCAAGATATTAGCAAAAAGATGTTCCGGCGGGATTGGCGAGCTCCATTTTCTCGGAGTCTTTGCCGAGTCAGAGTATTAGGTTACGGTTTCATGTTCTGTGTTAGAGACTTTGCAGACAGTGTCGTGGGTATAAGATGTCGGTTATGTGAGCGGCTATGTAAGCCGATGTATTACTACGCATTGTATTATAAGTTTTTTATGTTACAGATTTCGTTTGATTCGAGAAAGGTAAAACGCATATTGTTCTTCGAAAAACTTTCATTATGTATTTGTGTCGTGATTTGAGGGCCAGTATGATTATAAGTGTTACGAGAGTCAGTGGGTTCGCTCGGCCCCAGGTAAGGGTCGGGTGCCCATCACACCCTATCGGATTAAGGGTGTGACAAAATCGTCATATTTTCATAATTCTGACCTTCAAATCTTCATACCTTCAACTCAAATCTTCATATCTTCAACTTAAATCTTTATATCTTCATATTTTGACCGTTTAAACTCAAAATGTCAACGAATACAGACTCCGCTTCTCAGAACGTGCCATCGGTTTCTTCTCCAACTGTCGAACCTATTGCCAATCCCGGGGATAAAACACAAGTATCTTTCCAGCCGACGGCCAAAGACATAATACCCTCGAAGCCCAATTTCAACCACGAATTTGCCGTCGAAAAAGTCATGCAGACTTCTGATTGGGGTTACGATGTGAGACGTTACCCTTCGTCGATCAAAGAAGAGCGACTTTCTCGAGTTCGGGCTGAGTGTGGCTGGGACAACCGCCCCGTACAAATTTTTGCTCCCAATGATGACGAATCGGTCACCGATTTCAAAGAAGGATTTCTATACGTTTATACACATCTGTTTACTCTCAAGCTCAACCCTCCGATTGATCCGTTCATTCATGAAATGTGCCAAACGTATAATGTGTGCCTTGCCCAGATTGGCCCAAATATCTGGAGGATCGTGGCCTGCCTTCGTTTTTTGGCGAATAACGTCAACAAAGATTTTACGTTAGCTCACTTCATTCGGTTATATTGCCCGAGGATCTTCCGCGGGGTGTGATAAAGGTCTCCAAACGAGGCAAAAATCCAATTCTTTCCGGCGTTAATGATGATAGGTACAGAGGCTGGCTCGAGCGTTTTGTCCGGGTTAGGACCACGGATATTATACCGGCCGAATATATGCCTTTTTCCTGAAAAATGGAATAACAAACGTAAGTTTCTTGGATTTGCCTCCTTCACGTATCTTCGAGCATCCCTTCTCCCCTTTTCTTTTTAACTTTCCAATATTACAGCCAAAGCATGAATTCCTAATGCAATTTCGGGTTTCGCCGATTGGATTGAAGCAATCATCAGCCAACACTTGCACGAAGACCGAACATTGGAATACTTGTCTCGTGATCGGTGGATCGCGCAGAATCACGGTAACCTTTCCTTTCCTTTAATCCTTGTCACGCCTTTTCTATTCCAATTTACCTTCATTTAATCTTCCAATACCCAGGTTTGGGCAAAGGTTCTGTGACCTCACGACCCGCACCAGCGGATGAGCCCGCAATACTAGGCTCGAATTTTGACATGTCAGGGTCAACTCGTCTTAATGCTGCGGCTGAAAAGAAAGGGAGAAAACCCTTGACTAAGGGCCAGAAGAAGAAAAAAAAGGTCGAGGGATATGTTCGGGGCCTGAGGGATGAACCCGAGGCTTATTTTTTGATCGCAAATATATCGAGACCCTCCGTTGCCATAGCTATCGGGGTCGAGACAGCTTCGGTGGAGGTTCCGACCCTTATCACAGGTGGGGAAGTTGAGGTTCCTTTCCCCCCAATATCCGAATATATCCAAGCTCCGATTCCACTAAGGTCAGTTGATTTTATTGATATTACAGGTGACACTTCACCCGGGGAGGTACCCTTAGTTAAAAAGCCTAGAAGGGCCGGCCCAACATCAGGGGCTGAGATGGCTCAAAGGGTTGAAACGACTCGAGGGGTCAAAACTACAATGGCCATCGACCCGCCTCCAAGTGTCGAACCAGCTCCTACGGTCGAGGTACCGCCAACGGCCGATGCAACCCGACTTCTCCTCCTGCTCCTTCTTCGGAACGGGAGAACCTTGATGATATGTTTGCCAATACCCCTCCTACTATGGCGAAAGCTTCGGTGCTTGGCCATCTCCAAATTCCTCGAGCAGCGAGGATTACTAGTCAGTCTATTGAGTCAGGTTCGAGGACTAGACTAGTAGATATTTTCCCAGCCCTGAGTATAGAGCCGAGGAGGACAAGGTCGACCATGGCCACCGTCCCTGAGGACTGCAACTTTTTATCTCGCCCCATAGGGGTTACCAGTTATCTAAGACCTCTTGTTTCAGATTCGGACAAGGAGAAGATGGAAGGACTCTTGTGGCAATGTCTTATGAACGAGGGCATGCATGCAGGCAATCGGGTAAGCATTCTTTGGTATCTTTAAAGCATCTGATGTATGATTTTTTATCTCCGGTTGTTGATTCGTTATCTTTGTTTATTTCACTTTTGCAGAGCGTGTTTGTGAATGAAGGCTTTGTCCGAGCCCAGCACTTGATAGATGACTTGCGGGCCCAGCTAGATGCTCAAGGCCGAGAGATCGAGAAGTTCAAACTTCTCTTGCAAGAAAAAGAGGATCAACTGAGTCGGGTCACTATTCCCTCGAATCTCCAATCCGAGCTTGAAGCGGCAAAAAGGGAGAATCTCCGTTTAAAGATTGAACTCGATGACGTAGTCGAAAAGAACAAACTCCTGGATGGGGATAACAAAAATCTCAGTCGAGAGAATACCGATTTTGCCACAAAACTTAGTGAGTTCGAAGCTACTATCGCCCAACTAAGAGAAGGGCTTGATTCCTTTAAGGTCGATGCTACGAAAACGGAAGAGAGGTTTAGGCAGCTCGAAGCTGAGAGAGTCGCCGAGAAAGACAAGTTGAGGATAATCGAAGAAAAGGCCGAGACACGAGCCCAGATAAGTGATGAGCGCAAGGGTCAGCTCGAGGCCACTGTTCTAGCCAATGATGCTTTTTAGACCAAACTGGCATCTGTCAACGAGGTTCGGGTCACTCTGAGTGACATGAAGTCCGAGTTGGAGGAGAAATTAAAGAAAGCTCAGGCCGACCTAGAGGAAGCTTGTAAAGATATCGAGGCCACCGAAGCTCGTTTAGCTGAACATGAGCAGTGGAAATCCCGGAGGGTCACACCCGAGTAGGTTCAACGGGGTATGGAAGACATTACGGCTCGCATACTTGATGCAAAGATGATCGAGGATAGGGCTAAGAAAGCTCTCGAGGACAGCTCCGAAGATGATTCTGAAGAGACCATTTCTGAGGACTCGGATTCTTCTCATACAGAGTGAAATAGGGCCTGTACGAGCCTTTTTTTATCTATGTAAAAATAGGGCCTGTATGAGCCTTTTTCTTTTTGGTTTTGATCTATGAAAATCATAAGTGTAAAGCTTCGACCTATTTTGCCATATATGAAATTCGTATTTCCTTTTGCCATCATTTTCTTCGATCTTTGAGTCGGGCACTTTTTTCGACTAGTATTTTAATGTTTGCTTCGTAAAGAATGGCTGAGGTTCGACCCTAAGCCTTTTAACCGTTTTTCTTAGAAAATCGAGCCAACCTTAACTCATTGGTTGTGGGCTTTATTTTTTTCGATTTCATATTGACCGATGACTATAGGTGGCTTGCCCGCGGGGCCTTTTTATGCTTTGTGAATTCAGACGTCTCTGAACCACCTTGGGTATTTGAGTCGAGGTCTTTGACTATTAGACCCTCCTCCGACTGTTTGAGTTTAGTGAATTGGGCTCGGTTAACTCCAACCTTTCCGCCTTTGTCAATTTTATGACGACAGTCCCCAGTCGAGGGTTATATAGTAGTAAAAGATAGGGTTAAAGCGTATTTAAAGCATACTTTTCAAAAGTATTTCTCTTAATATCTCAAATGTTTTTCTCATACAAATCTAAGGATTTCATTCGATCCCTTCTGCTCTTACCGTAGCAACACTATCTAGGCACGATTCGTTCAATCGTTTGGCCCTTACATTCAAATCTAATACAGAAGGTTCGGTAATTACAAAAAAAAACAAATTTCAAAAAACGATTTCTTGACGTCGTTTCTTGTTTTGCTTCGATGAGCTCTTCTTGGGTCTTGGCGGGGGTATAGTAGTCTCCTAGTGTTTGTCCATAAAGCATGAACGGGGCAACACTATTCAAAAAATGATGCTGCCAATTATCCAGTCCCGGTACTTAGCTAGTCTTCGAGCTTATGGGCACTTAGCCTCGTCTTTCTAGGGTAACACGTTGTACTTGTTGCCTCGTTAAAAACCTTGCAGAAAACCCACTTAGGGACAAAATCGGGCTAAGGAAAAAAGTGCAACACGTGTTTTCAGACCTAATTCTAACACCTTCATAATTTATTCTGGTACAACACTGTAGAAAGATAGGTGAGAATTTTTAGAATAATCAAAAGGGTTAGCGGGTCATACCTTAGCAATAGTATTTCTTCAGGTGTGCCACGTTCCAGTTGTTGTGCAGCTGTTGGCCATCTCCGATTTTCAATTGATACGATCCTTTGCCAGTTATTTCGGTTACCTTATACGGTCCTTCCCATCTCATCCCCAACTTTCCATCATCGGGATTCTTAGTGTGCAGGGTAATCTTCCGAAGCACTAAGTCCCCAACTTGGAAATGTCGAAGGTTTGTCCTTCGATTGTAGTATCTTCCCATTCTCTACTTTTGAGCTGCTAAACAGACTAACGTATTCTCGCGTAGTTCATCCGTTAAGTCAAGCTTTACAGCCATAGCCTCTTCGTTTGACTCATTTGTGGCATACCGGAACCTTAGACTTGGCTCACCAACTTCTACGGGGATTAAAGCCTCGGCCCCGTAGACCATAAAAAATGGCGTTTCTCCCGTGCTTGATTTTGATGTCGTTCTGTAGGCCCATAATACCTCCGGTAGCACTTCCTTCCATTTGTGTTTTGATGTCTCTAACTGTTTCCTCAGATTTTGATTTATGGTTTTGTTCGTTGATTCCGCCTGTCCGTTTGCACTTGGGTGATACGGAGTTGACATAATCTTTTTGATCTTCAACCCTTCGAGGAAGTTATTAACTTTATTGCCAATGAATTATCGACCGTTATCGCAAGTTATCTCGGCTGGGATGCCGAACCGACAAACGATGTGGTCCCATATGAAGTTAATAACCTCCTTCTCTCTAACTTTCTCAAAAGCCTGCGCTTCAACCCATTTTGAAAAGTAATCAGTCATAAATAAGATAAAACGAGCTTTACCTGGGGCCCATGGTAAAGGACCGACGATATCCATTCCCGATTTCATAAACGGCCAAGGGGACAGGACCGGGTGCAGTAACTCCCCCCGGTTGGTGTATCATTGGCGCATGGTTTTGGAACCCATAACATCTACGGAAATAGCTTTTCGCGTCTTCTTCCATTTGGTTCCAGTAATACCCTACCCTGATAATCTTCGGAACCAAGGCTTTAGCACCGGAGTGGTAACCACAGGTTCCTTCGTGGACTTCTCTCATCACATAATCCATTTCTCCGGGTCCTAAGCACTTAGCCAAAGGTCCGTAGAAAGACCGGCGATATAATTGATCGTCTACCAAGAAAAATCGGGCCACTTTGGTTCGAAGAGACCTCGATTCTTTTGGGAGTTCTCCATCATGCAAGTAGTTGATATATGTGTTGCACCAATCCCATGTCAGACCCATTGCATTTATCTCAGCGTGACCAATTTTCACTGCCGAGTTCATCAATTGGACGACCGTGCCAGAATTAAACTCCTCCGCTTCAACCGATAAGCGTAAGTTGGCCAATGTATCTGCCTCGTTCGCTACTCTCTCGGTACATGTTACATGGTCCATTCTTTAAACCGATGCAATATTACTAGAGTTTTTTTTCAAGTATCTTTGCATTCGTTCATCCTTGACCTCGAAGACGCCATTGACTTGGTTCACGACTAGAAGAGAGTCGCATTTTGCTTCGATCACTTCGGCCCCTCAACTCCGAGCCAATTCCAGACCTGCAATCATAGCCTCATACTGGGCTTCATTGTTAGTTAATTTCATGGTTCTGATTGATTATCTAATAACGTCACCTGCGGGGGCCTTAAGAACAATGCCTAATCCGATCCCTTTTAGGTTCGATGCCCCGTCTGTATATAGGGTCCAGATACCCGAAGCCTTTCCCGAAGTTAACAAGAGCTCTTTCTCTACCTTGGGAATCGTGGCGGGGGTAAAGTCTACTACAAAATCGGCTAAGATTTGAGATTTAATAGTCATTCTAGGCTTATACTCGATATCATAACCGCTAATTTCTACGGCCCATTTGGTCAACCTACCCGATAGTTCCGGTTTATGCATGACATTTTTTAGCAGGTAAGTAGTTACTACACATATGGGGTGACATTGAAAGTAAGGTTATAGCTTCATTGAAGCACTTACCAATGCCAAAGCTAATCAAGGTGCGGATAATGGGTTTTCGCATCCCCTAATGTCCTACTTACATAATAGATCGAAAATTGCGTACCTCCTTCTTCTCTGACCAAGACGCCGCTTACCGCAACCTCGGATACTACTAGATATAGGAACATTTGCTCATCTGCCTTCGGCGTGTGCAGCAAGGGTGGGCTCGACAAGTACCGCTTCAACTCTTGCAAGGCCTTTTGACATTCTGGTGTCCAAACGAAGTCATTCTTCTTCCTCAGCAGAGAGAAGAAACGGTGACTTTTATCTGATGACCTCGAGATGAATCGGCTCAGAGCTACTATCCTTCCAGTCAGCCTTTGCACTGCCTTCACGTTGTTCACCACTTCAATGTCCTCAACGGCTTTGATTTTGTCTGAGTTAATTTCAATCCCCCAGTTTGATACCATAAAGCCCAAAAATTTGCCAGATCAGACCCCGAAGGCATACTTCTCCGGGTTCAGCTTCATATTGTATTTGCGAAGTACATCGAAGGTATCCTGCAAACGTTTTAAATGGTCCTCTGTTTCCAAAGACTTGACTAACATATCATCAATGTAAACCTCCATTGTTTTACCTATCTGTTCTTCGAACATTCGGTTAACTAGGCGTTGATAAGTTGCTCCAACATTTTTTAATCTGAACGGCATGACATTGTAGCAATAAGTCCCATATCGGGTTATAAAAGAAGTTTTCTCTTGATCCTCCGGGTGCATCCGAATCTAGTTGTACCCGGAGTAGGCATCGAGAAAACTTAACATCTCATGCCCAGCTATCGCATCAATCATTCGATCAATGTGAGGCATAGGGAATGAATCCTTCGGGCATGCTTTGTTTAGATCTTTATAGTCAACGCACATTCTAAATTTGTTACCTTTCTTCGGCACAACGACGACATTGGCCAACCAGTCCGGGTATTTAACCTCTCGGATAGAGCCTATTTTTAAAAGCTTTGTTACCTCATCTTTAACGAAGGCATGTTTTGATTCGGCTATCGGTCTTCTTTTCTATTTGATCGGAGTGAATTTATTATCGAGGCTGAGCTTATGCGTTATCACTTCCGGTGGCACACCTGTCATGTCTATATGGGACCACACAAAACAATCGGCATTAGCTTAAAGAAATTTAATTAACTTGTTCCCCGAGCTCCGAGGTTAACCTCGTGCCTAGGTATACCTTTCTATTCGATAAATGCATGAGCAGGATGATCTTCTCCAACTTCTCCACGGTAGATTTGGTCGCATCCAAATCATCCGGTAATATGAATGATCTGGGCACACCGAAATCATCCTCTTCGAAATCCGGGCTCATCTCCTTCTGCTTTTCATTCGAGCCCGCGTTCTTTAATTGCTATTTGGTGTCCTTGTCTTTGATTGGCTTATTAACCTTTTGAACCGATTTCTTCAAAACGAGGGGGCTTCTTCGATCGCGAACATTTCCCTTGCTGTGGGTTGTCAACCACAGACAGTTTTTATCCCTTTTGGAGTTGGGAACTTTAACATATGATGTAATGTCGATAGTACCGCCCTCATGCTATGAATCCACGGTCTATCGAGTAAAGCATTATACTTCATCTCCCTTTCGATAACATAGAACACGGTCTGCTGAATAGTCCCGTTGATGTTGACCGGCAAAGAAATTTCTCCCTTTGTAGTTTCGCTTGCCATATTAAATCTGCTGAGCACCCGAGCTACCGGAATGATTTGATCCAGCAACTTCAGTTGTTCTACCACTCTCCATCGGATAATGTTGGCCGAACTACCTGGGTCAATCAAAATACGTTTAACTTGAGATTTAAAAATAAGAATAGAGATTACCAATGCATCATTGTGCGGTTGAACGATGCCTTTTTGCATCCTCATCGTTGAAGGAGAATGGAACCCTCGGCATGTAATCCTTGGTCCGCTTTTCTCACTCAATCAAAACCTTTATTCTTTTTTATCATCCGTCCTCGTGGCGTATCCGTTCCTCCAATTATCATGTTGATCACATGCTACGGCTCCACGGGCTCGACTGGTTTGTGATTTTCCCTTCCTTTATAGTGGCTTTTGGCTCGCTCACTCAGGAATTCTCGAAGGTGACCGTTTTTTAACAACCGAGCCACCTCTTCCCTTAATTGGCGACAGTCCTCGGTTCTATGGCCATGAATCTTATGATACTCACACATCACGTTCGGATCCCTTTGAGCTGGATCAGATCTCAACGGCCTTGGCCACCTGGCTTCTGTGATACATCCGATAGCCGAGACAAGGTCTGATGTGTTGATGTTGAAGTTGTACTCTGATAACCTCGGTATGTCTCCATTGCTGGCTGAACTACCGGCGTCACCTCTCAATAGCAACCCTTGGCTATTTGACCCACGATTAGCTCGCTTATCACTTCTACTTAAGAAATGGCTGGGGTCGCTTCTTCCCTTATCCGACCTAAAGCTGGATTTCTCCGATTGAGAGTATGGTCGATATCCATCCCTCGATGGCCTTGTCTCCGATTCATAGTTCCTCCTCGACTATTTAGAGTTCTTACTTTCATTTATTGGACCGGGAAGAAGTTTAAGTTGACCATCCTCGACCCGAATCTTGGATTCGTACCTGTTATGGACATCGGCCCAAGTTACTGCCTCGTACTCTAATAGGTTCTCTTTTAATTTAAACAAGGCAGTTGAGCTTCGGGGATTGAGTCCCTTAGTGAAAGCTTGGGCCGCCCACTCTTTCGAGACCGGGGAAGTTCCATTCGTTCCCTTTGGAACCGATTCACGAATTCTCATAGCAGCTCATTATCTCTTTGGGTGATTCTAAAAATATCCGCCTTCTCGTCTCGTACACCTTCTTGGCTCGCATGGGCTTTGATAAACGCATCCGCGAGCATCTCAAAAGAAGTGACGGAATGCTCTTGCGTATGGTCGTACCAAGTCAGTGCTCCTTTGGACAATGTTTCACCAAACTTTTTTAGCAATACCGACTCTATTTCATCCTTCTCGACATCATTGCCTTTTATGGCATAAGTGTACGAGGTCACTTGCTCCTGTGGGTCTGTTGTCCCATCATATTTTGGAATATCCGACATCTTGAACCTTTTTGGGATTAACTTTGGGGCCGCACTCGGAGGGAAGGGCCTTTGAATGTATCTCTTTGAATCCGGTCCCTTCAAGATCGGGGGCGCTCCTGGGATTTGGTCCACTCAAGAGTTGTATGTTTCCACCCTCTTCTCCATTGAATCGACCCGTTTTTCCAGAGTTTCGAGCATTTTCAAAACCTCTGTAGATGAACCAGCCCCGGATCCGTTGCTTTCGACAATTCGTGCCTCCTCTCGCCTTGGTTCGGTAGCCCCTTTTGGCTTTGCCGATGTTGCCTTATCTCTTTGCTCTGGAGCTAAGCTATGGTAATATCTTGGTTCTGCAACATTTCAAATATCAAACATAAGTTAATTTCATCTGATATATTTGGTGTTTTCTGGGCCTGCGCCCGAGGCAAAGTAATTGAGTTATGGCTATTCAAAGGGTCTGTGGCCGGAAGGGCGGCATTCTCCTCGATTGACGTATTCGCCGGCTAAGGCCTTCTCGAGTTGACCGCATTTGGGTCGGATCGGATTTCGTAACCCGTTGTTGTTTTCGTTTTCAACAATTATCTCGTTGTTGTTTACATACATGCCCGAAGTGACCGCTGTTTGCCATTTCGAACGTATTTTCATCAAATCTACAAACTTTCAAACAACAAGTGAAAAAGGAAATAGCAAATTAAACCACCACTATTATCCTATGCCCCACGGTGGGCGCCAAACTATTTACCCCCAAATAGTGGATAACAATTAAATTTGTAAGTGGTGGATAGGATATGTGGATAGATTTAATTATAATATAAGGTAGTAACGAATAAGTAATGATATGTATTAGCAAATAATAGCAATGGAAACTAGAGAAGAAGAGTTGACAAATGCTGCGAATTGGTCCGTCCGGGATGCTTCCTTTAACCGAGCCAAAATACTTAAGGAAATATTTATGCCACTTTGCTGATTACAATATCTTGAATAGTAAAAAGCTAACCTAAAAAAAGGAAGGGATAGCCCTTTATTTATAGCTAACAGCAAATGGGCCCTAGTACAATGTAGAAAAAGCCCTTATAGAAAAACCCTAAAATGGATAAGGCGTTCGTATGGTCTGACACCCGTTTTATATTGTCAGCGCAAGTGGCGGAACGGTTAGATGACGCGTGGCCTGCTCCATAACTGATTATCCGAACCTATATTGAGTGCGCTATTTTAGGCTCGAATTTATCGTGTCCGGCAAATACCCTCGGTGTTGAAGCAGAGTTGAATGTGTTCGCGACCCCTCGGCTCTACCTTTTACTCCGGTTCCCACAAGTTGACCCGATTTTTACCGTATACAATGACTTTAATTTATACCATTAGGATAAGAAATTTTGTACTATCAAATTACTTAAAAACTTATTATAAATAATATTTTGCAACAAGTACGGTTTGAATATGTCCAATTTTAATTATTTATGAGTACTTTGACCGCACCCCCCCCCCCCTTCCCCCAAGTAGGTCTTAGAAACATCAAATATTGGGGACCCACCAAATTCCTATTATATAATCTATATATAATATAAAAGTTTGTATAATGAAAGGTAATGTGGCATCTCTATGGCCAAGTTCATTTATCTTTTTTTCCTATTTTGGATTTTCCCTTCAATTTTTTTCATTTAAATTTTTTAATAATTGGAAATTGATCATTTTCTATCCTATTTATTATAAATACATCCCGTGATATATTTCGGTTAAAAAAAAAAAAATTAACAGCCAACAATTATGAAACACGTTCTGCCCATTCTTAATTATGAAACAGCCAACAATTTGTTTAATTATCCTATGTCTTAATTCTTCAGTTGCTCATTCTTATGAAACACGTTCACTAAATTATTAATACACTAAATACCCATTCTATTATAACTACTCAATATATGTTATTCTTCTATTCCTATACTCAATGTAAGTTACTAATTGTATTTTTGTTACTATAAATACTAGAGTACATCTTCTTCATTTCATCACTTTTGACTCGATCTTCTTCTGCATTAACCATTCTTCTCCATTTCATTCAAAATTCTCTGTACAGATTTTTTTTTTTTTTTTTTAACCCTTTCTTCCCACGTTGATATTTTTGCCGCAATTATTATTTCATACACATTATTGGTGCGTAAGAACATATGGCGTTATTTGTGGCCAATATTAGGGATTCAACTTTAACCATGATAAGTACATTACCACTAACGATATATATATATTTTGTTACTCTTTTAGTATGTTGCAGGCTTGTAGTTATAGCGTGGATTTAGATGTAATAAGTAATAGCTTTGCCTTTTTGTCTTGCATTAAGATGCTCTATTAAGTGCCATTAGATTGTTTCCAGATGAGGAAATCGATATGATTTGATGTGCAAATGCAAACAGTAGGAAAAAGGAACCTTGAAAAGGACTCAACTTCCTAGCACCTTCTAATGGCCTTTTGATAGTTTTACAGAGACAGTCTCGTCAATTTCTTCAAATCTGTTATGTTTCTCTGTGTGATTTATTTTGCATTATGTATCTCTTAAGCGGTGTCTTCCTCGACTCCACTCTATTAATTATAGAGACAAGTGTATTGTAATGGCAGAAATAATTAATCAAGAGAGTTAGTGTTTGGATTTTCATAAGATTATAATTTAGTAGGAGAAGGGTAATTAATTTGGTTATTCAAGGAAGGATAACAGTTTCTCATTTTCTGGAGGGTTTGAAGATGAGAAAGAAAATTGTGTATTATGGGTACAACTTATAATATATTTTGTTAAATATTTAATTTTCTTAAAGATCAAAGTTATATATGCATGATTTAAGACACATATTAGATCGTTTGAAGAAACGTAGAAAGAGGCACTAATATTTGAATGAAAAGACTAATTAAAATCTAGAATAGTAAATGTAATTATGCTTCAAACAATTGTTCCAAAGATACTTTTAATGGACGAGGAGGATGATAGGATATTGACCCTTCGAGCTCTCTCAATTTATAAAGCTAATAAGGGTAATTATTAGTTGCAAGGAGAACGTAAAAAGAATAAAATATCTATATAAAAAGCAAAGAGAATATGAAAGAGGCGTATAAAATTACAAGAGTAGGATAAAGAAAAGTCCTCATCAAGAATAACAGTTGAGAATTATTGGAGTGCATTCACTTATGCACTTTATTGGCATTTGATTTTTATAAATTAAAAAAGAGATGTGTGAAAGAAGAGGAAGATAGGGGCTTTGAAATATCACATAAATCATGAACATTATAAGGAAAAGTTAATCAAGAGGGAAAAATCGATTTTTGTAATTTTCCATAAGATTATTAGAGTAGAAAGGAAAATTGAGTTGATCACTTTAAGGAAGGATACTAATAATGGTCATGATAATTGAATATTATCATAGAGAAAAGGAAAGAATAGGGAGAGAATTTGTACTCATCCGCTTTTTGATATTTGTATCATTTCTTTTGTTTTGACAAATATAAGGGCAACGAAACTTTGTGAGCTTCTAAAGTATTTATAATGACGCTTGAAATTTAATTTCACTCCTCACTTCATTTCTTTTCTTTATTGTGTATTTGTTTCTGATACTGAAAGTAACGTTTAAATTTCTCTCAAATTTGGGTTCCAGAAATAGTGGGAAAAAAGAAAAAGATTAGTTGAAATAGCAGACAATAACTGATAAGACAACATATTTAATGGTTCATCCTTTCGATATAATTAATTATTCATCGTTTTCTTACCATAAAGGCATAAATGCATATACTGGTAATAGATTGCATACGTAACCGTTATAATTAAAATTTATCAATAACTAATATGTGACGCTTTAAACTAATATGTGACGCTTGAACTTGGATTTATTTTAGTGATGTCCTTTCACATGTATTTTTTGGCTTATACATTTGTTTTTTAAATGTTTTATGCAACTGTCATACATTGTATATCTATTTTCAAATTTGATTTTTTATTCTTCCATATTCACTAAATCCTAAAAAGAGATTCTAAGCCGCGCAAGCACGGCCAAATTCACTAGTTTGTTCATAAATACTGACAAGTTAACATCACTCCTAGAAACAAAGGATTTTTTCAACGACATTCAGTGAGAAATTGTGCTATAAAATATAATTTTTCCATCTCATTTCCGCCGAACCAGCTCACTGAAAAAACGCATGGTGGGAAACCGGTTCCCATTAAAACTCTGGGAAACTTATTAATATTTTCGTGTGAAAAAACTACTATTTAGGATTTTTCTACGGACATTCAGTGGAAAATTCCTATTGAATATTTTTCAATGGGAAATTCAGTGAGAAAATAGTGATTTTTTAGTAGTGCATCATTTGGTCTAATGGGATACTTTTCAATTTGCGTGTATATATTTCAACTAGAGAACTTACCTGCGCTTCATGCGGTTTAATAAATATATTTAATTTCATCTCATTATAAATCTATCCAGATAGAAAAATATTTTAATAAAATTTACATACATATAGGAAATAGTTCAATATATTTAATCAAGTCACAAATATATTATTTTATTAGAATTTGAGCTCAATGAATTGCGCTCGTTGTCAAAATATATTTGTAAGAAGAAAAACAATTAAGGAAATTTGTACTTTTGTGTGGTGGAGGGTGCATTTGTGATTTTAAAATGTGATTCTTAGTTTTAATTTTGCGTTTGATTTTTATCCTTTCTCTAAACAGTAGTAAAACTTTTAATTTTCCTAATTCTTAAATAAGTAAATATGAATGAAAAGAAAGAAACTACACAACAACCATTGAATTACGTTCCAGTCAGTACTTTTTCATGCTATTTTTCCTGTAAAATTATTTCTTTTAGTTGTCATCTTTTCCTTGACGCAAAAAACATTAGAAAAGAGGCTATTCATAAGTCATAAATCATTTTAACACCAAAGAAAGAATCACATGTTCTTCAAATTTACAGTACTGCATAATTATGACATGATTTTAAAATTATCTATTCGACATCTAAAGATACAACAGTTAGAAAAGCATATAATGTTAATATCAGTTGACAAATTACCTTTTCCATTCCAATTTCTAAATGCTCATATTACCTACAAGTCATGTTGTACTTCGACTCCATGACACAACCTGCAGAGTGGATAGCTATAAAAAAAATCATAAGATATTTGTTTCAACCATAGTGTGGCAACATCAACTTTAATTTACAAAACTTGTTCGGAAGCCTTCCAAACTATCCCTCACACGTCTTGTAGTAGATGCTCAATCACTGATAGGCACATCTCTGTGAGTGCCAACATAGACGGACGTAGCAAGTTACTCCTTCCAAAATGTATTGAACAATGCAACAATTCCACCCCTCATAATAGATTTAACAATTCACTTGTGAAACATGTTTGACAATATCTTAAATTCAAAAATAAAATAATCCAAATCCAACAAATTCACATACCGACCAACCTGCAAAAGATAACAAACTTAAAGTCAATAAAATATGAAAATAACTAAAAAGAAATACCAAAAAACTAACAATCACATTTAATATTCTAGTTTTCAGTAATTCAATTAGGAAAAGCCTCAAACAAAGATCAACAATAGAGCCTTTCCAATTAAAATTAATGAAAATTTGAAATAAAAATAGAAAAGAGTAATAACAATTAATATTCTAATGGTAAGTATATCTAGTTGGAAAAGGTGTCAAATAAATCTATCTAAAATCAAGAAAGTAGAAAAGAAGAAAACAAATTGCAGATTAGGAAGGCTGGAATCTTTTTGAAAGAAAACCGAAGAATGGAAAGAGAAGAGAGGATTATAGGAGAAGAAGTAGATTGTTGTGTTTCCAGGTTATCTCCCATTAATTGCTATCATTTACTACATATGTTTATTGCCTCCACAAATGCTTCAGTTCTTAGGTAACGCTCACTATTGCCTAGTACATGACTTCATTTTTTTTCATTTATTTACTATAATTGTTTATTCTTTATTGTCTTTACATGAGCTATTAAATATGGAGTAGTCAATGGAAAAATATGGAAAATAGATAAAAGATAAATGGGAATGGTGGCGCAGAGAGGTGTCACATCACCTTGTTTATGCCTAATTTTATATTATACTGTATATAGATTTTGACAAAGTAAATCGTACACCTTCCGTGCCAATTTTCATGTTAAGGTTGGACCGTTGGATTAAAAACTCCTTCCGTCTCAAAATCATAGTCTTAGTTTGATTTGACACAGAATTTAAGAAATAAAGGAAATTTTTTAAGATGTGTGGTCTAAAACAAGCCTTAGATATTTATATGTCTGTAAATCATCTTATAAAGTTAAATTATTTCTAAATATAGAAATGTATCAATCTTTTTAAGATAAATTAACTAGAAAAGTAACCGAATCTTTTTGGAACGGAGGGAGTATAAAGTTTAAAAAAGACAATGTACATAATTTACCTTTGATTTGAGGTCAAAGAGTGGGGTCCACCGCCTGGCGGAAGAAGACCCAATTTTGGCGGGTCAAGCCAAAGAGTGGTTCTTTACGTCTAAATTTCTCATTTCATGCTTAATAACATGATTTAAGTTTCATGTTCAATCTCTATCATCACACGAATTGGGATGCAGAAACATACTCCAAATATGACGTGACATGGCCACATAAGCAAGAAAAAACTTTTAACGAATAAATATATATATGTACGGGTAAAATATTTTTTACACTTACAACAGTGTTGCTCATAGTTAATCAACAATAAGACATTAAAATTATATGGTAGCTGTAAACTGCGAGAAGTCATATATATCACACATGAATGACATGATATTAACTAATGAAATAATAGAATATAATGTTCAGTATATTTGTACACTAGCTAAAAATCACAAAGGTACCCTGTTGCCTTCTAATGGAAGTTGTAAAATCTGAAATTTCTCATCATCAACAAGAGCAATGCGTCCATTCATTGAGGAAATTGAGTGGCATTTCATGGTTGTAATTGATAGAGGAGCTGCTTTCATGGCTGTGTCTGCCTTCATATGTTGTAATCAAATAGCTTGAATCATGTCCATCTCTTTCTACCCTCTTCTTTACCTTGCATCCTCCAATTGAACACTTGTAGTAATTCCTATTAATAAAATAGGTAAGCATATCATTAGTTACAGTTAGAGGCTGCTAGCTATATGAGTCTTCTATGTTGACGTTCATTCGGACCCATTTCAATTTTATACTAAGGGTCTGTTTGGAAAGCCACCTGGTATTGGAATTGGTGTAATTACTAAGGAGTAATTACACAACCTAATAATTACACGTTATTGTAATTGCAACGATCTGTTTGTTTGTTATAACATAATTACTGTGTAATTAAAAGCGTACTGTTTGGTTGCACAAGTGTAATTACATCATTTGTTTAATTTAAAAATAAATTTAATTATAAAAAATTAAAACTTAATATTCCCACATCGGTGGTTAATGAGATGGGTGGTCTCCTTATATGGACTTGGGCAATCCTCCTCTCGTGAGCTAGTTTTTGGGGTTGAGTTAGACTCAAGATTCATTTCTTTACGTGATATCAGAGCAGAACCATCTCACTCGATATTGAGCCCCCAAATTAAATTACCCACACACCAAATGTCCATCCCTGGGCATGAGGTGGGGTGTTGAGCCCCCAAATTAAATCGCCCACACATCAAATGTGCATCCCTGGGTATGAGGTGGGGTGTTAAAGAATGGAAAAAATCTCACATCGGTGGTTAATGAGATGAGGAGCCATTTGCACTTTTGTCCCTATTTAATGCTGGTCTTTAATTTTTGCCATTCAAATGGGCTGGTCTTTAATTTTTGCACTTCGATATGAGTGGTCTCCTTACATGGTTTTGGACAATGCTACCCTCATGAGCTAGCTTCTGGAGTTGAGTTAGGCTCAAGATCTATTTCTCTACATGTTTATGAGCTACGGCTTGGTCATTTGGTAAGATTGTAAGAATTTGAGAAGTTTTGATAGTTTTCACAGATTGTGAAGTTTTTTATGTTTACGAGAAAAAGTACAACTTTTGAGATCCAAATAGCTTGAATCATGTCCGTCTCTTTCTACCCTCTTCTTTACCTTGCATCCTCCAATTGAACATTTGTAGTAATTCCTATTAATTTTGCAAAATAGGTAGGCATAGCATTAGTTAGAGTCTGCTAGCTATATGAGTCTTCTATGTTGACGTTCATTCGGACCCATTTCAATTTTATACTATGGGTCTGTTTGGAAAGCCACCAAGTAATTGGAATTGGTGTAATTACTCGGGAGTAATTGCACAACCTAATATTACACGTTATTATAATTAGAACGATCTGTTTGTTTGTCATAACATAATTACTATGTAATTAAAAGCGTACTGTTTGGTTGCACAAGTGTAATTACACAATTTGTTTAATTTAAAAATAAATTTAATTATAAAAAATTAAAAATTAATATTTGAAAATGTCTCACATCGGTGGTTAATGAGATGGGTGGTCTCCTTATATGGACTTGGACAATCCTCCCCTCGTGAGCTAGTTTTTGGAGTTGAGTTAGACCCAAGATCCATTTCTTTACATGATATCATAGCTTTGTCCCTATTTAGTGTTGGTCTTTAATTTTTGCCATTCAAATGAGCTGGTCTTAATTTTTGCACTTCGAGATGAGTAGTCTCCTTACATGGACTTGGACAATGCTATCCTCATGAGCTAGCTTCTGGGGTTGAGTTAGGCTCAAGATTCATTTCTCTACATGTTTATGAGCTATGGTTTGCTCATTTGGTAAGATTGTAAGAATTTGAGAAGTTTTGATAGTCTTCACAGATTGTGAAATTTTTATGTTTACAAGAAAAAGTATAACTTTTGAGATCCAAATTGCATGTCTAAAAAAAAAAATTCCTCTTCAAAGATCGTGACCAAACAAACCTTAATAATTCATATGTTTTTCCAAACTGACACTCTATTTCAACATGCATGTGAGTCTCTTAATTAATTTAAGACTTACGTTCTTTTTTGTTTTTTTTTGTTTTTACCCTTATAATAATGGGATTTTCCTCTCAATGAATTTCTATCAATCTTTTCAGTAGAAGTATAGCCTCTATTCCAGATCTACCAAGCGTAAATCCAAACTAGTCTACTATCATATTTATATTAATGTCCTTTCAGCATGTAATGCAATGAAAATTCACGCTACTTTGAATATCTCATAATTGTGTTATATGCCAAAATCAAAATACTCTTTCTGCATTTTTTTTTTTGTTATGACAAGGTAACCTGCCGCCGCTATCCTTCGGGTGCACACAGGATAAACCCCGCTTTTGTGCAATAGCTCGCAAACCACACAGAAGAGATAACCCGCACTAGGCAAGCCCCGTGCGACAAGTTCGACCCAGAAGGCAAATCCCTTGCTTTTTGTAGGCAGGGGGTTTCGAACCTGAGACCTCCATGTGGTGTCATATTGGATGGCCTTGTTAGATATACTACTTTGAACTCTCCGAGGCTCATTCAAATATCAATATACATATAGCAATAGACAATATACATATAGACGATATCAATATACATATAGACAATATATTTTCTTAATATATCAATATACAATATACATATAGACAATATATTTTCTTAAAATATCAATATACATATAGAAAATATATTTTCTTAATCTTCATATTTTCCTAGACCAAGTTACTATTACCACTTTTCTGTTAAGCTTATCTTGTAAATTGTTACAATACTATTTTGAGCAGTGGAATGAAATTCATCTTCAGCAGTTTATTGATATATATAATCATGATATATCATTATGTGATCAAACTAAAGTACTCCACTTAGAAACAAATATCCAGTACAGTAACGACAACTAGAAACAAATAATAACCTTTCTATATGTGCTTTGAGTCGGACAATTTCTATTTGGTGTAGCAAATAAAGAAATTTCATAGCGACAGGACCAGGGACATGTGACTAACCATAAGAAGCAAGTACAATATACAGGTACACTTTTTTTTTTTTTTTGGCAAGAACAATAACTAGGTACACAATCAACAATAACATCTAACTAAGTAGCACTTAATTAATACCGATATGGCCATGTTAGAAGCAAGAATTAATTATGATTTTGAAATGAGTTTTAGTTATATATATATATACACTATAGTGTAATTAATGATCATTTTTACACCATCAAGTCATCTTTACATATTGTAATAGGCAACATGTCTTACAAATCCTATATTCTAAAGAGACAATTACTTGTAGATATCTTTTTTGGCTAGCTATTCTTGATACCAATGATGTATATAAAACTCGAACTGAATATATTCTTGGGTACCCCCAAGATTGAGTGCAGCAAATGCTAGAAGTGGCCCTAATCTTCAAGGTATACATAGCAAATAAACAACTTGGTCGGTGAGAATGTTCATCTAATCAATTTAAGGTTCAATTTCCCCTCGTTTAGAAACAGTGAGGACAAAAATAAGAAGCATTTCCAAAGGATAGGAACTCATCAAGGGCAGAAATCTGGAGCATGTATCATAATGAGGACCACCAAAAAATTTAATGCATAATATAATTAGTGATTGAATCTTTTTTCTACCTATTTTTAGGTATATACCCACAAACAGTAATTTTTAATTCTTGTTGAAGCTTGAGTCTTTTGTGAAGTACTCTTTGTTAATTTGAAATATTTGGTAGATTTTTAGAACCAAAAAATTGGGTTTTGCTCTATGTCATGTGTCTTCGAAAATTTCCTTGAGTATTTCTGAAATAATTCTTTTTCAAAAGCAAAGTAAAATAAACAGATTAGAGGTTTTTTTGTAACACTAATAGATGGCAATTACCATCCTTTCGAGTCAAGAAGAGAAAACCTGGTGTGCTCATCTTCAAGCCACCTTGAAGTACCATCTTTATTGTTAATTTTTTTTTTTTTTTTTTGCGTTTTGGAACATGTAATTTTTCATAGCTCTTTTAACTTGATCTCTCCAAGTTATCAACTCTCAAAAGAAGGTCAGGCCTAGTCCGCCTTAAAACGTATGCAATTTTCGGGTAATAACATTGTGACTCAAATTTCAAAAAGAAAAAAAAAAGTGGAATTTACTCCCAGAAAAAATCTTGCGTCAATATTGATCATCATATTGGTGAGATGGGCATGCATGAGCTCATAATTTATAATTTACCTTGGATTTGTGTTGCTTTTCACCTTCTTCTTCCCATACTTTCTCCATTTATATCCATCATCCAAGATCTCAAGTTGAGTCTTTGTTCTAAAAACAATAACATGTCTTTGATTTATCTTCTCTAATTTCTTTATCCCCACTTTGGATTTTCTGTAAAAACATCAAAAACTACATAAATAAATATATATACCAACGATTATAAAAATGTTTTACAATAGATTATGATCGTATAACATGAGCTAGCTTGTGATATAGATTTACCTAATTTCAAATCGGTTATTGCAAGAACTATAAATAAAGGATCAAGATCCGGTATAAAATTTATATGGTAACTCATATATAATACTATAGTTCAAACAAAACCCACTTAAAATCTTTACTAAATTATGATCGGCCAAGCAACTAAACATATTCCTGAGCTTGGTGCTCGAAAAAGTCATCATTCTAGCCAAGATCTTCTTAGCTTTGTTTTACCCCGAAATCGGATAATAAGTTGAATTTGTAAATGAGGTATAGGATATATGGCACTTTAATCTATTTTTTGGTGAATAAAGATGTATATATATATTTTGCTAATGAAATGGCCTGAATATGAGTTGGTGTGCTAAAGACTAGATAATGATATTGAGAATTATGTGTTTAAGTTAAGATCTTATGTATATTCCGTGCAATACTTGAATGAAGTGATTCAATGAATTGTTCAAGCTGTAAAACCGGACCAAAGTCTGAGGAAATCAAAGAGAGAGAGAGATTTTTATATATATATATTCAAAGTACAAAGCTCTTGGATCTAAAAAGCCAACCCCAAAAAGTGAGGGAATGACTCCTATTTATAGTTTTCCTCTATGGGCCTTCTATACATCATGGAGCCCTTTTAGGATAAAGAAAACCTAATATGGATAAGGTCAGGTCGTACGGTCGACACCGTACGATTTGTCGGAAACGGTGTGCAACAAGATTCCCACACGTGGAGGGTGAATAGCGATTATCCGGACCAACGGCCACGATCGAATGGTCACAAAGAAACGGACCAACGGCCACGACTGATTCCGCTATATTCGAACCGGGCAAATGGCCACGATCAACTCGGCCATGTAAGGACCAGACCCCGGACCAACCACGATGAGGAGTTATCTCCGGATACAATGAATTTATGCGAAGCTTCTTCGGATCAAACACTATCGTTCATTTTCTTCCTTTTACCTACCCCGGTTCGCACCGGACAAACTTTACCCGATTTTTACCGCATACAGATAGTCCTCACACTTTCCGGACCGAGATCCTATCGGAGTAACAGGAAGTGGATGAATCGTGAAACCGGGGATCTCATCGGCTCGTTCTTATCTTCTCGTTTTGGCAGGAACAGTTGTCACCTTCTTCTGCCATCTGCCACGTGTCGTGCCCCGACAGGTCCAAGCTCTGCAACCGCCGCTACGCACGTCTCTTCAAATCACGTCTTCATTAATTACGGGACACGTGGCACTCGTCTATTGGTCGGGATTTGTAACCGCCGTGTGATCCAAGCCTATATAAAGCCCTTTACCGCCTTCATTCCTCCATTTTTACATCTTCATTTTCACCATCTTCCCTTCAGCTTCCTTACTCCTTCACATCTGTTCTTCATTCTCATTTCACTAACTTCTTCTTCATCGTTGATTCCGTTATCTAATCACCCACATTCGTCGTTGAAACCAGCTTTACAAGGAACCTGTTCAACTCTAGTGTCGCTTTGCTGATCGTCTTTTCATTTGTGCTTTGTTTTTTTGCTTCGCGCTTTCCATCTTCTTACCTTCATCCCTTTATCAAATTTTCAAACTCTCACCCATCACAAACGTCTGCCAATACTGAAACCACCTCCCAGGATATTCCCTCGGTTTCCTCCCATGGAGCTGAGCCGATGTCTCAGTAGAAGGAAAGAATGTGGCCGAGCCTACGGATATCGTGCCGATCAAACCCAACTTCAACAAAGAGTTTGAAGGTAGAAGCCTTCACTAGTTTCGGATAGAGGATACGACGTAAGACGATATCCCTCTTCCATCACCGAGGATAGGCTCGACTGTCCGGATTGACTACGGATGGGACAATTGTCCGGTACAAGTGTTTGCTCTCGGTCCGGATGAATCAATCACCCACTACGGGAGGGCTTCTATACGTTTACACTTATCCCTTCAGGCTCAAGCTCGAACCTGAAATTGACCCGGTCATATTGGAGATGTGTCGGACCTATAATGTGACCCTTGCACAAATTGATCCAATAATCTGGAGGACGGTAGCTTGTCTCCGATTATTGGCCAACAATTCCAAGAAACCATTCACGATGGCACATTTGATTCGCCTTTATTCTCCAAGGCGATTCCGGGGTGGCGTAATAAAATTAGCCAAGCGAGGCCGGAATCCGATTTTCTAAAAAATGGACGAAGACAGACCGGGGCTGGTTAGAGCGCTTCGTTTCGGGTAAGAACCTCGGATATTATCCCGAGGAACACATGCCCTTCCGGAAAAGTGAAATGACAACCGTAAGTTTCTTGATCCCGACTTCATTAACTTACTCCTATATTCCTTTATTTAACCCTTCGCGCTTACATTCCCCCTTTTCTTCTTATTAGCCGTGGCATGGATACCCCCGGTCATTCCACATATGAACGAGTGGGTCGAGGCGCTCCTTGACCGGCATTCACACGAAGAGTTGACATGGGGAATCCTGGCTCGTGGCCGATGGATTGCCCAAAATCATGGTAACACCGCTTTGAATCTCGGGTATTACGTCGTCCGCATTTAATAATCCGAATGTTATCCATAACCCCTTCAATTTTAGGTTTACCGAAGGGTTCAGTTCATCCCAGACCCGGGATTGCAGCAGAACAAGCTGTGCCGACATCGGCATTCGACTCGGCCGGGTCATCCAGAATTATTGCTGCTGCCCAAAAATGAAGGAAACCCTCGGATAGAGGAGACAAACCAAGAAAAAGGGCAAGGCGCGTCGTCCGGTCACTGAGAGACGAAGAAGAGTCCGATGTGATCGTTCGTAGGGTCGGTGTGGCCCCCGCCTTTGAGTCGGTCCCGGAGGAGGAGGAAACTGGTTCCACCCCTTCAACCGAGGAAGGACCCTCCACTTCTCGGCGCGGTACCGGGTGGGGAAGAAATACTTACCCAACACCTCTTAGGTCTATTGAGTTTGTTGATATTACGGGTGAAGAGTCTTCCGAGGAGATTCCCCCGCAAAGACCACGGAGATCCGGGACTCGAGTCGACCTATCGGAATCGAGACAAGAGTCGAGTCACCACCGGGCACTGAGGCACCGGAGGATACCGGTTCATTGCTTGCCGAGGACCCCGTCACCGGGTTTAAAGCCTCTATTTCTACCGAGGCTGCTGGTGCCGTTCCGACTACACCCACTGCTCCGAGGCCGGATAATCTAGATGAAATGTTTTTGGACATGCCTCCTGCGACCGGAGAGGCTACCGGTTTCGGCCATCCTCCCATCCCTCGGGTCACGAGGGCAGCTAATCGATCTACCGATTCCGGTGCGAGGGAAAGCCTGGTGAGCATTTTTCCGGCTCCTAGCGTGGAACTAGAGAACCAAGATCGGCAAAGGTGATTGCGGTCCTCGAAGATTGCGCTTCTTATCTCGTCCGGTGGGGGTGGCAAGCTACTTAAGGCCCCTCGTCTCGGATTCGGACAAAAGGAAAATGGTCGGAATCCATTGGCAGAGCCTGATTAACGAAGGAATGCATGCAGGCAATCGAGTAAGTCTTCTAGCCCAAGCCTTGTATAACTTGATGCGAGTTTCTGGTTTTTAACGTTTTTGCTCTTTTGACAGAGTGTGGTGCTTATAAACGAGGGCTTCATCCGGGCCCAACAAGAGATTGATGACCTTAAAGGCCAGCTGGATGCCCAAGGTCGAGAGACGGCGAAATTCCAACACCTTTTGCAAATAAAGGAAGATGAGCTGAGCCGAGCAGTGTCCCTTGCCAACCTTCAGCCCGAGCTTAACGCAACGAAGGCTGAGAACCTTCGACTGAAGGATGAGTTAGTCGGGGTTGTGCAGAGGAACCGGCTTCTGGAGGAAGAGAAAATCGGTCTTAGTCAAGACAACACTCGGCTCTTTTCCAAGCTGAGTGAACTCGAAACCACCATTTCCCAACTCCGAGGAGAACTCGACTCGGTTAAGTCTGATGCCACCAATTTGGCCGAGAGGCACCGACGACTCGAATCCGAGAGTACTAAGTATGCGGAGAGAATGAGGGTTTTCGAGCAAAAAGCCGAGGACAGGGCTCGAATGTGTGATGAACTAAGAACCAGACTCGGAGAGACGGTCGAGGCGAATGATATACTTAAAGTGAGCTGAATCGCCAACCATCCGGAGTATCCTCGACGAAGAGAGGAATGGATTCTGGTTAAGCGGGCCCGGGCTGAAGCCGAAGCCGTTTTGGCGAAGCCTTGAAAAATGTGGAAGTTCTTTGAGCATACCCACAAACGGATGTAGTGGAGCATGAGCGGTGGAGATCTCAGAGGATCACCCTCGAGGAAGCCGAACGTGGCTTTACTGATCTCCCGACCCTTATTCTAGAGGCAAGAAGAACTGAAGAAGCAGCAAAGAGGGCTCTTGACTCCGACTCCGAAGACTCTGAACGGACAGAGTCCGAGCATTCTGGTTCCAGTCATACCGGATAGGCTAGGGCTTGTACTCTCTTTTGTTTTGTCTTTGTAATATTTTGAACTTTCACAAATTTCTAGTGTAGAAGATTTGTATATATAAAAAGCGTATCCTTTCCGTTGACCATTCTTTTGTTTGAATGTTCGTTATGATTCTTGTTCAAACTGCCGGTCTTTCCCGAGGATAGTGAACATCGGAGTCGCTTTCGGACTTGTATGATTAGAGTTTTAATCTCATTCGGTATGATTTATCCGGGAGTCGAATAGAGAAGTTTGCCCGCAGGACTTATTTATGCTTTGTGAATTCAGACGTCTCCGAATCACGTTAGGCATTTTTAGGGTTGATATTTTGTGGCTATTCTTTTATTTCGATTAGGTTTGGACACCTGAATCTCTGCTTACACAAATTCTGGTGTAAAGAGTCCCCATTCGGGGTATTCAAGATTTAGGCTCGGTTTGCTATAACCTTGTTGCCTTTGCCGTATTTGGTATGTGTCGGAATCGGATATACGGATAAAATGGTGCCCGATTTTCGGCAAAGTACTTTACTAGGAAGATAAATCCGAAATGTAATAATTTGATTTTTCAATAAACTTCAAGTACTTGTACATCATATGAGGACTTTATCCGTTTACTTCATTTTTTGCCGTGGCAAATTCTAAGCGGACACGATTCGCTTTGATCGTTTGGTCCTTACATCAAAACCTAATACGGAAGGTCGGCATTGGTTACGCCATAGTGAATATTAGGGGGACACGACTCACTTTTGATCGTTTGGTCCTTACATCGGAATGTATTCTCATAGCCCCTTAGTGCTTATTCGAACTGTGAAATCGGGTAAGCACTATCAAGCCCCTGGCCGTAGGGTGTTGCCCCCGACTATCCGGTATTCATACTCCTACTTTAGTAACACGTTGTACTTGTCGCCTCATTAAAAACCTTATCGAAAAACCCATTTGGGACAAAACCGAGCCAAGGAAAAGAGTGCAACACGTGTTTTCAGACCTAGCAAGTTAACTACGTCGGGCACTCGGATCCCTGCAAAAAAGAAAAGGTAAGTGAATAAGATAAAAGGGTTCAAACCTTAATAGTAGTATCTCTTCAAATGAGCCACATTCCAGTTGTTGCGCAACCGTTGCCCGTCCATGGATTCCAGCTGATAGGACCCTTTACCCGTTACCTCGGTCACCTTGTATGGCCCTTCCCAGTTCGGGCCCAGTTTTCCCTCGTTGGGATTCTTGGTGTTCAAGGTAACTTTTTGAAGCACCAAGTCCCCAATTTAGAAATGTCGGAAGTTAGCTCTCGGTTATAGTACCTTTCCATCCTCTCGTTTCGGGTTGCGATAAGGATGAGTGCGTTCTCGCGTAGCTCGTCCGTGAGATCGAGTTTTACGGCCATGGCCTCCTCGTTTGATTCTCGGTGGTGTAATTGAGCCGGAGGCGGGCTCTCCGACTTCTACGGTATGAGGGCTTCGGTCCGTTGACCGAGAAGGTTGTTTTCCCCCGTACTTGACTTTGATGTGGTTACGTAAGCCCACGGCACCTCACGACTAATATTTCCCTCCGGTGGTGCTTCGACGTTTCAAGTCTCTTTCTCGGATTACGAATTATCGTTTTGTTCGTGGATTCGAAACTTGGTCCGTTCGCACACGGATGATACGGAGTCGACATAATTTTCTTGATCTTCGATCCTTCAAGGAAATCATTAACTTTGCCACCAACGAACCGGGGGCCGTTGTCACAGTGATCTCGGGCCGAATGCCGAACCGGCAATAATGTGGTCCCAAATGAAGTCAATAACTTTTTCTCTCGTATTTTCTCGAAGGCTTGCTGCTTCAACCCATTTCGAGAAATAGTCGGTCATAAACAAACTAAAGCGGGCCTTACACTGTGCCCATGGCAATGGACCAACAATGTCCATTCCCATTTCATGAAGGGCCGGGGATACCACCGAGTGCGCAAGACGCCTCACGGGATGATGAATCATTGGAGCATGTCTTTGACATCCGTCACGCTTCGGACAAACTCTTCGCATCTTCCTCCATCAGGTTCCGGTAATAACCGGCTCTAATGATTTTTTGGACTAAGGCTTCCGCAGAGTGATTCCCGCACGTCCCCTCGTGTACTTTTCTCATCACGTACTCGGTTTCACCGGGACCTAACACTTGGCCAAAGGACCAAGAAAAGACCGCGCAGCCTAATCGGCCGTCCACCGAAATGCGAACCGTCTTTGCCGTTTCGTCCTTAGCGATCGTGATTCCTTTGGGTCATTGGGGAGCTTTCCGTCTTGCAAATAGTCGATGTATTTATTGCGCCAATCCCAAGTTAAACCTATTGTGTTTATCTCAGCATGCCCGTTATCTATTGCCGAGTTCATCAAATGCACCACAGTCCCGGGGTTAATTTCTTCCCCTTCGACTGAAGATCCCAAACTGGCCAACGCATCGGCCTCGCAGTTCTGCTCCCTCGGTACATGCCGCATGGTCCATTCTTTGAACCGGTGAAGTATGACCTGGACCCTTTCAAGATACCTTTGCATTCGTTCATCCTTGACTTCGAAGACGCCATTCACCTGGTTGACAACCAGGAGAGAATCGCATTTTGCTTCGATTACTTCGGCCCCCATGCTCCGAGCTAATTCCAGTCCTGCAATCATAGCCTCATACTCGGCTTCATTGTTAGTTAATTTAACTGTCCTAATGGATTATAGGATTGCATCTCCGGCGGGGGTTTTAGGGACGATTCAAGCCCGGGGCCTCTACAGGTTCGAGGCTCCGTCCGTATGTAATGACCAAATACCCGAGGCTTTCCCCGGGGTCAGCAGGAGTTCCTTCTCAACCTCGGGAATCATGGCTGGGGTGAAGTCTGCCACAAAGTCGGCTAAGATTTGTGACTTGATGGCCGTCCGGGGCCTATATTCAATGTCGTACCCGCTTATCTCTACAGCCCATTTAGTTAGCCTACCCGATAATTCTAGTTTATACAAGATGTTCTTTAAAGGATAAGTGGTCACTACACATATCGGGTGGCATTGAAAGTAAGGCTTGAGTTTTCTAAAAGCGCTTACCAGTGCTAATGCCAATTTTTCAAGGTGGGGATAACGGGTCTCCGTATCCCCCAAGGTCCTACTCACATAATAAATGGGAAATTGTGTACCTGATTCTTCTCGGACCAAAACTCCACTTACCGCTACCTCGGACACGGCAAGGTAGAGAAAAAGCTGCTCGTCCGCTTTCGGCGTATGCAACAAAGGAGGGCTGGATAAGTATTCTTTTAGTTCTTGTAAGGCTTTCTGGCACTCCGGCGTCCATGTGAAGTCGTTCTTCTTCCTGAGTAAGGAGAAAAAACGGTGGCTCTTATTTGAAGAACTTGATATAAACCTACTCAGTGCCGCTATCCTCTAGGTAAGCCTCTGCGCTCCTTTGACGTTATTTACACTCGATATCCTCGATTGCTTTGATCTTATCCGGGTTAATCTCTATCCCCCGATTTGACACCATGTAGCAACCGAGGAATTTACCGGGCAGGACACCGAAAGCACACTTCTCCGGATTGAGCTTCATATTATATCTTCGAAGTACGTCAAAGGTTTCCTGCAAATGTTTTAAATGGTCCTCTGTTTCCAGGGACTTAACAACCATGTCATCAATATAAACTTCCATCGTTTTTCCTATTTGTTCTTCGAACATTCCGTTAACTAGGCGTTGGTAGGTTGCCCCGGCATTTTTTAATCCGAAAGGCATTACATTGTAACAATACGTCCCGTATCGGGTAATGCAAGATGTTTTCTCTTGATCTTCCGGGTGCATCCGAATTTGGTTGTACCCGGAGTAAGCATCGAGAAAACTTAACATCTCATGCCCGGCCGTCGCATCGATCATTCTATCGATGTGGGGCAACGAAAACGAATCCTTCGGGCATGCTTTGTTTAGATCCTTATAATCAACGCACATTCGAAATTTATTACCTTTTTTCATCACCACCACTATATTAGCCGACCAATCAGGGTATTTTACTTCCCGAATGGAGCCTATTTTTAAAAGCTTTGTTACCTCATCCTTCACGAAGGCATGCTTTGACTCTGCCATAGGCCTCGTTTTTACTTCACGGAAATCTCCCGTCGAGACTAAGCTTATGAGTTGTTACTTCCGGTGACACACACAGTCATATCTATATGCGACCATACAAAACAATCGGCATTAGCTTGAAGAAATTTAATTAACTTGTTCTTGAGCTCAGAGGTTAACCCGTGCCCGGAGTATACCTTTACTGTCCGGTAGATATTCGAACAAGAGGACTTGCTCCGACTTCTCTATTGTAGATTTTGTCGCGTCGACTCATCCGGAAGACAAATGATCTAGGTATGTTGAAGTCGTCTTACCGTGCCCCGGGTCCAATCTTTTTTGCTCTGTTGCTGGACCCGTTAACGGTAATTGCTATTTGAAATCCTTGTCCTCGGATGATCCTTTCTTTTGATCCGGCCTTTTAAGTAGGGGTGATGATTCTTCAACCGCGAACATCTCTCTTGCTGCAGGTTGTTCTCCCCGGATAGTTTTTATCCTCTCCGGAGTCGAGAACTTCAGCAGCTGATGCAATGTAGACGGCACAGCTCTCATGCTATGTATCCATGGCCTACCCAGCAATGCGTTGTATTTCATATCCCCTTCGATTACATAGAACACGATTGCTGATGGTGCCGTCGATGTTGACTGGCAAGGAAATCTCGCCTTTCATAGTTTCACTCGCCATATTGAACCCACTGAGCACCCGGGCTATCGGCACGATCTGGTCGAGTAGCCTTAACTGTTCAACCACTCTCCACCGGATGATGTTGGCCGAGCTACCTGGGTCAATTAAAATACGTTTAATTTGAGACTTAAAGATGAGAATAGAAATTACCAACGCATCATTGTGCGGTTGAATGATGCCTTCTGCATCCTCGTTCTTCAGTGATGGAGCGCTCGGGTATACAATCCCGGCTGCGCTTTTCACGAACAGTGAAATCCTTGGCGCGCTTCATTACCGGCCCTCTAGGAGCATCTGTACCCCCGATTATCATGTTGATTATATGTTGAGGCTCTACCGGTTCAATTCGTTTACTCGACTCCCTCTCCTTGTAGTGGGTTTTTGCCCGCTCACTTAGGAACTCACGAAGGTGCCCATTTTTCAGTAAGCGAGCCACTTCTTCTCTTAGTTGGCGACAGTCCTCAGTTCTGTGACCGTGAGTTCCATGGTATTCACAAACCATGTTCGGATCCCGTTGGCCGGGGTCCGACCTCAATGGTCTCGGCCACCTTGCTTCCGGAATGCGGCCTATGGCCGAGACAAGGTCCGAGGTGTTGACGCTAAAGTTGTATTCTGATATTCTCGGTGGGTCCCATTAGTTACCGAACTTCCGCATCAACTTCTAAACGACAACCCTCGGCTATTCGATGGACGCTGTTCTTCTATCTCCTCTGTTGGAGAATTGGCCAAGGGCCAGACCTCGACTTTTTCGGTCTGAAGCTTGTTTTCTCTTATTGAGAATATGGCCGGTATCTTTCCCTCGATAGCCGTGTCTCCGGGTCGTAATTTTTTCTAGTCTTCTCAGATCCTTTACTTAGGTTTACCGGACCCGGCGGAAGTTCGAGCTGATCATCCTCCACCCGAATCTTGGACTCGTATCTGTTGTGTACGTACGCCGAGTCACGGCCTCGTATTCAGGTAAATTTTCCTTTAGTTTGAACGAGGCCGTCGAACTCCGGGGATTAAGCCCTTTGGTGAATGCCTGTGCAGCCCATTCTTCCGGAACCGGTGGGAGTTCCATCCGTTCCCTTTGGAAACGATTGACGAACTCCCGTAGTAACTCATTGTCCCTTTGGGCTATCCGGAAAATATCCGCCTTACGGGCCTGGACCTTTTTGGCTCCGGCATGAGCCTTTATGAACGCATCCGCGAGCATCTCAAAAGAAGTGATTGAATGCTCGGGCAGATGGTCATACCAAGTTAGTGCCCCTTTTGACAGCGTTTCCCCAAACTTTTTCAGCAATACGGACTCAATCTCGTCTTCTTCAACATCATTGCCCTTTATAGCACGGGTGTATGAGGTCACGTGTTCCTGAGGATCCGTTGTGCCATCATATTTACGGATATCCGGCATCTTGAACCTCTTTGGGATTAACTTCGGAGCGCTCGGCTGAGGAAAGGGCCTCTGAATATACCTCTTCGAATCTGGCCCCTTTAAAATGGGAGGAGCCCCCGGGATCTGGTCCACCCGAGAGTTATAGGTCTCGACCCTTTTCTCGGTTGAGTCCACCCGCTTTGCCAACTTCGGTAGATGATCCTGCTCCGGACCCATTGCTTTCGACCATTTGAGCTTCTTCTCTCCGGGGTTCGGCAGCACCCTTACTTCTTCCCGGAGTCGTTTCATCCTTCTTGCTCTGCAATTGGGCTATCGCCACTCCTTGCTCAGCAATAGCTGCTCTTTGTTCCTGCAACATTTCAAAAATAAGACGCAAATTAATATCATCTGGGGCATCCGGCTCTTTTACGGCCGTGTGCCCGGGTCAAAGTGACAGAATTAAAAGTATTTAAAGGATCAATGGCCGGATGAGAGAGAGAGAGATTTTTATATATATATATTCAAAGTACAAAGCTCTTGGATCTAAAAAGCCAACCCCAAAAGTGAGGGAATGACTCACCATTTATAGTTTTTCCTCTATGGGCCTTCTATACATCATGGAGCCTTTTAGGATAAAGAAAACCTAATATGGATAAGGTCGGTGTACGGTCGACACCGTACGGTCGAGCGGAAGCGAGGTGGCAACAAGATTCCCATACGTGGAGGGTGAATAACTAATTATCCGGACCAACGGCCACGATCAGAATGGTCACAAAGAAACCGGACTAACGGCCGGCCCGGTTCCGTATATTCGAGCCGAGACAACGGCCACGATCAACTCGGCCATGTAAGGACCGGACCCCGGACCAACCACGATGAGGAGTTATCTCCGGATACAACGAATTTATGCGAAGCTTCTTCGGATCAAACACTATCGTTCATTTTCTTCCTTTTACCTACCCCGGTTCGCACCGGACAAACTTTACCCGATTTTTACCGCATACAAGCTTGATGACTTACTCTTTCAAGTGGTTAATGTGTGGTGGTGTAGCATAAAAGGATCCAGCAGGATTTCCACTATTGATATTGATTTCCTGCATGATGGGATTTTCTGAAAGGGAAGTACTATGGTTGTTTTTATTGATAGGAGAATAGTCAACAAGAAGCTGATCAAGAAATGAAGAAGATTCAAAATCTTGATCAAGAGAATCTTGAAAATTATAACTACAATCTTGAGTCATATGTGAGTAAAGAAAGGGAAAAGTAAAATTAGGGTTTCCTGTCTGAGGAATGCTTGTTTCTAGGAAGGTGGAGTGCAGTGTGTTTGGAGAAAAATTAAACCAAAAGCCAGTAAGACCAAAGAAAGACTTTGTGATCGAGAGAGTTGACTTTGATAGAATATGGTATGCTTACTTTTTGGTGGTGCGTGCTTCTATACAGCATTGTAGATTTTTGTGTATCTTTGTCTTGAGAGAGCTTCTCACCACCTTCCTAGTAGGATCTATGGAGTTTCTAATATCTTTATTTTTTTTCTCTATGCATGCGGTATTTAAAATTTATTGGCTCGATTAATTCAAATTTATACCGCGCAATACTCGTTAAAAGGGAAAAGGCCTCCCTAGTAGGAGTGTTTCTAACTCCAGAGCACGAATCTGAGACCTCTGGTTAAAGTTGGTGGCAGTTGGCGGAAGCCACATAGACTGAAGGGTGTTTAGTTGAACACCCTTCCATCGGAAAATTATATTGTGTATATAGAAAAATCATGTTGCATATATAAGTCAAACATCACTTTTTATGTTATACAAATAATATATTAAATCTTAAATATCCTTAGTGAAATCCATGACATCGCTACTCACTGATGGAGAGATTTTATCCATCTCACCGTACTTTAGTGCTAGTTTCTAACTTTGTAATGAGGCGTCGTTGTTGCATACGTAATCAGGGATGCGATAAATAAGACAAGACTAGAATAATCATTTTTCCCTTTTGTGGAATAAAAGTGCATTAATAACTAGTAGGACAATTATTAGATATTTCAATATGATAAGGATAATTTGTTGCCTTCATAGAAATATAGTTTAGTACAGTACAGTCAGGCCTCTCTATAACGACATTCGCGTATAACAACACATCTCTATAACAGCTAAGATTTTTTGGAATCGATCTTTTATGTTATATTTTACTTCTCTATAACAGCATTTTACTTATAACGGCAACGGCCAACTTTATGATAGTACGCACTTTGTAAAATTACCCCTCATATAACAGCTATCTGCTTTTTCGGATAATATAGTAGTTAATTATCTTTATAAAAAATAGAATATATATGGTTACCAATAATACGTGTATAGATTTTGATCAAATAGTTAATTTGATACCTTAATATACTATATTTATGACAGAATATTACATATGAATACATATTTGTAATCTAAGAATATCATTGTCTTCTATAACTTTATTTAATATACATATGAATATCATTGTTTTATTACAATAAATAAAAGAGCTTCATGGAAAAAAATTTAATTTGATATTTTAATATATTGTATTTCTATAGATTTAAAATATTTGTCTTAGAGCTTAAAACTTTATACATTCAATTATGAATTTATTGAAATTGTATTAACTTTCTTAAATGTTTAGTTAGTGAAGTATTCATATCTTTGAGATTTATATTTTAAATAATTTGTTATTTTTTACAACATTAAAATAAAAAGCATAGGTTTTATGCATCTTTTTTGCCTATAACAGCCACATATTATTTTAATGGCAAATGCTGTTATAGGTGTATAACAACAACTCTTTATAACAGCCAAAAAATTTCGAACCCGACGATGCTGTTATAGAGGGGTTTGACTGTACATGGAGATGTTTTTCTCTTGTCATAAATTAAATATTGTTTTTTTGTTTCGACGGTCTTCACATATTCTCCATGATTGTAAAATATAATTAAAAAGAATTACAGGCATGACGACTATTAGAAGGAATTATCTTTTGCATTTTAATTAAAACTAGATACCAGAGCCCGTGCCAGCACGGGCCCAACATATATTTATAATTTTATTCAACATATATTTATAATTTTATTTTTATGCAATTATAAAAAGAATTAATATATTTTACAACATTTCTTGAAAGTCACGAATGTAAGATAGAAATTTTGGGAGCACGGGTTCAATAATTTGTGCCATGATATTATTTCTTTGTTTCAGTTTATATGACTTTATTTAAGAAAAAGGCTAATAGACACTTTTTAAACTACGCGTTAATCAAATTTGAACCAGAATTTCAAAACTTATTGAATTTTTAACTACTTCTAAACACGGAACGTCATTTGAACTACCATTCCCCTAGGCTAAAACGTGAAACTTTTTATACATATGGTGATTATGTATATTGTGTCATATAACATGGGCATAGATGCGGTATAAGATTTCTATTCTTTATTTCTTTACTTAACCTATCATAAGTATGTACTAATAAATTATTTTGGCTATTATGGTGCTCCGTATATAGTTACAAACTTAAGACATTGGAAAATGCCTTTTGAGAATGTAATCACCATCTTAGTTTCTTTTTAGGATATTAAACAATACTGCAATAAACATTCGAGTAATTTATTTTATCAGTTGTAACAATATTCAATTAATTTGATTATAGAATTACAGTTGGTGCGGTAAGATATCACCCATGGAATAACAAAATGTAATCAGTTGTAATAGTAACTTTTAAAAAATGAAGCTTGATAATAATATATTCAGAACTACTTTTGAAAAATTAATCACCCTTATTGACTTAATGGGGATACTTTGAAAATTCCATAAATATTGCTTGATTTTTTAATATGGGGTCCACATTTTTTTTTCCAGTTGTAACAATACTCAATTAATTTGATTATAGAATTACAGTTGGTGCGGTAAGATATCACTCATGGAACTACAAAATGTAATCAGTTGTAATAGTAATTTTTAAAAAATGAAGCTTGATAATAATATATTCAGAACTACTTTTGAAAAATTAATCAACATTATTGACTTAATGGGGATATTTTGAGAATTACATAGATATTGCTTGATCTATTAATATGGGGTCCACGTTTTTTTTTTATATTGCTTATTTTTTAATATGGAATCCACTTTTTTTATTTTTTTTACATGAGTAGGAGGTGGACAACGAAACCACCTCCAAACCCATGCTTATATATAGTAGAAAAACTATACAGTAAATTAATATTTTTTTTGGTGGAAAGAAAAGTTTTATTATTCACCGGACAAAACATGTACAGGCTCCTACTCTACTCCTGACTTTGCTGCTATTACAAGTTATCATAAGTAATCTATCACTGTATAAGCTACTATTTATGTGTATAGTTGCCTGCCATATCTGCACCCTTTCCTTTTCCTGTTACTATTCATTCTTATGTATACCTCTTGCTTGATCGTATCACAAACAAATCTAGGCATTGGTACTGTCATTTGCCAAACTGCTGTGTTCCTAGCCCTCCATATGCTACAGATCAGAACTACTATTATTGCTATGATGAACTCTCTGCAGTTCTTCCCTTTTCAAGGAGACATTTGGCTTTTTAGTTCCTCGTACAAATCCGTCATGTACCTTCTATTAAGTTTAACCAAATGCAACAACTTCTTGGCTTCTCTTGAACTTGGAGCTACTACTAGATACAAAATAACGATTTGTAAAAAGCTTAAATTTAGGGAACATACAGAACAGCTGGTCTTTGATTTAGACGTATTCCAAAAAGTAGATTAAAAAAGAGATGGTTTGTAAGAAATGACAACCATTGCAATGAAGTATTTTTGGTTCATTTGCATAACAAATGCCAAGTCTATCTAGTCTGTATTGGATAAACTCATTGACTGGGCGGAGGGACGGTGACTTTACAATATTAAGTGTTAGATTAGCGACAATTGAAACTAGTTTGCACTGATTTAAGCAGCCGAAAAATTGATGAAGAAAATAACTTGGTTCACCTTTGATTTTGTGTAAAATAACAATGTAGATACATCTTTTATACATAGTTATACACCATTTATTGATGACTATACAGAACATATACATCATTCATACACTGCATATACAATGTATATATAATGCATAATAGCGTATATGTACTGTATATTGATGTATAAAAGTGTATATACAGCATATTTTAAAAATGAATAATGGAAAAATGATGCGGGGCTGCAGTGGCTCGAGCGATAAAGGTAAAAAATAAAAAATACAAAAAATTAAAAGAGATTTATCTTTCTAAAATTCAATGTAAACATATTTTGGCTAGTTCAAGTGTAAATAATTATTGGGCTATATAAGGTGTAAACTATTTCTTTGGACGGTACATTTACGTAAGAATCCCAAGTTGCACAAGAAGACACAGTAAAAAGACTAGTTAATGTCCAGAAATTAGTTAATTAATTCAAATCATTCATAAGGAGAAGAAGAAGACAGTGATAAAAATAAGAAAAAAATTAACTTTTAAGTTACATCTGAGCAACAATAAACATCCATTAAAATAAATTTTCCGTTATTTCACCAACACAGTGCACAAAAGTACCATTATACCAAGTAGGGGTGTATAGAGAAAATCGATTAATTAGAACCAAATTGATAAATTATGTTAATTGAAAAAATAATAATTCAATGGGTTGATAAAAAGGAAAAAAATCGATCATAACTGATTTGATTCGATTTTAACTATAAAAAAATAAAAAGTCAAACTAAGACAAACCAAACCAACATTATATATATTCAATTTTTTAAAAATATTTATTATAATCTACTTTGTAAATATATGTTTTTAACTTTGTCATAGTTTTTGTTTCTTAACAAGTTTACACCTCTGATGTTTTTGTTGTCTCCGACAACAATTTATTCCCTTTTAATAAAAAAAAATTATTGCATTATAATTGATAATTTTGCGTGTGATTGATTACCATGAATTGGAGTAAATATGATTGTATGAAATAATATGATATGTGCATCATATTTCACCAAAAAAAAAAATTAATTAATTTTGTTATAAAATGTTTTAGATCGAACCAAGAAAAAAAATCAAAAATTCAAAAAATTCTAAAAAAACCGAGGGAAACTCGATTTTACAGATTTGATTTTATTTATAGATATAAAATATTGACAAAATTAATTTGACTTAATAAATAAAAAAATCTGAATCAATCAGATCTATTTACACATACCAAGCATCAAATGAAAAATATAAATATATGCATGAATATAATAAGAATTGAGTGTAAAAAAAATTATGATTAGAAAACTGATCTAGCTAGATAACCAGACGATAAAATAATGAGAGTGAAATAAATAGAAAAGAGAAGGGCTGATGAGTGAAGGCCGAGTTTGGAGAGAGAAATAGCACTAATTAAGGATGATGAGAGGTAATCATAGAAGTAGGGACCCATACCCTTTTTTTTTTTTTTAAAAAAAAAAAAAAGTGACCCTCACATGCCAATACTTGTGCCTCACCCATCATAAAAAATTTGAACGAGTTATAACCCGAGGCGAATTTATATATAAAAATTGGATCACATGAACCCATGATCACTAGACTAAACTCGATATATTATGCGTATAATTCTGAAAATATATTTAATATTAGCGAAGCGTAATACATTACAAACTAAAAAAAGGTTGAGTAGAGCGGAGTTGGGAGTTGAGTTAAATTCCTCAAGGTTGGGGGATCAAACCCCACCTGTTGCACTTTGTGGTTTTATTTCTAAAGCTTTAACTTTCCTTTTTTATATTATTTCTGAACCCTTTTTCTTCTTTAGTCTTTATTACCCAAAAGGCAAAAATGTTTTCCTTTCTTATATTATTCTTAGTCATTTGGGACCACAAAGTCCTTCAAATGGTTTGGAGGGTGAATGGGCCTAGAGCTATGTCGGGACACATCCAGCCCATGGGCCACGTTCACAACAAATACTATGTGATAACCAGTGTTTTGAAAGGCGGGGGCGTAAGGCAGAGCATTTTACATTTGCCTCGGTGAGGCGTAAGTCTCGAGGCACGGGCGTAAGTAGGGCTGTTCACAGTTTTGGTTAAAACCAAAACCAAACCGAAAATTTAACCAAACCGAATAAAAAAACCGACATTTGATTTGGTTTGGTTTGGTTTGGTTTTAAATTTGAAAAATCGATAATATTTGGTTTGGTTATGGTTATAGTAAAAAATAACCGAATAAATAACCGAACCAAACCGATAATTATATACATAAAATTTATAATTATTTATATGTATAATATTAACTTTTCATAAATGATTAAAGATATTTTATACCTTTTAATTATTAATTTAATTTTGGTCTACTTATTTTTAAAGCCCATGTCTTAAAAGAATATGTCCAAGTCAACAATCCAAGCCCAACTCTAATAAGTCGTAAGCATAAGGGTAAAAAGTAAAAACCTACTATCTCTTTTCATTTTACATTGCCGTGACGTATGTCTTTCCCTCAATATGCAAGCAAAGTTATATGTGGTAAGTGAGAAAAAAGAGCTTCATAAGAAATTTGAAGAATGTAGAGAGAGATATTTGAATTGTCACGGCTAGTCATAAATTGAAAAACCGAACCAAACCGACAATAACCAAACCGGTGGTTATTATTTTACTTGGTTTGGTTATGGTTTTAGACATTTAAAAACCGATTAAATTGGTTTGGTTATGGTTTTAACCAATAACCGACCCAAACCGAACCATGAACACCCCTAGGCGTAAGCCTCATAGTTATTTAAGTTTTAGTATTTCATAAAATAATATAATGAAATAATATAATTAGAATAAATATTTTTAAGTCGGTAAAATTACATAAAAAATAAATAAAAGAAAACTGTAAATAATATATATATATTAGAGACCTAAAGCTAAATTTAAATATGAAGCCTTGAGTATAGACACATATACAAAAAATTCAGTGTTGCCTTTTTTAATTTCCATACTTGTTGTCTTTTACTTCATATAGTAACATTAGTATTTATATTAGTGAGGATCAATTCAAATCGATAAGATATTAGTCATGTGTTTTAAAAACATTACCTAGGATGTTATTTAAAAACTTTATTTAATAATATGAAGATTTGAATAGTTTAGTTCAAAGTTTTAAAGTATTGCTCTTAAACCATAGATTGTGTTTTTTTTTTTTTTTTTTTTTGTTATGTATATATTTTGTACTTCTTTTTACAGTCTTCAATATTATCTAATAGAAACTTAAACCATAAAATTCATCGATAAAAATTTTTGGGGCCTCAAAAGTTTGGGGGCCTAAAGCAAAAGCTTTACTAGCCTCACCCTCTAGCCACCCCTGCTTACAACTTGTAATTATACATAATATAATTTCACAAGTATATACAATACAATGAAATAAAGGTTATTATGGAATACAAATCAACTCTAACATCTTAACTTTCAAACAATGAAAAAATCACAATTTCTTAAAACAATATTACTATCATACTATTCATTTTATATCAATAAACTTTATCAATATTATAATGAAAACGTAACTCCTTCATGAATAAAATTAAAATTACTTTCAAATAGCGAAATAATAAAATATGATAAATTTGATACACAGGACAAAAGACCAATGACAAGTGAAAATGGATAAATCGGCTATGTAGTTTGAAAAGAAATATTAAGTGATATTCACCTTCACGATGTACTCAAATAGTAAATATGCAATATTACGGCTTGTTATTTAAGTTACACCCAATCTTCTTATTTATATAGATGAAAAACTATTTCATTTGTTAAAGAATTACGAGGATCAACGATTTTAATTAAGAAATTTAACATATAATTTGTGTAAGAACTGTTAGGCGAGCCTCGAGAATTGGGTGTTAGGCGTGTTTAGAGCGTACAGTCGGGCGCTTAGGGTGTAAGCCTCACAAGAACTAAGCCCCGAGGCGTTTTGCTAGTGCCTCTCCCTGAGGCGAGTCCCGGGACGAGTCACAAGCTGCCTTTTAAAACACTGGTGATAACACATAACCCGACTCTTGCAAATCAAGAGCAATTATCAAATAACTTACTACTACACTTTGGTGAACAAACATTCTTTATATATCCATCAATATCTATCATTCTTTATTTATACTAGACGGCGTATGCCCGTGCTGCGCGCGGGCCCAACACTTTGGATTATAATGTATCTATGTGTATGTAGTTGTATTTGGGTAGTGATAATATATATATATTTGATATTGCTAATAAACATACATAAGTTTGCACTGTTTTTATGCATATAATATATATATATATATATATATATATATATATATATATATTAATATAACATTGTAGTTTATGCTCCGTATCCAAAACTTTATTATATTAGTGTTTGCTCTGAATACAAAGTTGGTAAAAAGTTATTAATACTTTTTAAAAGAGAAGACTTGTTTAAAAGGAAACTATTTTCCTCTCTTTGAGATAAAAGAATAGCAATATTTAAGCATCAGTTGATACTTTGAATTTTAATTCGGTTAATTTAAAGGTGTAAAATATTCTATTGTTAAAGTATGTAGATTGGACCTAAACAATAATTATTATTTTTTATCAAATTTTGATTTGGATAATTCTAATTCAAATTATTAATTAATTTGACATGATTAAAACTGTCACGACCCGCCTAGAGGGCTGCGACGGGTACTCGGAGCTAGATACCAAGCACCATACATCGTACCATTGTCGTCTTAACCTGTATTCATATGAGCTTCATAAACATGTACACATATCCACATATACCAGCATTCATGACTGCAAAAGAATAAGGTACGAAATATACATCGAGAGACACTTGACGGCTGCTACCCACATATAAGTATCTACGAGCCTCTAACTGAAACTTGGAGGTCATGACGATGGGACAGGACCCCATCTTATCCAATTATGTACACAAAAGAACATATCAAAGACGGCACCTCCGGTCTATGGAAGTGCTACGTGCCAAAGCCGGTCCGACTCTGGGAGGGCGGGTCGTCTCCCACTGTCCGTGGGCATGAGCACAACATCCAAAAGGAAAGGATGTCGGTACGAGCGAATGTCGAGTATGTAAGGCATATATCATAAAGTAACGAAGCACAAGAAGACAAAACAAAGATGAAAGGATAGGCAATCGCTGCCTCTTGGGCGGAGCTACGTGCATACGCCTAACATATCATATCATGTAATGCTGCGGAATGTGCAGCCCGATCCATATATTGCCGTGGAACGTACGGCCCGATCCGTTATCCATATAGCCCGCGTCCGAGCATCCCACGTCCGGGATAATATCATCATATGCCAGTACGATCAGGAGGCTATGCGTCTATATCATATATATAATATACGTAGCATGCATGAGAGCACAAATAAAAATGCACTCTCTCGGAGTGACATAAGGTCGTAAACCTCCGAGTACGTTATGACATCATCATCATTAGATCGTGTGCGGGATCCATGACGTAACCTACGGCCATATGTAATATAGCTCAGACATAAGCTGAAGCCATATGCTTTAAAGCCTGGGGCCATATGTAATATAGCTCACTTAGACACGAGCAGTGGCCATATGCTTTATAGCCCATGTTGACACCCAATTTTGTCCCTCCTTTATTTAATTTTATTCACTCGGGCTTCTAAATTTACTGACGAGTTAAATACCTTATTTTCACTATTTTTATTTTTTATTGCTACTACTATTAATATCGCTACTTTTATTTTCAACATTTCGAGCATTACTTTATCACAAATTTAAAATGGTTCGTCATCAT
>NC_081353.1:46597056-46749341 GCF_029784015.1 Lycium ferocissimum | reverse complement strand
AAGTCAAAAATAACTTTTTATTTCATACAAATAATATATTAAATCTTAAACATCCTTAGTGAAATCCATGACTTCGCTACTCACTGATGGAGAGATTTTATCCCTCTCACAACACTTTAGTGCTAGTTTCTAACTTTGTAATGAGGCGTTGTTGTTGCATACGTAATCAGGGATGCGATAAATAAGAAAAGACTGGAATAATCATTTTTCCCTTTTGTGGAATAAAAGTGCACTAACTAGTAGGACAATTATTAGATATTTCAATATGATAAGGATAATTTGTTGCCTTCATAGAAATATAGGTTAGTACAGTACATGGAGAAGTTTTTCTCTTGTCATAAATTACATATTGTTTTTTTGTTTCGACGGTCTTTACATATTCTCCTTTGATAGTAAAATATAATTAAAAAGAATTACGGGCATGACGACTATTAGAAGGAATTAACTTTTGCATTTTAATTAAACTATACATTAAATTAATTATTGTGGTTGGCCCTTGGCAAAGTAGAAATAGACTTGTACATAGAGATAGGAAAGTCACTACATTCTGTGGAACTTTTAGTGTGATATATTTTCCTTTTAACATAATAGTTATAAAGAACAAAAACATTTACCAAAGAATTGGTTGATGTCATTAGATCTAAAGGTCGCTAAAGCCTTTAGCAAGATTTATTATTAGGGCTAAAGTTTGGTATTGCGGTAATAATTGATTAGAATATAATTAGCGGTAATTAAGTTATTGCCGCAAATTAATTGCCGCTAAAAGCATATTTTGTTGTAGTGAGTATGTTTATGATACATGTTACCAACTACGTACATTACTACCTTTTCACATTTATGGCGGATTTTCTAGCTGAGAATTAATGAGGGTATCCACAAATTTTGGAATGTGAACGGCAGGTTGAATGAAGATGTACGAGTCAGATATTGTTATTAAATATAATTATAAATATAGACATCTCTATAATGATGTTAATTGTTTGTCCAAACATTGTTTGTTATTATTATTATTATATATATATATAATGACATTTAAACTTTAGATCGTACTCAACTATTATAGACAAAAAATTATACATAAATATTTTATATATTTTAGTTCTATACAAAATACCTTATTATTACAAAATGTATTACAGAACACATTTTATATATTTTATTTCTATACAAAACACCAAAGTTGTAACTATTGCTTTAAGTATGAAAATAAATTAGTAGAAACGGAAGTCAGAATTGAAATTTAATAAAATCAATCGGAATTGATCAACATCATTACAGTGAAAGGCAAATCAATCAATAGTTGAATCAAATGGCTTGTGTAAACAAACTAAAAAATAAACATTATTTTTGTCAAGCTTAGCCAAAGAGAGATTAGTAAGTGGGGTAGTAAGTTATGAACGGAGGGTACGAGGGTGAATTGAAGAAATGGCGGTGGGTAAACCGAGAGAGAAAAGCTAAAATGAAGTGGGACCCATAAATGTCAACTTGTCAATTAATAGAGAACCTCACACAAGAACGACATGTCATATCTCACACACCATAAAAAAGTTATGGACTAATTACAGTTGGATACTAGTCGGTCATCTAGTTAACAATATTTGATCCAATTGTTATTTTGTTACCGGATTTAGCCCATAAAGAGATGGTTTGTAAGTAATGACAACTGTTGCAATTAAGTACTTTTTGTTCATTTGCATAACAAATGCCAAGGCTCTCTAGTCTGTATTGGATAAACTCGTTGGCTGGGCGGAAGGACGGTGACTTTACAATATTAAGTGTTAGATCAGTGACAATTGAAACTGGTTTGCACTGATTTAAGCAGCTGAAAAATTGATGAAGAAAATAATTTGGTTCACCTTTGATTTTGTGCATAATAACAATGTAGATACATCTTTTATACATAGTTATACACCGTTTATTGATGAATATACAGAACATGTACATCATTCATACACTGCATATACAATGTGTGTGTATATAATGCATAATAGCGTATATGTACTGTATATTGATGTATAAAAATGTATATACAGCATATTTTAAAACTGGATAATGGAAAAATGATGCGGGGCTGCTATATAAGGTGTAATCTATTTCTTTGGACAGTACATTTACGTAAGAATCCCAAGTTAAATAGCACAAGACACAGTAAAAAGACTAGTTAATGTCCAGAAATTAGTATTTCTGTAATTAGTTAATTAATTCAAGTCATTCACAAGAAGAAGAAGATAGTGATAAAAATAAGAAAAAATTTAACTTTTAAGTAACATCTGAGCAACAATAAACATCCATTAAAATAACTTTTCTGTTATTTCACCAACACAGTGCACAAAACTACCATTATACCAATTACCGAGTAGGGGTATATAGAGAAAATCGATAAATTAGACCAAATTGATAAATTACGTTAATTGAAAAAAAAAAATTAATGGGTTGATAAAAAGGAAAAAATTCTATCATAACTAATTTGATTCGATTTTAACTATAAAAAAATAAGTCAAACTAAGACAAACCAACTCAACATTATATATATATTCATTTTTTTAAAATTATTTGTATGCAAAAATATTTATTATAATCTACTTTGTAAATATATGTTTCTAACTTTGTATAGTTTTTGTTTCTTAACAAGTTTACACCTCTCATGTTTTTGTTGTCTCCGACAACAATTTACTCCCTTTTAATCAAGTTTTTTATGGCGTTATAATGGATAATTTTATGTGTGATTGATTACCAGGAATTGAAGTAAATATGATTGTATGAAATAGTATGAAATGTGCATCATATTTCACAAAAAGCAAATTAATTTTGTTATAAATTGTTTTACATCGAACCAAGAAAAAATCAAAAATTCAAAAAAACCGATAAAAACTCGATTTTATAGATTTGATTTTGTTTATAGATATAAAAGACAGACATAATTAATTTGACTTAATAAATAAAAAATCTGAATCAATCAGATCTATTTATACGTACCAAGCATCAAATGAAAATTATAAATATATGCATGAATATAATAAGAATTGGGTGTAAAAAATTATGATTAGAAAACCAATCTAGCTAGATAACCAGACGATAAAACAACGAGAGTGAAATAAATAGAGAAAAGGAGGGTCGATGAGTAAAAGCGGAGATTGGAGAGAGAAATAGTGCTAATTAAGGATGATGAGAGATAGTCATAGAAGTAGGACCCATACCCTTTTCTTTTCAAAAAAAAAAAAAAAAAAAGTTACCCTCACATGTCAAGTAATACTTGTGCCTCACCCATCATAAAAAAATTCAGCGGTTTATAACTAGAGATGAATTTATATACAAAAATTGGGTCACGTGAACCCATGGTCACTGGACTAAACTCGATATATTATGTGTATAATTCTAAAAATATATTTAGTATTAACTAAAGAAATGCATGGTCAAATTGGGTTGAGTGGAGCACTGTTGGGGGCTGAGTTCAATTCCTCAAGGTTGGGGGATCAAACCCCATCCGTTGCACTTTTTTATTTTATTTCTAAAGCTTTAACTTTCCTTTTTTATATTATTTCTAAACCCTTTTCTTCTTTAGTGCTAATTACCCAAAAGGCAAAAACGTTTTCCTTTCTTATATTACATCTAATTATTGTTTTTCTTTATTTCTATTTACCCAAGTTCCAAAAGGCAAAAGAAATCTGTTGCACTTTTTTGTTTTATTTCTAAAGCTTTAACTTTCCTTTTGCATATTATTTCTAAACCCTTTTTCTTCTTTAGTTCTAATTACCCAAAAGGCAAAAACGTTTTCCTTTCTTATTCTTATATTACATCTAATTTTTTTTTTTTATTTCTAATTACCCAAGTCCCAAAAGGCAAAAGAAATATACTTAGATGAAGCAATGATGGATTCATCCTTTTAAAATTCTGGATTCGCCTCTAGTTGTAACGCATCTCTTCCAAGTACTCCTGCTACAATTTGGTCAGTAAACTAAAGTCCTTTATATATCCATCAATTTTCGGTGATTAATTGTTTATATTTCGTATCTAGCATATTAACCATTTGGTATTTTTAGTAACACTGTAAAATAACGGATTGAGGATCAAGTTGTTAGATAATAGGGTGAGATTATTTAGCACTTATAGATCGGACAATAGGCATGCATAATCATTTCTCGACTTGGTTCATCATTGTTTAACCCTTACACCTGTTATTGATGGTAAATGATAAGTTTCCTTAGGCCGGTTGTAGGCGAGGACCCATAAACTCAAAATTCTAATTCCGCCTCTGTTCCCATCGATCTGTTATATTTTGTCACTAGGGTACCCTTACAAAATAATCTTTCTTCTAGTCATTTCAGATTAAGAAGGTGTATCTCTAAAGGGTAGACTCTGAAGATAATAACTAAATTAAATTGTCGAGTTTAATCTCTATATATAATTGTAGTAATTATGTTTGTGCCATAGTAATTGAATCTTGAAATGTCTCTAATTAATTGCTTTCAACGACAAGCAGAGGTGCTTATTGTTCAAACCATCAACTCGTCAAGCTTGCAGGTATTTATTTTATAAGCTATCTTAGTTTTTAGTTAAAATAAATATATTTGTTAGACATTCAAGAATAAACAAAATGTTTTGCTTGACATACATATGTCTCATTCTCATGCATCGTTAGCCGCTTTTCAACATTTCTTGCCTTATTTCATGAGATCTAGAAGCACTTCTGCAACTTTCTCTCTTTTCTAGCGCTTTTTTTTTTCTTTTCTTTTTTTACTTTGTTCAAAGGGCAATGAAGGCCCTCGCAATGGGGGAAAGGAGAGTGGGTAAGCGGGCTTTGCTAAGAGAAGAGAGAGAAGGAAAAGACCGATGACGGAAAGAAATTCTTCCAACCATTTTTATCAATAAAAAAAGGAAAATAAGAAAGGGATCACTCCTCTGAATACGCGACAAGACCCAAAAATTGAGAAAAGGAAAGAAAGAAGAAGTTGCAAGTTACCTCAAGTCAATGCTACTTTTTCTACACGTGTAAATTTTCTAAAGGTATGCAAACCACTAGAAGTTTTGTTGATGCATGCATGATACAATGAATATAACGTTATGAAAAAACAAAATAGGAATTAGCGACAGAATCTTTCGTTAACCTATTTAGTTATGGATTTGTGTTCATCGTTAATATGTTTGTTTGCCAATGTACTTCTGTGACACAAAAATTTAATCTGTTGCAAATCTTGCAACAAATTAGCGATGAATAATATCTGTCTTCAAATTTTACGACAAAAAATTCGGTCTTTATTTGATGAAATGTAGAAGCTTCCAGGAAACGAGTTTTGTGGATTTTTTTTGGGTTTTGTTGGGGTTGGGGGGCAGGGGCGTATGTAGCACATTGGGTGGGGTTCAATTGAACCCCAAACTTTCGACACGGAGTATAAATTTATGTGTAAAAATCTATCAAAATTGCAATAATAGTAGACATGAACCCCATAACTTTTAAATAAATGGTTTATATGCTAAGAATGTTAAAAGGTTGAACCCCTAAAGTTTAAATCCTGGATCCGCCTCTGTTGGGGCGGGGGGGGGGGGGGGGGTTACAAAACGAATGTTGTGGATGCATGCATGCATGATATGATGATATTATAATTCTGAATTACAAAATTTTCTGGTTTTTATTACTTGGTTAGAAAGACTATGACATGGCTAAAACTAGGCAAGTATTAGTCAAAAGGCATGCAGATGTTAAGTTCATACTTAACTGCTACTTTACTTATTGGCTTCTAGACAGAAATTATACAATGCATTAAGACAAAATAAAACTTCAAATATTTGTGAATTTTTTCTGAGTAAATTCTAATAAGTTGGATTTTATAATGCAAGGTGTTTTAGGTGTTTGGAAATTAAAGTTTTGACGTGATTGTTAGTCAATAATCCAACATTCTGGTACAATGTATCTTGATAATTCTAGCGCAAGACAAAAAATATCATTTTGGACCTTTTTTTGGGACTAAATTGAGTTCTAAATGGTTCAAGAGATAATGAACTGTTGAACCAAAAGAAAAAAGAAAAAAGAAAAAAAGATCATAAACTGAAAAAGGTAATTATAAAAATAAAATAAAAATTAAAAAAAAAAAAAAACGATCATAAACTGAAAAAGGTAATTCTAATAAGTCTTTCCGTACTATTAAGCACTGGACCAGAGAATGGTGACCAAGTTAAAAAAATAAAGGGTGTGAAAGGAAGGATACTTTTTGTAGTCATTCTGAAATTTAGACTTTACGTCAATTGATTATTTAACCTTAAGAAAATAGTATAATATTTTGCTCAAATTGTAAATAGTAACGGGCATTAATCACCAATGATTGTGGTGGGATAGATAAAATTCAATCACACAATCAGATGTCTCGAATTTGAGCTTTAAAAAATAAAAATAGATCGATTAGCAAGTGCTTTCCCCTTTTAATTGATAGTATACAACACGAATTCTAATTAAATTTGATCCCAAAGCGGATGCATGCTGGATCCTGAATGGGAAACCAACAAAATAGAAATACAAAGCCCGTATGCTATTTGTATGTATGGATAAGTAATTAATTATAGTTTATCAACTTGTAATAAATAGCTATGTCATTTTTAAAGATAGAGGTCAATACACAATCATATACCCAAGACAAATTAAACTTACACGTACTAAGTGAATGATTATAGGGACAACACCTCCTTAATCAAATTCTCATTGAGATCATGATAACTGGTGGGAGAAAAAAATATTTAAAGCTAAAAGAGTACAATAGTTGCAATTTTATTCTATGCATGAAATTAAATCGTGTATAAATCCCAACCTAATTAAAGTACAAAGATTTAGATACTGCCTGGACTTATAAGTCTCCTCTAGGGTCTTTCAGTTTACTGTATCTTAATTACACCTCACCCCACAAGATTCTGACTTCTCTTAGCTGTCGTAATTAGTTTGACTATGAACAAAAGCCAGATAATTTAATTAACCTCATAGCTGTGCTCAAATAAGGAATCATACATGCAATTTGACTTTGTTAATACAGTTGTATTTGTCTCGACGTGGACATATATGGAAATTTCCTCGTTTCTGCTTAATTTCTATCCTTGAAGTTTGCAAATAATACAAAGTCTGAATTATTTCTTTCCTTTAATTTTCACAAAAGAAGCCTCTATTTCTGGGTCTTTTTTTTTTTTTTTGAATTTAACTTATACCAGTGGTGTAAGAACTTTTATACTATCCGGACACGTGCAAACTGTTACGGTTACGGATAATATTTTGTTCTAACAAGCGCTACTAGGTAGTCTTTAAAGTAAATACGTAATCTTCACCATCAGTGTATGTGGTATAACTTAATCCATAGTTTAGAGTAGTCTATATAATCCCATTGGAAGTTTTAATTTGTCAATTTATTTATGATATTTGGTCCCCCGCAATAGGCCAGAGTAAAGTTGCATACAATAAATTCTTGTGGTCCTATCCTTCTCGTTGCTTTTTTTTACATTGTCCTTAGCTCCTGAGTAGGTCTCAGAAACACCAGGTGTCCAGGTGTCTGCATAAATTGGGGACCCACCAAATATCCTTGTTAGGATTGGATGTCTGGAATAATGCGGAATTAACAAAGCAGTCAATTAAAGACAATAACAAAGATAATAGGAGACAAAAATTTAATGTGGTTCGGTCAACTTGACCTACATCCACAACCAAAATAGAAGCAAATTTACTAACACCAACGCATACAAAAGAGAGTACAAAGCAACAAAAGAGAGTACAAAATTAGAGTAATTAAATACTCTAATATCCCAAAAACCTAAGAGAATAACCTCAAAAGATCACTCCAAAGAAGGGTTCACACAAGTGTTTCTCAACACAACTCTCTTACAAAGTACTTCCTATAGAAGAACACAAGCTCAACTAAGTTTTTCTCAAATTGGTGTGTTTTCAAATGGAGAGAAATGTCCTCCTTTTATAAGGGCCTACTTGGATGAAAGTTGTGGAAAATGAGAAATGATAAAAAATTCATCATCCCCATAAAGCAAACTTTGGCTCCAAGCATAATATTTCACTTGAGAATATTAAAAATAAGGCCATATTACAAATCTCCACTTTGGCCTAATTTTGAGTAGTATAGTAATTTTGCTCCACCTTCTTCAAAACGCCCCAAGAGGCAAATTTCAAAATTTCATGATGTCAGAATCAGACGGATCTCCGTCTGATGTCGAAACAATAGCAACACCTGTAATAGTAGATCCCAACAATGTGTACTACGTTCCAGACTCACATGCCTTCATAACCACAAATGCATCTTGAGAAACTTCAAGAACTCCACCTCCGCCTTCATCCATAAGAAATGTGTAGAGCTTCTATGCCAAGTAGAGTATATTCTCTACTGTCCTTTTCATATACAGGTCTTCCCACATGCCTTTAGCAGTGTTCTCCGAAGCTACTTCACGCATTACATCATCAGAGAGATTTAGTATGATACTAGATCTCGCCCTTTTATCAAGGCTAACTGTAACACTTCGTAAACTTGAACTACGTGTGAATGTGTAAAAATCTAGTATTAAGATGATATTATGTCGATATGAATCCATTCTTGATGAATTCGGGTGGAAGATGGTCGTTTTGAAGCCAAACCAACTAGTGAAGTTCTTAAGGCCTCTTAAATTCGCCTAAGTTTTGAAAGGTCTGTCTTCTAGGCGATTTTTATGAAAATATGTTACGAATTTGGAAATACTTCCTCAATGAAAGTTGTATATCTTTGAAATATCTTTCCAACGGGAGGTCGGCCATCCCAAACGGAGCTACGTACAAGGAGTTATGTCCATTTTACTGAATACTGTGCAGAACCGACACCCGTCGTATTTTCAGGCGCGTGGGGGCGCGTACGATGGCCCCGCATCGCGAGCCAATCGCGCAAATCTGAGTATTGAGCTGCAGAACACTGCGCAATGGTCCCGCATCGCGGACCCATCGCGTAACGGGTCGGATTTAGGTCAAAAAGTCAGGTTTACGCGTTTTCGAGTTATATTTAAGGTTTGGGGTTTATTTCCCCGACCCCATTCACGAAAATTTACCCTAAAGTCAATAAGAACAAGTCCCAAGCCTCAAGAACCACACAAGGTAAGTGATATCATGATTCTAGGTTGAATTCAAGTTCCTAATCCCTTTCTAACATGATTTTATGACCAAAACCTAGGGTTTACAACATAATTCTTCCCAAAGTGATTCAAGCTAGGGTTTGGGTGTTCTTCATTAGAAAAGTGATTTGTTAAACCTTGTTTAACAAATTAAGGTATGTCTCCCTTTTAAAAACCTTATTTTGGATGAATGTCTCTTTTGAACATACTATTTCTATCGGTTTTTACGAACTCTTTGGTTGTGATTTGTATGTCTTTTTTAAATCATTTTTGACCATAAAGGTGATTTGTATGTCTCTCTTTTGAAAACTTATTCTGAATGAAAATCACTATTTGAAACTATTGTTGGAAGTATAAATTTTATTCAAGATTCTTTAATGAATGGGAGGAAAAGTAATCTTTTCATGTTTCTTGAACCCTAATTCATGTCTAAATGGTGGTTAATGTGTGTGAGGGGACAAACCCACATTAAACCTATATTGTAACAAACCCTATATATATGTATGAGATATTATGAACGTTTTCTTCTACGAGAGATGCTTATGAATGCTAGTTAATAGTTGGTAACGACATTCTCATTGATAAATTGGGACATGAAAATCTTTGTAAAGAAGTTGTACGTTTTCAAAATATTGATTGGAATGGATTACTCTTTTGAAATGGCATAATGAACTTTAACGTTAAATGATGGTGTGACTATTCTCGAGACAAGCTGTGAGTCGGCTTCTATGCCATGGACCTTGTTGTTATGTTTGCCTTGCTATTCGGGAGGAAGAGTAGCCACTATGGATCCTAGTGTATTAATTGCCTTGCCATTCGGGAGGAAGAGTGGCCACTTCCGGGTTCGCTACCTGGGGTGTATTAATTGCCTTGCCATTCGGGAGGAAGAGTGGCCACTTCCGGGTTCGCTACGGGGTGTATTAATTGCCTTGCTATTCGGGAGGAAGAGTAGCCATCGTGAATCCATATTCCGGTGTATTGCGCGATGTTGTTGATATTGAGTTGGGCCTATATGGGCGATTGTGATGTCCATCTTTATTATGGAACGATATTTATGCTGATCGATTTAAAGCATAATTGAAATTGGGATTTTGTACGGCTTTATAAAGCGTTCAACAAACGTATTAAGAATCATAAAGTCGAATGACGCTTTTTTTTTTTACTATCCTTTCGGAATCGATTTCTTTATGTGGTATTATATTTTATTTTTATATTACTCATTGTCCCCGAGGGCACTCACCGAGTACGAAGTACTCGTGCATACCATTCTTTTTTTGATGGTATGTTAGGTAACGAAGGAGAGCGAGGTTCGTGATACTTCGTGCGCTTAGGAAGGACTTGCTATTGTCGCTTATTTGGCGAGCCCACACGTTCATTCGTGGGACACCCTATTATTTGTTCATTTATTATTAGTTTTTGGGTCGCGTCCCGATGAGTTAAACTATTACCTCTTTATCCTAGAAGCTCCATAGTATACATCCTTGTGGGTAGTTGTTGAGTTTTGTTAACTCTTGGGCATCGTCGCGTTTGATTAACTTTTATGATATTAAAGACTTCCGCCGATTTAGTTTATGTATTCATGATTTGTTACATTTAATGTATAAACCGTTGAGGCGAATGTTGAACTCAAGGGTTCAAGTATTATTATTATGTTGTTTAGGTTCTTCCGATGTTGTTTATGACATCGGATGCCGGTCACGTCTAGGGTGGGTTTTGGGGCGTGACACTAACAAACTCCTCATTCTTCATTTTTTCTGATTTGTTCTCCTTTCCTTACAGCGCCATATCTGAACCATCTTGAACCAGGATAGCTTCCATTTTCAACTGCCACATTCCGAAGTTTGCACTTCGGTCAAATTTTTCAACATAAATTTTTGTTATCGTCATGATGACTACTAGAACAAAACCCGAATTTAACTAGGCTCTGATACCAATTTGTTAGGATCGGGAGTCCGGAATAGTGCGGAATTAGACAAAGCAATCAATTAAAGACAATAACAAAGATAATATGAGACAAAGATTTAACGTGGCTCGGTCAACTTGACTTACATCCACAACCAAAAGAGGAGCAAATTTACTAACACCAACGGATGCAAAAGAGAGTACAAAAGTAGAGTAATTAAATACTCTAATATCCCAAAAATCCCAAGAGAATAACCTCATAAGATCACTCCAATAAAGGGTTCCCACAAGTGTTTCCCAACACAACTCTTACAACTACTCTCTATAGAAGAACACAAACTCAACTAAGTTTTTCTCAAATTGATGTGTTCTTAGATGAAGAAATAACATTCCTTTTATATGAGCAAAACTTAGAGCCCAAATTCTATAATAAAGAAAATAATAAATGGTCAAATTTTCTCTACCACATAACCATGCTTTGGCTCCAAGAAATATTTGTGACCAACTAAATTGGCCCATGCCAAATAAGGCCACACCTTACAAATCTCCACCTTGGCCTGATTTTGGCCAATATAGTAAATATATTTGTTAGGATCGGGAGTCCAAGATAGTGCGGAATTGGACAAAGCAGGCAATTAAAGACAATAACAAAGATAACTGGAGACAAAGATTTAACGTGGTTCGGTCAACTTGACCTACATCCACAACCAAAAGAATCATATGTAGAAAACAAGTCCTTGTTGGGACACATATGATACGAACAACCCGAATCTAAAATCCACTCATCGTTAGAACTAAAATTATTTTCAACTACTAAGAATATAGCTCCTTCAATCTCATCACCGCAAACACCGCTTGAAGAATGTCGAATCCCCGTGCACATTTTTCTTTTCTTCTTCTTTTTTCAACTCGGGACGATGACGCTAACTTAATGTGGCCCTTTTTATGACAATAATGGCACACTAAATTATTGTATTTGGACTTTGCATCGATTTACTCCTAACAAATAAACCGGCCTTTGATTTCTACTACCTTCTCCAGTAATATCTCTATCTATCTGATATTTAGATTTCAGCATAGATTTGATTTTTCTATAAGACATAATTTCTTTCCCATAAAGTATAGTATCTCTAAAATGCTTAAAAGATTGGGGCAGGGAACATACTAATAAAACGGCTTGATCCTCTTCCTCAATCTTAACGAAAATTCCTCAACAGATGGAGAAAAAAATGATCATGTACCTTCACAAGGTTATAATACCTAGACCCCACTTTGCGGGATTTCACTGTGTTGTATTCTTTTACTTGAATTTCAAAATCTAGTTCGCTCCCAGACTACGTGTTCTTTGGACCCTTGGCCCGCTTACAATTTCTATATTTCTATCCAAATGTTTCAGAAGATAGATGTATGAGTTAGTAAAATAGAATAGCAAATGAATACTCCTTTGCCATATTCATAGCCATAATGAAAATTCCCCAACAGATGGAGAATAAAATGATTATGTACCTTCACAGGGTTATAATATGAGAATGAGTTGTTATCTGTGAATACAATAAAATAGAGAAAGGCAAAATTTTGAGAATATTCATCTAGTAGTGCCAAGCATCAGCTTATTTTCGCCAACTTTCGAAGAAATCCCTGGCTCTCTTCCTCATGCGTGTGAAGGCAACAAAAGCACAAGCCAGAAGCCATGGAGGGATACGGCCATCAGAGAGATTCAATTTTTTTGCCCACTCTGGAGGGTCTCTTATCACCAGTAATACTATAAGTATGGTTACCACAGCAACCCCGACCAATATCCTGGTAATAGGTTTGATTAACGAGTCCTGAAAATCAAACAAATAATCCATTACAACTCATGCATATGCATCTATTCGTCTATTTTAATGAACACCATGTGAAAACACGTGAAATAAGCGAAAACTTGCACACGCAAGGATCATCAATATGCTTGAGAATGCCACACTAAAGCCGTTTTATGACATAATTAGAAACAAGAACATGTGGCTAAGCTTTTGAACTTAAATCTCTAGCGGATCATGGAAACGACATTGCTCCTTCAACTTCTCATAGTTTACCCAATTTTATGTGACCACAGGAAAATCAGTAATACCATACCATCAGACTTGAATGTCTTTTTCTCATATTCTTTTCTATCAGACCATCAGATTTTCATATCTTTGCAGCTACACCAGAAACTGATGGCATTTTCAAAAAGCATCACTGACAACATGAAATGGACTCTGCAGCTTAAGAGGCTTTTCGTGACAGATTCAAGATATATAGGTGACATCAGATCATGTTGTTACAGCTTGCTTACAGAAAAGATTAAGAAGTTTCAAAGTGCTCTTTTGGTAGTTCAAATTTGACATTGAAATGGTAAACTTCATTACTCCAGTAAATTAACATTTTCCCTCTTTGCCCAGAGTTCATCTCACTTTCACTTGTGAGTTCTGGTGTTAACTGTTAATACTTACTACTTTAGAAAAATGCTATCACGCCATAAAAAGAATCTACAGGGAAAAAGGAATGTAGTAAGACTACAGATGCGTTAACAGGAAAAAAGAAAGAAACGAAATAGACGACACTTGGATTCAGAAATACTTTTTTGACTCATTAGGAAAGCGGAAAACTAGAGCAGAGAAAGTAGATGGGCATAAATAAAACTCTATCATCTGTTTCCACATCGTCGGTGGATAGTCTTAAATCTAGCTCTATGCCAATCAAAATAATAAGCAAAGTATTCAACACCATTTTTTTCCATGTCGATAAGAAATATTCAACTCCATGAAGTGTACAAGCACTTAATTTCAATAGATTCCTTCAATACCAGATATTGTAATCTAAAGTATCATTTTCCCACAAGAGTTCCACTCCCAGGTCTCAAGAAAAGCTGTCTGAATTTCATTATATCTATAGATGCACATTAAACGCACAATGGAGCAAACACGACTGCAAGACCATTCAAATGGACTCTTTGTCACAGAGATTGGTTCCAACGCCAAAAGAATTTGGAACGAGCAAATGACATTGACCAGGTCCATAATCTCACGGAATTTCCAGCAGGAAAAAGACCAGTGCTCTTCGGACTAATTGTAAATTGTGCACCAAAATACTAAGCTACTAAAGGTTGGAGCATATATGGGAAGAAACCATCTTCATGCTCAGCCATCAAATTTATAAAGCTAACTAGATTATTTGAACAATAGAAAACCATAACTTAGAGCAGCATCTAGAATACTGAGTCCAAGCAATAGCTGTTTTGCTTTTTAGCTTTACATTCATCAATCTTTAAGCTAAAGAATAATAAAATCTACTGGGCCATAGCATCCATCTCATGCCTAACAACATTCCTATTTCTTGCTAGTAATATTTTGGTCACTTTATATTAAAAGTAAGTGCTTTACCCACAACATTTTTTAATTGTCACAAACGTTCATGCTTTACAAAATTCTTAGCCTTTTTATGCTCATGTTAAACAAATATAAGCTTAGATCCTGTCAAATTTTTACTCAGGACAAATAACTTTTCTTTAACTAGTACATTTTCTAAAATTCAAAGATTTACAAATATAGAAAATATGATTAGCAATAATTCTGAAATTTATAAAATTTATTTCGCAGGAGTTGAGAAATTATCATCACATTTCACACGAATAATTAAATATTACCCTTGTATTCCTGATTTGGTGAATAAAAATCCATGTTTTATCAAAACACTCACAAACATCTTTTTATAATTGTAAAACACAACTATCAAAGCCACGAATAATAAATTGGTAGACTTATCTTTTGAAAGTCGCGACATTTTTTAATTAAAAATAATTTAAATGATTTTTAAAAATAATTGTATATTTGTGGCATTTGTGTAACGTCGGGGGTATATTGCACCTTTTCCCAAAGACTAAGACATGATGTAGCTAATATATCATGTAATAATTACCCAAATAAAGCGGTAAAAAATTAAATTTACCTTAGGCTCTCCATCAACGTAAATCTTTGACCCATCACGATAAGTAATTATTGACCGTCCATTACGTGGATTAAACCGGATCGGGACGCCCCGACCCGTATCAAGCTTAAATGCATAAACAGATTTAACCCCGTATTATAATGAAAACGTAACTCCTTCATGAATAAAATTAAAATTCTTTCAAATAGCGAAATAATAAAATATGATAAATTTGATACATAGGACAAAAGACCAATGACAAGTGAAAATGGACAAATCGGCTATGTAGTTTGAAAAGAAATATTAAGTGATATTCACCCTCACGATGTACTCAAATAGTAAATATGCAATATTACGGCTTGTTATTTAAGTTATACCCAATATTCTTATTTATATAGATGAAAAACTATTAATTATCATTCATTTGTTAAAGAATTATGAGGGTCAACGATTTTAATTAAGGAATTTAACATATAATACGTAAGAACTGTTAGGCGAGCCCCGAGAATTGGGTGTTAGGCGTGTTTAGAGCGTATAGTCCGGCGCTTAGGGTGTAAGTCTCACAAGAACTAAGCTCCGAGGCGTTTTGGCAGTGCCTCTCCCTGAGGCGAGCCCCGGGACGAGTCCTGAAGCTGCCTTTTAAAACACTGGTGATAACACATAACCCGGCTCTTGCAAATCAAGAGCAATTATCAAATAACTTACTACTACAATTTGGTGAACAAAAATTCTTTATATATCCATCAATATCTATCATCCTTTATTTATACTAGACGGCCACACGGGCCCAACACTTTGGATTATAGTGTATCTATGTGTATGTAGTTGTATTTAGGTAGTAATAATATATATATATATATATATATATATATATATATATATATATATATATATATATATATATATATATATATATACATACTATGTTCAAAACACGATTAATATAACATTGTAGTTTGTGCTCCGTATCCAAAACTTTATTATATTAGTATTTGCTACGAATACAAAGTTGGCAAAAATTTATTAATACTTTTTAAAAGAGAAGACTTGTTTAAAAGGAAACTATTTTCCTCTCTTTGAGATAAAATAATAGCAATATTTAAGCATCAGTTGATACTTTGAATTTTAATTCGATTAATTTAAAGGTGTAAAATATTCTATTGTTAAAGTATGCAGATTGGACCTAAACAATAATTATTATTTTTTATCAAATTTTGATTTGGATAATTCTAATTCAAATTATTAAATTAATTTGACATGATTAAAACGAAACAAAGTAGAAATTTGATTTTCTATTTAAACGAAGAACTACTATTTTTTAATTTTTGATAAATATTCTTGGTTTAGCTCATTTTACTTGTCATGTTGTCTTTTGCACCGTTTTTTAAGGAAACGTCAATTAGAATTAGAATTTGACTAATTTATCTTATTCATTATTTGATCTCCATTTAATAGTATTTTCTCTTTTGCGATATTAATCTCTTTTCACATTTATTAGAGTAAGAATAAAAATGAAAAAGTAATTAAATTCTATCTTATTTTAAAATATAAATATTTTAAGTATATTTATTTAGTAAACATAACAAATAAATGACATGGCGGAATAGCAAATACAACAGTTAAATATCTAGATTAGATCTCAGGCTAATATAAGAAAAGAAAGGAAATTGTATGGTTTGACTACTTAACCTTTTGAAGAAAAGCAATAATATGGGATCCATGTTTTTTATTGTACAATAATTTCATTTGCTCTCACTAATGGGTTGATACGCATGTGACAATGAATCCACCATTATTGACTTAATGAGGATACTTTGGAAATTGCATGAATATTGTTTAATTTTTTAATATGGGGTGCACGTTTTTTTTTTTTTTTTTTGACATTGCTTGTTTTTTAATATGGGATCCACTTTTTTTTTTTTTTGATATTGCTTGATTTTTTTAATTTGGGGTCCACTTTGTTTTTTTTACATGAGTTTGGAGGTGGTGGGGTCCACTTTTTTTTTTTTTTAATATTGCTTGGTGTTTTTAGTATGGGGCCCACCTTTTTTTTTTTTTTAAGGGGTGACTGACAACGAAGCATGGGTAAACCCACGCTGCTTCTATATAGTAGATAGATGGCGTATGCCCGTGCTGCGCACAGGCCCAACACTTTAGATTATAGTATATCTATGTGTATGTAGTTGTGTTTGAATAGTGATAATATATATATATATATACATATTTTATATTGCTAATAAACATACATAAGTTTGCACTGTTTTTATGCATATATATATATATATACACTATGTTCAAAACACGATTACTATAACATTGTAGTTTGTACTCCGTATCCAAAACTTTATTATATTAGTGGTTGCTACGAATACAAAGTTGGCAAAAATTTATTAATACTTTTTAAAATAGAAGACTTGTTTAAAAGGAAACTATTTTCTTCTCTTTGAGATAAAACAATAGCAATATTTAAGCATCAGTTAATACTTTGAATTTTAATTCGATTAATTTAAAGGTGTAAAATATTCTATTGTTAATGCATGCAGATTGGACCTAAACAATAATAATTATTTTTTATCAAATTTTGATTTGGATAATTCTAATTCTAATTATTAAATTAATTTTACATGTTTAAAACGAAACAAAGTAGAAATTTGATTTTCTATTTAAACGAAGAACTACTATTTTTTAATTTTTGGTAAATATTCTTGGTTTAACTCATTTTACTTGTCATGTTGTCTTTTGCACGGTTTTTTAAGGAAACATCAATTAGAATTATGATTTGACTAATTTACCTTATTCATTATTTGATCTCCATTTAATATTATTTTTTCTTTTACGACATTAATCTCTTTTCACATTTATTAGAGTAAGAATAAAAATGAAAAAGTAATTAAATTCTATCTTATTTTAAAATATAAATATTTTAAGTATATTTATTTTAATAAACATAAAAAATAAATGACATCGCGGAATAGCAAATACAAAAGCTAAATATCTAGATTGGATCTCAGGCTAATATAAGAAAAGAAAGGAAATTGTATGGTTTGACTACTTAACCTTTTGAAGAAAAGCAATAATATGGGGTCCATGTTTTTTGCTGTATAATAATTTCATTTGCTCTCACTAATGGGTTGATACACATGTGACAATGAATCCACCATTATTGACTTAATGGGGGTATGATGGGGTATTTTTTACCCTTTTCCCTAGAATTATTTTACCCTTTTCCCTAGAATTAATTGGGGGAGATAATTGGATGACATTCGTTGAACTTATACAACGGCCTACAAACTACATATTTGTATGTTGACATTAACGATTAGTATTTGGAACCAGTGACCGTCGGCACAGATAATCGGTAATAATAGTAAATATTCAAATGAGAACTTTGGAAGGCGAAGACAAAAGAGGTTGTGTGTTTATTCATACATAATTAACTAAAATTCGGGGCTTCTTTTGTTTATAATTTCATAGAAAGTGTGCCTAAGCTTAAAACACCGTATAATATGAACCTTATACGTAATATCTTTTTTAGATTATAACCAATTAAGGTAAAATCTAAATTTCAGGATGGCTACTAAATATATCCCTCCGTTCACACCTTTTTTTTTTTTTTTTTTTTTAACTTGGTCGCCATTCTCTGGTCAAGTTTGTAAAGACTTGCTATAATAATCTTTTCAGTCCATATGCATGATCTTGTTAACTGTTTCGAACTCAATTTTAAGTTTTCCAGAACAAAAATTATTGAGATACATTGTAACAATTTGTTGGACAACCTTGATGTATGTACAACCACGTCAAGACTTTAATTTCCCAACTCCTAAAACACTTATTATAAAATCCAGTTTATTAGAATATACTTGGAAGAATTTCACAACTGTTGAAATTTTATTTCGTCTTAATGCATTGTGCCCTCTAGATGCAAATCATCAGTGTGGACTTAACATCTGCTCTTTGACTAATATTTGCCACGTTTTAGTCATGTTATAGTCTTTCTAACAATCAAGTAGTAATAAAAACCAGAAAATTTTGCGAGTCAGAATATAATATCTTCATATCATGCATGCATCCACAAAACTCGTTTTGTACCCAAAAAAATTAATCCACTCATCTCTTTGAAGCTTCTATTTTCCATCAAATAGGGACATAGATTTTTTAGAAACCGTATCATTGTGGTATATAATATGTATCGCTAATTTGGTATATCATCATATATAGCTATATATATAAAATGTATAATTTTTGTATATAAAGTGTATATATAATTCCAACATATGTATATATGTTGTAGTAGCGTCACAAGGTTTACAACGGATTCAATTTTCTTTCTTCACAAAAATTAACCCCAAACAAACATTATAGCAACAAGCATATTAATCCGCTCGTCTCTTTGAAGCTTCTATTTTCCATCAACTAGAATACAAATCCGTAGCTAAATAGGTTTAGTGACGGAAGACTCTATCGCTAATTTCTCTTTTTTTTTTTTTTTTTTTTTTTTTTTTGTGTGTGTGTGTGTTATATGTTTTGGTGCCTTCCTATGCATGAAATTAAATCGGCACAAATCTCAACCTAATTAAAATACAAATATTTACATATTATGTGTGACTTACGGTCTTTCAGTTTACTGTATGTTACACCTCAACCCTCAAGATTGAGACTTCTCTTAGCTGTCGTAATTAGACTAGGATAAAAAATTAAAGCAGATAATTAAGCTCATACATGTGCCCAAATAAGGAACCGTCCATGCAATTTGACTTGTCAACCCCACCGGATGTGGACATATATCAAAATCTCCTCATCTCTGCTTTCTAAGAATGCAAAGTCGAATACTTTTTTGCTTTCATTTTCGCAAAAAGAACCTTCTCATATTTTGTTTCATTTATTTATTATGACTTTAATTTATACCATTGGGATAAGAAATTTTGTACTATCAAATTACTTAAAAACTTATTATAAATAATATTTTGCAACAAGCACGGTTTGAATATGTCCAATTTAATTATCGGCAAAAGCTCAAATATGCTCCTAACGTTTGCAAAATTCAGTAGGTCTTAAAAGGTTCAAATATTGCCCCCAACGGGTTTTTTTTTTTGGCCATACATGCCCTTGAGTTAACGGAAAATATTTGAGGGCATATTTGTTTATTACGCGACAAGCTAACATCACTATCATTGCATTCCAAAACATAAAAAACCATTGAAATTGATTTTTATGGCACAAAATATCATCAAGTGAGAAATTGTGCTATAAAATATGATTTTTCCATCTCATTTCTTTATATTTTTCCGACACGATAATGGATAAATTTTAAAAAAAGCATGGTAGGGAAACCGATTCATTAAAAATAATAGAAACTTCCTAATATTTTTACATAACAAAAAAATTTCACTACTATTTAGGATTTTTCTACCGACATTCCACAACTCCACAAAAATTCCTATTGAATATTTTTCAATGAGAAATTCAATGAGAAAATAGTGATTTTTGAGTAGTGCATCATTTGGTCTAATGGGATACTTTTCAATTTGTATGTATATATTTCAATTCCGACAAAGTAAACCGTACACCTTCCGTGCCAATTTTCATGTTGAGGTTGGACCGTTGGATTAAGTACTCCTTCCGTCTCAAAATCATAGTCTTAGTTTGATTTGGCACGTAATTTAAAAAATAAAGATTTTTTTTGTAATGTGATTCTTTATTTGTGCATCATTTGGTCAAAATATAGACAAAGTAAACTTACATATTTATATGTTATACGTTGTTAAATCATCTCAAATTAAATTGTTTCTAAATATAAAAATGTGTTAATCTTTTTAGGACAAATTAATAAGAAAAGTAACCGAATCTTTTTGGAACGGAGGGAGTATAAAATTTAAAAAAGACACGGTATAATTTACCTTTGATTTGAGGTCAAAGAGTGGGATCCACAACCTGGCGGAAGAAGACCCAACAGTTGGTTTTTGGCGGGTCAAGCCAAAGAGTGGCTCTTTTATCTTTAAATTTCTCATTTCATGCTTAATAACATGATTTAAGTTTCATGTTCAATCAATATCATCACATGAATTGGGATGCAGAAACATACTCCAAATATGACGTGACATGGCCACATAAGCAAGAAAAAACTTTTAACGAATAAATATATATGTACGGGTAAATATCTTTTACACGAACAACAGTGTTGCTCATAGTTAATCAACAATAAGACATTACAATTATATGGTAGCTGTAAACTGCGAGAAGTCATATATATCACACATGATGTTAACTAATGAAATAATAGAATATAATGTTCTATATATTTGTACACTAGCTAAAAATCACAAAGGTACCCTGTTGCCTTCTAATGGAAGTTGTAAAATCTGAAATTGCTCATCATCAACAAGAGCAATGCGACCATTCATTGAGGAAATTGAGTGGCATTTCATGGTTGTAATTGATAGAGGAGCTGCTTTCATGGCTGTGTCTGCCTTCATATGTTGTAATCAAATAGCTTGAATCATGTCCATCTCTTTCTACCCTCTTCTTTACCTTGCATCCTCCAATTGAACACTTGTAGTAATTCCTATTAATAAAATAGGTAAGCATATCATTAGTTAGAGTTAGAGGCTGCTAGCTATATGAGTCTTCTATGTTGACGTTCGTTCGGACCCATTTCAATTTTATACTAAGGTTCTGTTTGGAAAGCCACCTGGTATTGGAATTGGTGTAATTACTAGGGAGTAATTACACAACCTAATAATTACACGTTATTATAATTGCAACGATTTGTTTGTTTGTTATAACATAATTACTGTGTAATTAAAAGCGTACTGTTTGGTTGCACAAGTGTAATTACACAGTTTGTTTAATTTAAAAATAAATTTAATTATAAAAAATTAAAAATTAATATTCCCACATCGGTGGTTAATGAGATGGGTGGTCTCCTTATATGGACTTGAACAATCCTCCCCTCGTGAGCTAGTTTTTGATGTTGAGTTAGACTCAAGATCCATTTCTTTACATGATATCAGAGTAGAACCATCTCACTCGATATTGGGCCCCCAAATTAAATCGCCCACACACCAAATGTCCATCCCTGGGCATGAGGTGGGGTGTTAAAGAATGGAAAAAATCTCACATCGGTGGTTAATGAGATGGGGCGTCATTTGCACTTTTGTCCCTATTTAATGCTGGTCTTTAATTTTTGCCATTCAAATGGGCTGGTCTTTAATTTTTGCACTTCGAGATGAGTGGTCTCCTTACATGGACTTGGACAATGCTACCCTCATGAGCTAGCTTCTGGAGTTTTATGAGTTAGGCTTGCTCATTTGGTAAGATCTATTTTTTAGTACATGTTTATGAGAAAAAATTGTATTTGGTCATTTTTTTTTTGTAAGATTGTAAGAATTTGAGAAGTTTTTTAGCATATATTTTGTTGCATGAACTTTTGAAGTTTTTTTTTTTTTTTTTTGAGAAAAAGTACAACTTTTGAGATCCAAATTGCATGTCTAAAAAAATTTCAACTTCAAAGATCATGACCAAACAAACCCTAAATAATTCATCTGTTTTTCCAAACTGACAGTCTATTTTAACATGCATGTCAGTCTCTTTAATTAATTTAGGACTTACGTTTTTTTTTTTTTTTTTTACCTTTATAATGGGATGAATTTCTATCAATCTTTTCAGTAGAATTATAGCCTCTATTCCAGATCTACCAAGCGTAAATCCAAACTAGTCTAGTATCATCTTTATATTAATGTCCTTTCAGCATGTAATGCAATGAAGATTGACACTACTTTGAATATCTCATGATTGTGTTATATGCCAAAATCAAAATACTCTTTCCACATTTTTTTTTTACTTATGACAAGGGAACCCGCAGCCGCTATCCTTCGGGTGCGCACTGGGTAAATCTCGCTTTTGTGCAATAGCTCGCAAACCACACAGAAGAGATAACCGTGCTAGGCAAGCCCATGCGACGAGCTCGACCCAGAAGAAAAATTCCTTGCTTTTTGTAGGCAGGGGGTTTCGAAGCTGAGACCTCCATGTGGTGTCATATTGGATGGCCTTGTTAGATATACTACTTTGAACTCTCCGAGGCGCATTCAAATATCAATATACATATAGACAATATATTTTCTTAATCTTCATATTTTCCTAGACCAAGTTACTATTACCACTTTTCTGTTAAGCTTATCTTGCAAATTGTTACAATACTATTTTGAGCAGTGGAATGAAATTCATCTTCAGCAGTTTATTATATATATATATATATGTCATTATGTGATCAAACTAAAGTACTCCACTTAGAAACAAATATCCAGTACAGTAACGACAACCAGAAACAAATAATAAACTTTCTATATGTGCTTTGAGTCGGACAATTTCTATTTGGTGCAGCAAATAAAGAAATTCCATGGGGACAGGACCAGGGACATGTGACTAACTATAAGAAGCAAGTACAATACACAGGCACACTTTTTTTTTTTTTTTTGGGTAAGAACAATAACTAGGTACACTGTACACAATCAACAATAACATCTAACCAAGGAGCACTTAATTAATACCGATATGGCCATGTTAGAAGCAAGAATTAATTATAATTTTGAAATGAGTTTTAGTTATATATATACACTATAGTGTAATTAATGATCATTTTTACACCATCAAGTCATCTTTACCTATTGTAATAGGCAACATGTCTTACAAATCTTATATTCTAAAGAGACAATTACTTGTAGATATCTTTTGGCTAGCTATTCTTGATACCAATGATGTATATAAAACTCAAACTGAATATATTCTTGGGTTGAGTGCAGCAAATGCTAGAAGTGGCCCTAATCTTCAAGGTATACATAGCAAATAAACAACTCGGTCAGTGAGAATGTTCATCTAATCAATTTAAAGTTCAATTTCCCCTCGTTTAGAAACAGTGAGGACAGAAATAAGAAGCATTTCCAAAGGATAGGAACTTATCAAGGGCAGAAATCTGGAGCATGTATCATAATCAGGACCACTAAAAACTTTAATGCATAATATAATTAGTGATTGTATCTTTTTCCTACCTATATTTAGGTATATACCCACAAACAGTAATTTTTAATTCTTGTTGAGGCTTGAGTCTTTTGTGAAGCACTCTTTGTTAATTTGAAATATTTGGTAGATTTTTAGAACCAAAAAATTGGTTTTTGCTCTATGTCATGTGTCTTCGAGAATTTCCTTGAGTATTTCTGAAATACTTCTTTTTCAAAAGCAAAGTAAAATAAACCGATTAGAGGTTTTTTTTTTTTAACACTAATAGATGGCAATTACCATCCTTTCGAGTCAAGAAGAGAAAACCTGGTGTGCTCATCTTCAAGCCACCTTGAAGTACCATCTTTATTGTTACTTTTTTTGCATTTTGGAACATGTAATTGTTCATAGCTCTTTTAACTTGATCTTTCCAAGTTATCAACTCTCACAAGAAGGCCAGGCCTAGTCCTCCTTAAAATGTATGCTAGTTTCAGTGGTAATAAAATTGTGACTCGAATTTCAAAAAAAAGTGGAATTTACTCCCAGAAAAAATATTGCGTCAATATTGATCATCATATTGGTGAGATGGGCATGCATGAGATCATAATTTATAATTTACCTTGGATTTGTGTTGCTTTTCACCTTCTTCTTCCCATACTTTCTCCATTTATATCCATCATCCAAGATCTCAAGTTGTGTCTTTGTTCTAAAAACAATAACATGTCTTTGATTTATCTTCTCTAATTTCTTTATCCCCACTTTGGATTTTCTGTAAAAACATCAAAAACTACATAAATAAATATATATAAATAAATAAATATATATATATATATATATATACACACCAACGATTATAAAAATGTTTTACAATAGATTATGATTGTATAACATGAGCTAGCTTGTGATATAGATTTATCTAATTTCAAATCGGTTAATGCAAGAACTATAAATAAAGGATCAAGATCCAGTATAAAATTTATAAGGTAACTCATATATAATACTATAGTTCAAACAAAACCCACTTAAAATCTTTGCTGAATTATGATCGGCCAAGCAACTAAACATATTCCTGAGCTTAGTGCTCGAAAAAGAATTATGAGTACTAATTCTAGCCAAGATCTTCTTAGCTTGATGACTTACTCTTTCAAGTGGTTAATGTGTGGTGGTGTAGCATAAAAGGATCTAGCAGGATTTCCACTATTGATATTAATTTCCTGCATGATGGGATTTTCTGAAAGGGAAGTACTATGGTTGTTGTTATTGGTAGGAGAGTAGTCAACAAGAAGCTGATCAAGAAATGAAGAAGATTCAAAATCTTGAAAATTATAACTACAATCTTGAGTCATATGTGAGTAAAGAAAGGGAAAAGTAAAATTAGGGTTTCCTGTCTGAGGAATGCTTGTTTCTAGGAAGGTGGAGTGCATTGTGTTTGGAGAAAAATTAAACCAAAAGCCTATAAGACCAAAGAAAGACTTTGTGATCGAGAGAGTGACTTTGATAGAATATGGTGTGCTTACTTTTTGGTGGTGTGTGCTTCTATATAACATTGTAGATTTTTGTGTATCTTTGTCTAGAGAGAGCTTCTCACCACCTTCCTAGTAGGATCTATGGAGTTTCCAATATCTTTATTTTTTTTCTCTATGCATGCGGTATTTAAAATTTGTTGATCGATTAATTCAAATTTGCACCGTGCAACACTTGTTAAAAGGGAAAGGCCTCCCTAGTAGGAGTTTCTCTAACTCCAGAGCACAAATCTGAGACCTCTGGTTAAGGTTAGTGGCAGTTGGCGGGAGCCACATAGACTGAAAGGTGTTTAATTGAACACCCTTCAATCGGAAAATTTATATAGAAAAATCATATTGCGTATTTAAGTCAAACATCATTTTTTATGTTATATAAATAATATATTAAATTTTAAACATCCTTAGTGAAATCCATGACTTCGCTACCCACTGATGGAGAGATTTTATCCATCTCAACATGGGCGCATGATATGATGATATTATAATTCTGAGTTACAAAATTTTCTGGTTTTTATTACTCGGTTAGAAAGACTATGACATGGCTAAAACTAGGCAAATATTAGTCAAAAGGCATGCAGATGTTAAGTTCATACTTAACTGCTACTTTACTCATTGGCTTCTAGACAGAAATTATACAATGCATTAAGACAAAATAAAACTTCAAATATTTGTGAATTTTTTCTAAGTAAATTCTAATAAGTTGGATTTTATGTGTTTGGAAATTAAAGTTTTGACGTGATTGTTAGTCAATAATCCAACATTCTGGTACAATGTATCTTGATAATTCTAGCGCAAGACAAAAATATCATTTTGGACCTTTTTTTGGGACTAAATTGAGTTCTAAATGGTTCAAGAGATCATGATCTGTTGAACCAAAAGAAAAAAGAAAAAAAAAAGATCATAAACTGAAAAAGGTAATTATAAAAAATAAAAATAAAAAAAATAAAAAAAGATCATAAACTGAAAAAGGTAATTCTAATAAGTCTTTCCGTACTATTAAGCACTGGACCAGAGAATGGTGACCAAGTTAAAAAAATAAAGGGTGTGAAAGGAAGGATACTTTTTGTAGTCATTCTGAAATTTAGACTTTACGTCAATTGATTATTTAACCTTAAGAAAATAGTATAATATTTTGCTCAAATTGTAAATAGTAACGGGCATTAATCACCAATGATTGTGGTGGGATAGATAAAATTCAATCACACAATCAGATGTCTCGAATTTGAGCTTTAAAAAATGAAAATAGATCGATTAACAAGTGCTTTCCCCTTTTAATTGATAGTATACGACACGAATTCTAATTAGCTGGATCCCAAAGCGGATGCATGCTGGATCCTGAATGGGAAACCAACAAAATAGAAATACAAAGCCCGTATGCTATTTGTATGTATGGATAAGTAATTAATTATAGTTTATCAACTTGTAATAAATAGCTATGTCATTTTTAAAGATAGAGGACAATACACAATTATATACCCAAGACAAATTAAACTTACACGTACTAAGTGAATGATTATAGGGACAACATCTCCTTAATCAAATTCTCATTGAGATCATGATAACTGGTGGGAGAAAAAAATATTGAAAGCTAAAAGAGTACAATAGTTGCAATTTTATTCTATGCATGAAATTAAATCGTGTATAAATCCCAACCTAATTAAAGTACAAAGTTTTAGCTACTGCCAGTACTTATAAGTCTCCTCTAGGATCTTTCAGTTTACTGTATCTTAATTACACCTCACCCCACAAGATTCTGACTTCTATTAGCTGTCGTAATTAGTTAGACTATGAACAAAAGCCAGATAATTTAATTAACCTCATAGCTGTGCTCAAATAAGGAATCATACATGCAATTTGACTTTGTTAATACAGTTGTATTTGTCTCGACGTGGACATATATGGAAATTTCCTCGTTTCTGCTTAATTTCTATCCTTGAAGTTTGCAAATAATACAAAGTCTGAATTATTTCTTTCCTTTAATTTTCACAAAAGAAGCCTCTATTTCTGGGTCTTTTTTTTTTTTTTTTGAATTTAACTTATACCAAAGGTGTAAGAACTTTTATACTATCGGGACACGTGCAACCGTTACGGTTACGGATAATATTTTGTTCTAACAAGCGCTACTAGGTAGTCTTTAAAGTAAATACGTAATCTTCACCATCAGTGTATGTGGTATAACTTAATCCATAGTTTAGAGTAGTCTATATAATCCCATTGGAAGTTTTAATTTGTCAATTTATTTATGATATTTGGTCCCCCGCAATAGGCCAGAGTAAAGTTGCATACAATAAATTCTTGTGGTCCTATTCTTCTCGTTGCTTTTTTACATTGTCCTTAGCTCCGAGTAGGTCTCGAAACACCAGGTGTCCGGTGTACGCATAAATTGGGGACCCACCAAATATCCTTGTTAGGATTGGATATCTGGAATAATGCGGAATTAACAAAGCAGTCAATTAAAGACAATAACAAAGATAATAAGAGACAAAAATTTAATGTGGTTCGGTCAACTTGACCTACATCCACAACCAAAATAGAAGCAAATTTACTAACACCAACGGATACAAAAGAGAGTACAAAGCAACAAAAGAGAGTACAAAATTAGAGTAAATAAATACTCTAATATCCCAAACCTAAGAGAATAACCTCAAAAGATCACTCCAAAGAAGGGTTCACACAAGTGTTTCTCAACACAACTCTCTTACAAAGTACTTCCTATAGAAGAACACAAACTCAACTAAGTTTTTCTCAAATTGGTGTGTTTTCAAATGGAGAGAAATGTCCTCCTTTTATAAGGGCCTAACTTGGATGAAAGTTGTGGAAAATGAGAAATGATAAAAAATTCATCATCCCCATAAAGCAAACTTTGGCTCCAAGCATAATATTTCACTTGAGAATATTAAAAATAAGGCCATATTACAAATCTCCACCTTGGCCTAATTTTGAGTAGTATAGTAATTTTGCTCCACCTTCTTCAAAACGCCCCAAGAGGCAAATTTCAAAATTTCATGATGTCAGAATCAGACGGATCTCCGTCTGATGTCGAAACAATAGCAACACCTGTAATAGTAGATCCCAACAACGTGTACTACATTCCAGACTCACATGCCTTCATAACCACAAATGCGTCTTGAGAAACTTCAAGAACTCCACCTCCGCCTTCATCCATATGAAATGTGTAGAGCTTCTATGCCAAGTAGAGTCTATTCTCTACTGTCCTTTTCATATACAGGTCTTCCCACATGCCTTTAGCAGTGTTCTCCGAAGCTACTTCACGCATTACATCATCAGAGAGATTTAGTATGATACTAGATCTCGCCCTTTTATCAAGGCTAACAAACTCCTCATTCTTCATTTTTTCTGATTTGTTCTCCTTTCCTTACAGCGCCATATCTGAACCATCTTGAACCAGGATAGCTTCCATTTTCAACTGCCACATTCCGAAGTTTGCACTTCGGTCAAATTTCTCAACATAAATTTTTGTTATTGTCATGATGACTACTAGAACAAAACCCGGATTTAACTAGGCTCTGATACCAATTTGTTAGGATCGGGAGTCCGGAATAGTGCGGAATTAGACAAAGCAATCAATTAAAGACAATAACAAAGATAATATGAGACAAAGATTTAACGTGGCTCGGTCAACTTGACTTACATCCACAACCAAAGAGGAGCAAATTTACTAACACCAACGGATGCAAAGAGAGTACAAAAGTAGAGTAATTAAATACTCTAATATCCCAAAAACCCCAAGAGAATAACCTCATAAGATCACTCCAATAAAGGGTTCCCACAAGTGTTTCCCAACACAACTCTTACAACTACTCTCTATAGAAGAACACAAACTCAACTAAGTTCTTCTCAAATTGATGTGTTCTTGGATGAAGAAATAACACTCCTTTTATATGAGCAAAACTTAGAGCCCAAATTCTATAATAAAGAAAATAATAAATGGTCAAATTTTCTCTACCACATAACCATGCTTTGGCTCCAAGAAATATTTGTGACCAACTAAATTGGCACATGCCAAATAAGGCCACACCTTACAAATCTCCACCTTGGCCTGATTTTGGCCAATATAGTAACTATATTTGTTAGGATCGGGAGTCCAAGATAGTGCGGAATTGGACAAAGCAGGCAATTAAAGACAATAACAAAGATAACTGGACACAAAGATTTAACATGGTTCGGTCACTTGACCTACATCCACAACCAAAAGAATCATATGTAGAAAACAAGTCCTTGTTGGGACACATATGATACGAACAACCCGAATCTAAAATCCACTCATCGTTAGAACTAAAACTATTTTCAACTACTAAGAATATAGCTCCTTCAATCTCATCAGCTGCAACACCTGCTTCAACAATGTCAGAATCCCCGTGCACATTTTTCTTTTCTTCTTCTTTTTTCAACTTAGGACAGTTAAACTTAATGTGGCCCTTTTTATGACAATAATGGCACACTAAATTATTGTATTTGGACTTTGCATCAGATTTACTCCTAACAAATAAACCAGCCGCCTGATTTCTACTACCTTCTCCAGTAATATCTCTATCTATCTGATATTTAGATTTCAGCATAGATTTGATTTTTCTATAAGACATAATGTCTTTCCCATAAAGTATAGTATCTCTAAAATGCTTAAAAGATTGGGGCAGGGAACATACTAATAAAACGGCTTGATACTCTTCCTCAATCTTAACATCTATATTACTCAAATCCATAAGAATGGAATCAAAAGCGTTAAGAAGTGAGAGTATGGAAGTACTTTCATCCATGCGAAACGTGTAAAGCTTCTGCTTCAAGTAGAGTCTGTTCTTTACTATCCTTTTCACATACAGGCCTTTCAACTTTTCCCACATGCCTTTAGCAGTGGTTTCCGAAGCTACTTCACACAATACATCATCAGAGAGATTTAGTATAATACTAAATCTTGCCCTTTTATCAAGGCTTGTTAATCCGGGTTTTGTTCTAGTAGTCATTATGATGATAACGAAGATTTATGTTGAGAAATTTGACTGGAGATCAAACTTCGGTATGTGGCAGCTGAAAATGGAAGCTATCCTAGTTCAGCAAAGTTCAGATATGCGCTGCAAGGAAATGAGAACAAATCAGTAAAAATGACGGATGAGGAGTTTGCTAGCCTTGATAAAAGGGCGTGATTTAGTATTATACTAAATCTCTCTGATGATGTATTGCGTGAAGTGGCTTTGGAAACCACTGCTAAAGGCATGTGGGAAAAGTTGAAAGGCCTGTTGTTACACCTTGAAAATTCTCCCTTAGCATACAGTGAATAGACTCACGAAAGATATGGCGTATAAGAAGCACGGATAAGCAAGAAATAGTATGCGATGACTCTAATTAAGATTTCCAAAGATATTAGACTTGAAGAAAGAAAGTTGTTAAGGGAATCGGGTTATAAGTTAGTATGTTGGATGCAAACTAGGAGTATTGAGTTATTGATGCCTTAAGGTTATTATGGAAAAGAGTTTATAACATCCCCTAGATTTATAATGAAGTGGTAAACAAGTGCTAAGAAGGTTCCATAAGGATTGGAGATCAAACGAAACGACGAGAACAACTTTGGCGGAAACGATGGTTTCCACGACCACTTCCACGGCCCATATAATGTTCCACGGACCGTGGAATGGTCCGTGGAACTGCCAGCGAAGGTTGGTCAGCTGGTCGTGAACCACGACCAGTTCACAACCAACACTCGGGTTCCACGGACCGTGGAACAGTCGTGGAAGTCCCGACGACTGAAGATGTTCCAAGTCTTTAAATGTGATCTCACTTCATTTACTTCATTTCCATTCACGTCTTCAACCCCCTCCACACCTCTAGAACCTTCCAAACATTTCTTCCACAAGAAAACTAAGGAGATCAAGGATTGATAACAAGATTTGAGGAGAATCAAACCTAAGAAACTCCATTAAAGCTATTAAGGTCAAGAAATCTCGAAGGAAGAACTAGGGTTTTGTGCAAGAGGGTGTATTATCATTCAAGGACTATTTCTCTACCATCTAAGGTAAACTTCATGACCTTTACATGCTATTTGAAGTATTTATAAATTGAGATTCACGGATTGTAGAAGAGTACCACAAATGGGTCATCAAATGGATGAAAAATGTTATTATTGAATAGTAGTTGGCTCGAATCATAGAAATGAGTTTGTTGATGATATAAATACGTTATAAATGACTTATAGAATATGAAATAAGTATTGGATACGAAATAATGTGATGATGGACTTTTAGTCATAATTATGGGGAATCGAGATAGAATTTCGAGATGCGAATAAGATGAATGAAGGACGATTGTTGTTAGCGATATTGTAATGATTATTATGAATGTTGGGAGTTGATATGAAATATGGCGGAAAGTAGTATAAACAAGGGAGATGCTGCCCAAATTTCTATAGCTTAGAGAACATGTTTCCCCGATTATATAGCTAATGTCGATACGAATTCCATTGAAGGTATACGAGTGCATTTAAGGAGCACAAACGAGCAATAGAATAGTAAAGCGGCAAAGGTATGTGAGGCTAGTCCTTTCTTTCCAAGGCATGAGTCATATGACATGAATTTCCTCCTTTACTATGAATGTTCCTATCTCTAAGAAAGTAAAGATCCCCGTTCATGAATAGCTATACGAGATAAGACATACGATGACTATGATAGTAAGCTAAAGTCTAGAAATACTATAGCCTTTGACATGATGCTATATATGTAATCAAATGGTATTGATCATTATGTCCACTCACCTCATGCTTGTTCCTTCAAGGTGAGGCGGAATACGTATGAATGTTCCATAGTGACAACGGGGGGGGGGGGGGTCCACGACCTTACGTCACCCCGATCAAGTATGAATAGCTAAGAGTCTCTATGCATGTATTATAATAAGTATGTTATGAAAAGCATAATTTTGATGAGCATGTTATGATAAGTATGATGTAATGAATGTATGATGATATCCCACCGCGCCTATACCTACGGGGCAACTATACACCATGGCCAAATGGCGGGCGGCGCCACTAGTGGACGGCATGAGATGGTACCCGGACGCGGGAGGCCCGGACGCGGGCTAATATTATTGATTGTCACACCGCACCTAAATGGTCGGGCGGTTATACAACTTATGCATACATGACATGATGATGTTTATGAGAGTAAGCCAAGATACACTATTTCTTTTATGATACGGTCGGTACGGAGTTGCTCCTCGTTTGATGTCTCCCCTATTTCATTGATGTTCTATCATTGTTTATGCCTTACATACTCGCACAATATTCGTACCGACGTCCTTTTCTTCGGACGCCGTGTTCATGCCCACAGTAGACGGGGAGGTGACCCGGACTCATGGGAGCTAGTAGGCGATGCGAGAGCACTCCATTTTTCGGAAGTGCCACGTATCCTCTTTTGGTATATATCCGTATATTCATGTTTTGGGCATGACGGGGTCTGTCCCGTCCGGATGTCTAGTATTCTAATAGAGGCTCGTAGATACACGGTGTAGGTAGTCCGGTCCCATGGCTTGTATGTATATATATATATATATATATATATATATATATATATATATATTTTGATAGCCGACGGGCTTATGTTTATAAAGGCTAATGTATTTCAGAAAATGACAGTTTTATATGATTATGAGCATATAGTATGAATAATAGCAGATAAGCAGGCAAGTGAGTGGTGTTCGGTGGTTAGCCCGGATACCCGTCGCGGCCCGTAGCTCGGGTCGTGACACCTGTATATGAAAAGGAAAGTAGATAATAGACTTTACTTGAAGCAGAAGCTTTACATACTCTCACATCTTGATGCTTTTGATTCCATTCTTATGGATTTGAGTAATATAGATGTTGAGATTGAGGAAGAGGATCTCGATGTTAAGATTGAGGAAAAGGATCAAGTTGTTTTGTTAATATGTTCCCTGCCCTAATCCTTTAAGCATTTTAGAGATATTATACTTTATGGGAAAGAAATTATCTCTTATAGAAAAACCAAATCTATCTTGAAATCTAAAGATCGGATAGATAGAGATATTCTTTGGGAAGGTAGTGGAAATCGGTATTTGGTTTATTTGTTAGGAGTAAATCGATGCAAAAGTTCGATACGATAATTTAGTGTGCCATTATTGTCATAAAAAGGGGACACATTAAGTTTGAGTGTCCTAAGTTGAAAAAAGAAAAAGAAAAGAAAAATGAGCACGGGCATTCTGACATTGCTGAAGCAACTGTTGCAGCTGATGAGATTGAAGAAGCTATATTCTTAGTAGTTGAAAATAATTTTAGTTCTAACCAGAAGCGAATTCAAGATTTCAAGAGGATGGGTTCACCATCAGAAGAAGATTTATGGGAGGGGGTGAGGGGAAGGTGTTCACCTCAACCCCCTTGGCCAAAAATTATAATATATATATATATATATATATATATATATATATATATGGTAATATTTTTACTTTTTATGGTTATATATTAATTTTGAATCCCCTAAGCACACAAGACTAGAAGTTGACTTAGTGGTTTAAGGGGTTTAAAATGTACTTTGAACTTCCAAGTTCGAATCCCCACCACTACATTTTAGTTTGCATTAAAAGAGGGGAAAAGAAGAAGTAAAATAACACAGAGCAAAAAGGTCAAGGGGAATTCGAACCCTCTACCTTGAGATCATAATAGCGATGTCCAACCAGTGCTCCACGAGATCCATTTTGATCATGTGTTCCTTTAGTTACTATTAGTTATATATATACGAAATATACACATAATATACTGAATTTAGTCGAGTGACCATGGGTTCACGACCCATTTTTACCATGTAAATTCGCCACTGGTTCTAATGATGAGTGGATTTTAGATTCGGGTTGTTCGCATCATATGTGTCTCAAAAAAAAGACTTGTTTTCTACATATGATTCTTTTGGTTATGGATGTAGGTCAATCCCACAAGTTGATCGAACCACGTTAAATCTTTGTCTCCTGTTATCTTTGTAGCATCTACGCATAATTACCGTCTACGAAGTCAATACTTTATGACATTGTCTGGTCTATATTCAACTTTGAGACATTTTGCTGTTAGCGCATATCATATCTCAATTCCACAGAGTAAATCGGCATCCAAAGTTGATAAGATATTTGATTAGGCAGAGTTTAAAAAGTTGAAAAAATATTATGTCAAATCTAATCACAATACCAAAAAGTAGTCTTTTTAATAAGTGGTGGTGGTAATTTGATGAGTATTTTCATTTTAAACGAGTGGTAATATATCCTAACAAATGACGTCATTAGGAATAAAATAGAGATACTACGATATTTTCAAAATGGGAAACATTTATGTGTTTTTTCTCATTTTAATAACATATATGTTTACTACGCTTAACTTTTGTTTTCTATATTTGAGTATAGAGATGTTTACCTAATCGTAAACCTTAGATGTATAATTCCATGTACTTCAGTATTTCTGCGAAGAAAAAAAAAAAAAAAAACTGTACTGTTTCTTTTGTACAAACATATTACGGAGTACAATTATTAATATGGCTTCTAAACATCTTAAACAATCATGATTTTAATTTTTCACCGCTTACTGTCAAATTCGTTTCAACAACTCCCCTCAGGTTTGGCTTCGTTTCACTCACCTCCCTTGTGATTTACGATATTACGTTTACCTCCCTTATTTTGATTTTTTTGTAACAGTTGATTTAATTTATTAATTATTAATGTAAAAAATTATGATCTGACTAATTTGACCTTTTTTAATATATCCTTGTATTTAATTTATTTTGTAAAATCTCTTTTAAACAAATTCCATTTCATCTTCCTTTAAAGTAATATTCCATCTCCCATTAAACCTTCTGCTAAACTCGTGAAGATAATGAGCCAACTACAAAGCTAAAATATTTAAGAAAAAATTAAACATGATAAGAAGATCAAATTAGTACAAGGCATATAACACTCGGAGTTGATGCCACCGATTTGGCCACCGTCGCCTCATTAATTAGGCAGAGGATTTATTCACAGTTCCACCTATTCACCCCCAAATCCACATGTAACTTGTAGAACATTATCGGAAAGACCTATTCTAATAAGCTTTCAAGCAGAATTTTTTGTGAATATAAGAGTCCAGAACCACTAGAATCATGAAATTCGAAGCTTCCTTTTTATGAATTAAGAAAAAAAAAAATTTAGTTCATTATTTCTCAAGATCTCTGCGATACTGGAAATTAATTAGTTTGTCTAATTTTTGTTGAAGATGAAGAGTTTAATATCAAATGTTGAATAACTGAAAACCCTTTTCTTATCAGTTGGAATGCAAACAAATTAACATACACTTTGTCCTAATTTAATCATCTTCTTTTCCCGTTCCATGATTAAAGTCATATTAAACTAACATTCTTATATTTTAAATATTATCCTAATTGCTGACACTATTATGAGCGATTTTACCACGAAGAGTATGAATAATAAGACCATTTTAAACAAAATAAGTTTTATGAAAGATGGAAAAAGAATGATTCTAAAGGAGTTTTAAATTTTTTAAAAATGAATAGTACATTAAAAAGGGCAACTTAGTCATATCATAATTTTTTATATTAATAACTAATAAGTTAAATGAATCGTTAGAAAAAAATCAAAATAAGGGAGGCAAGCGTAATATCGTAAACCACAAGGGAAGTGAGTGAAATGAAACCAAACCTGAGGGGAGATCTCTGAAATTATCTCTAAAATCTTCTTTCCTGCTTTTATTGCCAAACCGAAATCCTATATCCTAGCTCTAATGAAAAGCATCCAAAGGTACCGTCTAGCTAGCTCTGTCAATGAAGCTATGGATCGTGGGAAATCAGCGTTTAGATACAAATATTGTTAGGTGATTTTTTTTCTATGTCATAATCTTTGGTACAAAGAGATACCCGATACATGTGTTAATGGAAAATAGTATATATATACCCGATGAATCAATCGCCATACACACCAAATTGACTTATAGGCTACCGTTACAATAAAAATAGGAATGGACATCTCTGAGGCTCGAACTGCAGAAAATTTGATGAGAAAAGAACACCAATACCCACTACACACAAAATAATTACTCTTCCATGCCTCCTTACTTTCATACCCCCAAAACTATTTATCCTTAATAGCCACTGTATCTTTTGTAGGTAATTGTCTCTTTTTTCTTTCTTTTCTTTTTTATTTCTCTACTTCGTATCTTCTTTTTCTTTCTTTTCTTCTTTTCTTTTTTCTCATATTTTTTTTTCTTTTTTCTCCTTTTTGTTCATTTATTTGTTCCCCAAATCATACTATATTTTCTTTTCTTTTTCACCATAATCTGACTCCATATTTTTTTTTCTAGCTCCTCTCTTTTCGTTTTTTTTCTATATTTCTTATTTCTTTATTTTTTGTTCCTTTTTAATTTCGTTTATTTCTTTTCTTTATTTTTTCTTTTTTATCTTCATAATCTAATTCCATTCACCTTTTTTGTTTATTCTTCTTTTTTAATTTCTAGTGATTTTCATTTACTTTTTCCTCCTTTTCTAATTTTATTTTTTAAATTTTTTTGTATTTTCTTCTTTCTTCATAATCTGATTCTACAAACTTTTTGGCTCCTTTATTTTTCTTTTTTTCTTTTGTTCTTTTTTTATATAAATAAGAAGGATAACTGATATAATATTTTTTTTTAATTTTTTCCATATCTCAAAAATAATTTATTCTAGCATATAGTATATCAATCAGGAGCAGTTGAAGTATATTGTTGCAAAGATACTATGATACGCATATGGTATATATCATATACTAACACGGTATCATACAGGACTAGTTGTTCATTCTTTCAAGAAAAACACTCAGTCCTCTATGATACCAACCTCGTATATATCATATATTGATAAAGGATCATAGAGGACTAATTCATCCCTTCAATTAAAAACACAACTCAATCCTCTACGATGCCCACATGGTATATATATCATATAGTGATAAAGTATCATAGAAGATTGATTCATTCTTGCAAAATAATACTAATCAACGCTCTATGATACCCAAATAGTATATCATAATATATTGACAGGTACCATAGAGGATTGATAGTTCATTCCTTCAAGAAAAAACACTCAGCCCTCTATGATACCAACCTGATATATATCATATACTGATAGGATATCATAAATGACATATTCATTCCAACACTGCTTGATCCTTTATGATGCTCACATGGTATATATCATATACTGACAGGGTATCACAGAGGAATGGATCATTTCTTCAAGAGAAACACTACTAAGCCCTTTATGATACCCTTATGGTATATATCATATACTGACAAGGTATCATAGAGGATTGTTTTCCTTCAATCCTCTATGATACCCCTGTGGTATATATCATATACTGATAGGGTATCATAAAGGACCGCTACATTCCTTCAAGAAAAATACAACTCAATCCTATATGATATCCACATGGTAATGGTATATATCATATACTCACAAGGTATCATGGATTAATTTCTCGCATGATATATCATATACTGACAAGATATCACAAAGGACCGACTCATTCTTTAAAAAAAAAGCTTAATCGTCTATGATACTCACGTGGTATATATCATATACTTATATGGTATCACAGAGATTGGTTCATTCGTTCAAGAAAAACACAGCTCAATCCTCTATGATACCCATATGGTATATATCTTATATTGATAGGGTATCACAATAATTGATTCATTCTTTCAAGAAAAACACAAATCAATCCTCTATGATACCCCTATGGTATATATCATATACTGACAGGATATCATAGGGACTAATTCATTCCTTACTAAATAGAAATTTTTTTTTCAGTCCTCTATGATACCCACATGGTATATATCATATACTGACAGCGTACCGTAAGGGCTTCATTCATTCCCTCAAAAAATCCCTCAGTCCTTTATGGTACCTACATGGTATATATCATATACTGATAGGATATTATAGAGGACCGGCTCATTATTTCAAGAAAAACACAAGCTAATCCTATAAGATATCCACAAGGTATATATCGTATACTCACAAGGTATCATAGATGAATGATTCACATAATATATCATATACTGACAAGATATCATAGAGAACTGACTCATTCTTCAAAAAGAGCTTAATCGTCTATGATACTTACATGGCATATATCATATACTTATAGAGTATCACAGAGATCGGTTCATTTGTTCAAGAAAACACAACTTAATCCTTTACGATACCTACATGGTATATATCATATACATATGGGGTATCTCAGAGATTGGTTCATTCGTTCAAGAAAAATACAACTCAATCCTCTATGATACCCGTATGGTATGTATCATATACTGACGGGGTCTCATAGATGATTACTTCATTTCTTCAAGAAAAACACAACTCAATCCTTCATATACTGATTGGGCATCATAGCAGACTGGTTCATTCCTTAAAATAATACTAGAGTACTCTATGATACTCACATGGTACATATCATGTACTGACAGAGTATCATACACGAGTGGTTCATTCCTTAAAAAAAATAACTTATTTCTTAAAAAAAAAAAAAAATCTATTTCTAAAAAGATATAAAATATGTTTTCTATGAATTCATATTTTAATAAATAAGTTAATGACCTTAGTATTTTTTTAATTAATAATTAGTTATCCTATATTTTAAACTAGTCTATAAATTGTTAGTTACTCTATTTAATTTCATATTTTAAGAAAAGGACAAAAATTAGAAAACACAAAAAAAAAGAAACTTTACCTTAAGTGGTGCTTCCCGTCACCAGTATGCTCCCTTGGGTCAATGCAAAGAAGGTGTACAACGGGTAATTATTTTGTCCCGTAGTGGGTATTTTAGCAATTAACTTGTTTAGGGGCAAAGTTTAGTAGACCGGTAGTTTGTGTGGTTTCTCCACGGCCCAAAGTAAATTTGTTCGTGCTAACTTTCCTTGCCCCTTTTTCCTAAATTCTTCTTATTGAGGTGCTAAGTTTTATTAAGGGAAACAAGACTGAGCGAAACCAAATGCATTTAAGCCAAGCAAAATCAAGATAATTGGAACACAAAATGTTTACTTCATCGTCTTTCTTCGTCATTCTTGACACAAAAATAATTTGAAGAATCACGCGGAATAAAATGAATTCCACCAGTTTGTATGTAAGACAATCTTAGTTCTCTATGTTCGACGTGTAACTTATAGAGTCGTAGCTTTCTAAGATTTTTGCTCCCCAACTCACTCAATCAATAGGTTAGAAGCAATCAACTGGAAATGATGGTAAGCCATGGGGAGTAATTATAGACTTCTTTTCATACTCCGTATCTGGATTACTTATATAATTTCTTCTAGAGTCTTGAACTTTGGTGGAATTTATCATGCACTTCTGAGATCTAAGACACTTGAAGAATCTTATCCCTTTTATGGTTATCTCCATAGCAAACGTAAAAATTTCAGAAAAATGATTAAAGTTATAACTGCACTAGAAGTGCAGGGTGAAATTGTAATGGCTAAACTGCAACTCTGAATGCCATAGTTCAAAACCATTAAAAAGATTCTATGAACATTGAATCTGCCTCAAGCAAGATATGGGGATGCCAAAAAAGCCGTTATATAGTAAAGGAGCACTCACATTTTTTTGCTTATTCATAGCCATAACGAAAATTCCTCAACAGATGGAGAAAAAAATGATCATGTACCTTCACAAGGTTATAATACCTAGGCCACTTTGGCCAATTTCGCTGTGTTGTATTCTTTTACTTGAATTTCAAAATCTAGTTCGCTCCCAGACTACGTGTTCTTTGGACCCTTGGCCCGCTTACAATTTCTATATTTCTATCCAAATGTTTCAGAAGATAGATGTATGAGTTAGTAAAATAGAATAGCAAATGAATACTCCTTTGCCATATTCATAGCCATAATGAAAATTCCCCAACAGATGGAGAATAAAATGATTATGTACCTTCACAGGGTTATAACATGAGAATGATTTGTTATCTGTGAATACAATAAAATAGAGAGAGGCAAAATTTTGAGAATATTCATCTAGTAGTGCCAAGCACCAGCTTATTTTCGCCGACTTTCGAAGAAATCCCTGGCTCTCTTCCTCATGCGTGTGAAGGCAACAAAAGCACAAGCCAGAAGCCATGGAGGGATACGGCCATCAGAGAGATTCAACTTTTTTGCCCACTCTGGAGGGTCTCTTATCACCAGTAATACTATAAGTATGGTTACCACAGCAACCCCGACCAATATCCTGGTAATAGGTTTGATCAACGAGTCCTGAAAATCAAACAAATAATCCATTACAACTCATGCATATGCATCTATTCGTCTATTTTAATGAACACCATGTGAAAACACGTGAAATAAGCGAAAACTTGCACACGCAAGGATCATCAATATGCTTGAGAATGCCACACTAAAGCCGTTTTATGACATAATTAGAAACAAGAATATGTGGCTAAGCTTTTGGACTTAAATCTCTAGCGGATCATGGAAACGACATTGCTCCTTCAACTTCTCATAGTTTACCCAATTTTATGTGACCATAGGAAAATCAGTAATACCATACCATCAGACTTTAATGTCTTTTTCTCATATTCTTTTCTATCAGACCATCAGATTTTCATATCTTTGCAGCTACACCAGAAACTGATGGCATTTTCAAAAAGCATCACTGACAACATGAAATGGACTCTGCAGCTTAAGAGGCTTTTCGTGACAGATTCAAGATATATAGGTGACATCAGTTCATGTTGTTACAGCTTGCTTACAGAAAAGATTAAGAAGTTTCAAAGTGCTCTTTTGGTAGTTCAAATTTGACATTGAAATGGTAAACTTCATTACTCCAGTAAATTAACATTTTCCCTCTTTGCCCAGAGTTCATCTCACTTTCACTTGTGAGTTCTGGTGTTAACTGTTAATACTTACTACTTTAGAAAAATGCTATCACACCATAAAAAGAATCTACAGGGAAAAAGGAATGTAGTAAGACTACAGATGCGTTAACAGGAAAAAAGAAAGAAACGAAATAGACGACACTTGGATTCAGAAATACTTTTTTGACTCATTAGGAAAGCGGAAAACTAGAGCAGAGAAAGTAGATGGGCATAAATAAAACTCTATCATCTGTTTCCACATCGTCGGTGGATAGTCTTAAATCTAGCTCTATGCCAATCACAATAATAAGCAAAGTAATTCAACACCATTTTTTTCCATGTCGATAAGAAATATTCAACTCCATGAAGTGTACAAGCACTTAATTTCAATATATTCCTTCAATACCAGATATTGTAATCTAAAGTATCATTTTCCCACAAGAGTTCCACTCCCAGGTCTCAAGAAAAACTGTCTGAATTTCATTATATCTATGGATGCACATTAAACGCACAATGGAGCAAACACGACTGCAAGACCATTCAAATGGACTCTTTGTCACAGAGATTGGTTCCAACGCCAAAAGAATTTGGAACAAGCAAATGACATTGACCAGGTCCATAATCTCACGGAATTTCCAGCAGGAAAAAGACCAGTGCTCTTCGGACTAATTGTAAATTGTGCACCAAAATGATAAGCTACTAAAGGTTGGAGCATATATGGGAAGAAACTGAGTCCAAGCAATAGCTGTTTTGCTTTTTAGCTTTACATTCATCAATCTTTAAGCTAAAGAATAACAAAATCTACTGGGCCATAGCATCCATCTCATGCCTAACAACATTCCTATTTCTTGCTAGTAATATTTTGGTCACTTTATATTAAAAGTAAGTGCTTTACCCACAACATTTTTTAATTGTCACCAACGTTCATGCTTTACAAAATTCTTAGCCTTTTTATGCTCATGTTAAACAAATATAAGCTTAGATCCTGTCAATTTTTTACTCAGGACAAATAACTTTTCTTTAACTAGTACATCTTTTAAAATTCAAACATTTACAAATATAGAAAATATGATTAGCAATAATTCTGAAATTTATAAAATTTATTTCGCAGGAGTTGAGAAATTATCATCACATTTCACACGAATAATTAAATATTACCCTTATATTCCTGATTTGGTGAATAAAAATCCATGTTTTATCAAAACAGTCACAAACTTTTTTTATATTGTAAAACACAACTATCGAAGCCACGAATAATAAATTGGTAGACTTATCTTTGTAAAGTCGCGGCATTTTTTTAATAAAAAAAAAATCATAAGTGAAAAATGTATATTTGCGGCATTTGTGTAACGTCGGGGTATATTTGCACATTTTCCCAAAGACTAAGACATGATGTAGCCAATATATCATGTAATAATTACCCAAATAAAGTCGGTAAAAAAATGAAATTACCTTAGGCTCTCCATCAACGTATATCTTTGACCCATCACGATAAGTAATTATTGACCGTCCATTACGTGGATTAAACCGGAGCGGAACGCCCCGACCCGTATCAGGCTTAAATGCGTAAACAGATTTAAACCCGTATTTGTCGAGTATTTCCTTAACATCAAGTTGATCCTGGTCCCACCCACCAAGGTATGCTTTGAATACATCAATGGGGCCCTTGCCACGTCGGTATAGGTGGACCTCCACCTCTGGTACATTGGTACGTACGGATCGGGTCTTGTTTGGCGGGTTCGGGTTCGGGTTTGGTTTTAGGTTCGATATTAGTGGAGTCGCTTCGTCGGTGTCGCTGCCGGCTGAAGCTTCTTTGATCTCCACCATTTTTGTGGAAAAATGGCATTTGATGTGGCAAAGGAAAAGGCAAGGGGAAGTCGTTAAAAATATGAAAGTTTGAGCATTTTTACGTGGCAATTTATCATATTTTTTTTTTCTAGTATTTTGCGAGTATATTCTCTCTGGCCGAAAATTATTTTCATCCTCCAACTTTGCTTTAGATATCAAAATCCCCATTCAATTTTAAATAATAGACATTTTCTCCTATTCATCCTATACAATGTCTATTTCACCATTGTTAATTTCAATCCTCCATATATATATAATACATTTTTATGTTATAAATATAATATTTACATCTTTAACCTAAATACTTATGGATTTTATTTAAGCTCATCAATATTATAAGTAGATTAATACTTTTATGAAATTGTCACAAATGTAATGCTGTTTTTATGATTTTTATTTCAATATTGTATGCATTAAGTATCTAATGCAAGTGTGTGTATATTTAAGTTTCACTTCTCTCTTATTTTCTATGGTCTATATAAATAAATAAGTTTTGGTTGTCATTAATGAAAATTTCTTAAATTATAATTTAAAATTCATTTATAATATAATTAAACAATCTCTGGAAATTTGTATTTGTTCTTATTAAATTTTTTTTCATTGTGTTATCTACATTGAGATGTATTTATAAAATTATTATTACCTGCTATTTTCACTTGTATAAATAAATATTAGAGTTTGATTATCATTAATAAAATAATTTTTTTATTCTGCTAATATATTTCATTATGTAACATCATTAACCTATATACTCAATTAGTATTTTTCATTATTTTGCCCCGAAAATAATATTTTTTTTTTATCGGAAATTTGTTACATAGCATGATTTTAATGAAGTAGACAAATAAGACAAAAGTTGATAATGTGAGGCTAAAATAGACATTTTAAAAAGTAAATTAGGATAAAGGGGGAGAATGTCTATTAGTCAAAGTTGAGGGGGAAGTTTGATTTTTGAAGCAGCGTTAGATGGTGTAAATGATTTTCAACCATTCTCTTTGGAATAAACTTATCAGCATTATATCTAATACTTCCTCTTGTTCAAAAAGAATGTTCACTTGACCTTTTTTTTTTCAAAAAGAGTATTCACTTATCAGATTAAGTAAGAATTGACTTTATTTTTCTAAATTTGTCCTTATAATTTTGTTAAGTGATCAAAATCTCAATATTTATTTAATTAGGAGTAATTTAGTCAAGTTATCTACTTTTGCCAAGAAGTTAGTATTTTGTTTAAGGGTTTGCAAATGACTAAGTGAACACTCTTTTTTATTTAGAGGGAGTATTAAATAATCATAGTAGAAGTATCAGTTTCTCAAGGTTACAAATTGAGATGAGAATGAACGCACATTCCTATCTATGATTTAGCATAACAATGTCAATGTGAATTACAAGTTTACAACATATGTTTTGTAGCATTGCTACGTGTGAATAACTTTTTTTCTTATTTTTCAGCGTTCTAGGTCTCACCAATTTAATAATCTCAAAAGAAATAGGCTCTAAAATTCAAAACCTTATTTTCCAGAGTTCTATGTCTCACCAATTTGATAATCTCAAAAGAAATAGGCTCTAAAATTCAAAACTTAGCTCATAGTTTTCATGATTAAAAATATGTCTTATTTTTTATATGTATTAGGGTGATTTTTACGTCGTGGATAACATCAATCGCCCTTTGATTTACCATTATTAGATATTAATATGACGATTTGTTAGGACTCCATTTGCTATGAAAAGATTCAAAACTATTATAATATTTTATCAGAAAATGAAAAGATGAAGGAACATGAAAATTCTTATTATCTCTCAATTAAATTTTTGGTACAAAAAAAATTGACTAGTATATACTTATTTTGGGATCAAAAGTCTTCTTTTATTTTCTACACTTTATACTCAATCAAAAATCATCATATAAAAATGTAATGGAGGGCACTACTTATTCGGACCTGTAATAGGAAGCTCCTTGCCTCCTCCTATATATGACCGGCAAATGGATGATTTTGGAAGCATAGATAGAATTTGTAACCTCGAATCATATAAATACTTCATGATGGCACTAAATTTACATTTTTTATTTGTCTCTTAGAGGGTATGGATGTCAAAAGTAACTATACTTTTGATTAGAAAAAGTTATATGGAGGAAAAATGCAGGTGAAAGTAACTATACTTAGATTTTAATCTTTAAGTATATAAGGTGGTAATATATAGTAGCAATCAAGGTGATATGAATTAAGATGTAGAGCTACTAGTATTGTTTTCATGTTTGTGAAATTTTATTCAATATGTATTCCAAACCGATTAGGAAGAGAAAGTAAAGGGATGAACAATGATGAACACCGAAAGCAAAAGTATTGAGTTAATGTCAATTGAATGATGAAATAATTCGACAAAATAGCCTAAGAAGTCATAACTTTGTGGGGAAAAAGGCTTTCTCTCGAAAAGGATTGCAGTGGCCAAACCATACAAATGTGGTATTCACGTGAGCCTTGGGGCCATAAGATGAAGCTAAATAGGTGCAAGGAATTATGTGTAACATATCATGAGTTTGAACTATGTTGTCGAAAAAGCATGATAATTTAAGAATACAAAAGTAAAAGAACAAATTCATTATTCGTCAAATGTCGAACTACTCACACCAACCTTCAGAAATTTCTCAATGCTAAAAACAGAAAACAAGAAGTTAAAGCTAAACAGGTATGCCTTCAAATCTACTCAAAACACTTGGGCCAATGATGTAGCCATGAAAAAGTTGACCCAAGATGTCCCATCTTTTTCAGAAATATGTTTAATTAGATTTTCGAATATTCTCTTGAAAATTTTAAGTAACTACTTAAATTTATAGTTTGTTTGGCCAAGTTTTTGGGAGGCTAAAAATACTTTTCAAAATAAGTGATAGAATCTTGGCCAAATAGGATATTATTGTGGTAAAATGAGTACTTAAATCTTATATTATTTTAGGAGTTACCTTATAGTTAGGGGTGTCAACAATTATTTTTCAGAAAAATTAGTATGTCATATATTTTTGTGAAAATAACCAAACGAATATAACTATTGATATGATGAAATAAGATCTCATAGTCACTTACAATTTGAATAGAAAAAATGACATTTTCAGATCTCTTATGTGTTTTTCCAGATCTCTTATATATAAAAAATGAAGACCTTGCAAAAGGATCATAAAACTAAAAAAGATTTGTAAAGGGCCAGAAAACATTTCTCCCCTAACTGTCCAATTCTGATGTAATGTTATGATTATAAATAAATAAATAAATAAATAAAGGAGGAAATGAGATCTCTTGACCTCTTACAATTTGAATAAAAGATTATTTTTTTTTGTGATCTCTTATGTATTTTTTTTTTCAAATATGTTACGTTAAAAATAAAAATTTCTTGTAAAAGGGTCATAAAACTAAAATAAGTTTTGTAAAGGGCTAACAAATTATTTCTCCCTAAATAAAGTGAAAGAAATAAGATCTCTTGAACTTTTACAATTTAGATAAAAGAAAATGTCTTTTTCAGATTTTTTCAGATCTCTTAAGTGAAGAAAAAAAATTAAAGATATCTCGTAAGAAAAGACCATAATAAAACTAAAAAGTGTTTCTACTTAATTAAAAAAAAAAGCCACAATAATTTTAATAGAAATTTTGCCGCTGGGGAAACTCGGATCAAAACAAGGCCTCCATCATTTCCTCTTTAAATAAAAGAAAAAGTTGGCCAAAATAAATTGAGTAATTTTGAAAAGGGGGGAAAGAAAGAAAGAAGAAATGGAAGCAGCAATGGGATTGATGAGAAGAATTGCACCAAAGCATACTGAAACTGCACTCTCTGCTTTGCTATCTCTATTGCCTCATCACTCTTCAGATCTCCTTTCTCAAGTTGATCAACCTCTTCAGGTTTAAATTAAATAAAATGAATCCTCTTTGCTTCATTGAATGTGTTCAGTTGTTGACATTACTTACTTCTCTTCAATTTAGAGGTGAACCCTAGTTTGTCTTAATAAAATAATATTACTCCCTCTCTCTCGACCAACATTTTAGCAATCTATTTTTTCACCAAATTGATATAATCGAATATGTAATTGTTGAGATTTTCTTTAGAGAATCTCTGGTTTTGGAGAACCCTAATAGTGTTGAGCATCGGTCCAAATAGATATATAGATATCTGATCTACATAGGCGAGCCAATTAGTTGAGATTGAGGTTTAGTTGTTATTATTATGTATTCCATTAGGTCCCGTGTTTGGCTGGAGTTTCTTTAATTTAATTAGAAATTACTACGGCAATATAGGGATAAGTATGAGATTCAAAGACCTAGTATAAGAGAATCCATAATTATTCAGAACCAGAAATTATTGAGTATTGGAATGAAGTGAACAAGATGTAACCAACAAAGAATCTATTATAGTCAACCCTATCTTATTCGAGTCTCGATTGATTCGAATGATCGCGGAAGTTGAACATTCACCTCTTCTCTTCCGGTATTGATAATGGGATTAACATCAGTACAACTTATCTAGTCAGTAGTTTGATATCCTGACTTCCTTCACTAATAGAGTTTGGATTTCCGTGCGATACTGCACATTTTATCATGTTTTGGAAAAGTGATTCTTCTCAACTTGGACATGGTCTATGTTTGAGAACAACAACAACATACCCAGTGAAGTCCCACAAAGTGGGGTCTGGGGAGGGTAGAGTGTACGCAGACCTTATCTCTACCTTGAAAAGGTAGAGAGGCTGTTTCCGGTAAACCCTCGGCAAAGAAGAAGCAATTCAAAGCATGATGTAAAAGAAATAACGAATAAACATGTAAACAAAGTAATACAATAGTCAAAGGACAAGCAACAACAAATATTAACAGAAATCAAAAGGCAAGAAACTACAAGAGTAATACTACTGTTGCATTTTTATTTTCAGATAATTTCCTTTTTCTTGCAAAAATTTAATGATACTGTTTTATACTGAGACCTCACGTTTCTTGGGTTACAGTACCGAACAATAATGTGTGGAGGGGTTTAGCATTTTTTTGCAGAGTTACCTCTTTTTATCTTGATTATGAGCCGAATTTTATATTATTATCCTTCACAGTTGTGCATTTGTTGATTCTGGCCTTTTGACTTGAGGATGACCAACTATGAGAAGATAAATATCCACTGCAAATTGCATTTTGATGCCATGATAAAAGCAAGCATGGTTTTTGTTGGTATTTTATCTTTTCATAAAATTATATTCTTGGAAAAACCAAGCTCCGTATTTTCTTCCCTTTCTCTTTTCATTCTCTTTCTTGTTGGTAATTTGGTTTAGAAAAACTTTTATGGATAATGACCTTGATATGTGCATGTGATATACTGGTTTATTAGTAGCTACAGGTTAAAGCAAATGTTGTCTGTTGTTACTATACGTAAAGGTATTTGAGCTCATCAAGTCTCACAATTCGTTCATCTTGATAAAGCTGATGTTTTGAAATTGGATTATCAGGTCTTGTGCGATATTGACTCCGGCAAAGAGTTCATACTCTGTGAGTACAACAGAGATGCCGACTCCTATAGGTAACTAATTAATTGCTTGTATCTAAATGGTTTTGGAGATATTGAATGGCGTCAAACCCCACCCATGGAGGAATCTGCCCATATAACTAATTAATTGCTTGTATCTAAATGGTTTTGGAGATATTGAATGGCGTCAAACCCCACCCATGGAGGAATCTGCCCATACTGTCATTTTGAAATGACTAATTTAAGATTTCTTTGCTTGCGCAAATATAGATTTCACAACTCATCATGCGCTAGAAGATGATCAAGTCCTAATTTTTTTGTGGCAGCTTTAACCCGTTTAATTGTTGGTTTCATCCATGTTTGTCTCTTGTTTTTTGTCCTCATAAGGTTCTATTTTCATATTTAACCATAACAACTTCTAAATATTTGAAGTTTGTCTGTACCCGTTGCTCCACTTAAATGGGGTCTGACTCTTCAGAAGCCTTATATGTGGTAACCTTTTACCAGACGTTCACACCATGAAGCATCTCACGATGCATTGTACCTCAAATGATCCTCTGTCACCAAGTAGTCAAAGCCTGTGGGACTCTATCCAACAAAATGCTACTCCTAGGCTATATCACCTTCTTAATTGTTCCATTATCAATCATTTAAACTCTTATTAGAACCTCTGATAAAGGCAGGACTTGTCATAATTGTCTTTGACTAGGATTTATTAGTTGTAAGTTTTGCTGCTGTTTATAAAGACAACTTGTTTGATTTGTTGGGATGAGAATCATCCAAAGAATGAGCCTGATGACATGTATGTGGGCCTAGATTTTTGGCATTACGGGTCTTTGTTTATCTGTTTATATCACTCATTCTCTTTATTTGATTTTCTGTGGTGCTCGACTCTCCATATGTCGGACCATAATAATACCCTCCTAGTCAGAGAGCTCTTGGTTGTTGTAGAGTTAGCTAACAACATATTGACATGATAGTACAGCCAGTTTATGAATATCAGGTGGTTTAAATAAGCTTAACACCATCGGAGTACATGTTTGGCTAGTTTAGTTGTTTTCTACTGCATTTTAAGATTAACCAAGTTTCAAGACATACAATCTGACATAATTCCTATGCTGCATTTGATAGATGTTCTATCTGTAACTTTGATATCTTCACTTGTAGGTCTCCTTGGTCAAATAAGTATCATCCACCATTAGAAGATGCGCCTCAACCTTCTCCAGAACTGAGAAAACTTGAGGTTGAAGCAAATGAAGTCTTTGCTATCTATCGTGACCAGTGAGGTCCCTTATGTAACTCGTCTTTTATTCTTGCTATGCAATTGTACCAAATATTATAAATGAACCAGCACGAAACTGTGCTGTTCAAACTGTACAAAATTGCCTCAAAACAAAACCCAAAAGTATGCCCCGGCTAATCTTGTAGTAATTCTAACATCTGTAAAATCAGCCTCATTTACGAGTTCCAAGCTACACCAAAAACAAAACAAAAATATATGATTGGCCTTTATCTTGTGAATGGAGTTGGCACTATCTTCAAAACATCTCCTATTTCTCTCAGTCCAAACAGCCCACCATATACAAGCAAGTACAATATTCCACCATAGTAGCTTCCTCTTCCTATTTCCTTTTCTGGTCCAGCATCTCAACTAGCTTTGTTGTTTCTGACATAACCCACTGCATACGGGTGTGTTCAAGCAAAGCTGCCAGCCTGCCACAGTTGAGCAGTAAGTTGGCATTGCAAAAATATATGACAGATGGTCTCTTCGTCTCTCCCACAAATAAAAAATTTGCTACATAATGCAAAACCTGTTTTTGCAAATTCCCTTGTGCCAATTTAATTCTTATTCACAAATATTTCGTTCAGCTTGGCTTTAACTTCAGATAAAGATGAGACGTCTCTTCCAGATTTTTCCAATTCCTAGTTTCATGTTAACTTATGATTGGACTAGCTAATAACTAATAAGATATCATCAATGCTATTTTCATATCTTGGTTAGTCACATCATTTTTCTGCAGTTTCACTGACCAAAACACTGTTAGGTACTATGAAGGTGGCATCTCATCAGTTTATATGTGGGAAGATGAAAATGATGGTTTTGTTGCTTGCTTTTTAATAAAGAAAGGTGAATTTCTGTTTGCATTTCCGATAACAAGTGTTATTTTTTCTGCTTCTGATTTGCTAATTTTTTTGGAGGATGTAGATGGCTCCAAGACTGGACATGGTAGAAGGGGTTATCTCCAGGAAGGAGCCTGGGATGCCATCCATGTTATTGAGGTATTTACTCCTGAGCAAAGAAAGAGAGAACTTCTGTGGTCAGCTCTTCCTTCTCTCGTCTGTTCATCTATTGAGCATGGCTTAATACTGTTACCAAATCATTCAGGTGGGACCAGAAGAGGAAGACATTGTCCAGTACTGCCTGACTAGTACAGTGATGCTGACCTTGACTACAGACAATGAGTCATCAGGCTCATTCAATTTGTCTGGATCAATTAGAAGACAGGTATTTAATGGATGCTGTTGCAGTTATATAATGCTTTGCTTGTTAATATTACTCTCGCCAAAATACTCTAAAATTCGAGTTCAATCTGTGAAAAGTAATTACTATATCTAATTTTTGCCATCATACTTCCCTTCATTCCTCGTGGAGGAAGAAGGATGGAGATGTTTGATTAACTTATTTGAGCAATGTGACAATAGAGAAAAAAGAGAGTGCCGTGAATTGGTTATGGACAATATATAAGAGGAATCCTTATATAGGAGTTTACATTGCTAGAAATAATGTAAGCAATTATCCTTTAAATAAATGTAAAATTTTCTACCATGTAATATATAGAATTTTCAAATATATTTGTGTGTTCACCTATTTTTGAACACGAATCCGGGTTGACTCACATGGATGGCCCGAATATAATTTCCTTCGCATCTCTTTCGTGATTAAGAGCCTGTTTGGCGTAGCGGCTAAAAATTGCTTAATTTGTGAAGTGCTTTTTTTAAAAGTCCTTTTGAAAAAAGTATTTTTACTGAGAAGTAGTTTGTGTTTGGCTAATTCATTTAAAAAATGCTTTTGACTGCTTAAAAGCAGGTTATGTTTGGCTAATCTTCTTAAAAAGTGCTTTTGAGTGTCAAATTACGAAAAAGGACAAGTATCAATAAACGTTTACTACCAAGATTATTTTACAGAGAGAAACTAGTTTGAATATCTATTATGAAAAGTTTTTCCTTTTATTTAATTAAAATTTAATAGTACTTATTAAAAATTTCAATTACTATAATACATAAAATAAATAAATAATATTAAATATTGATATAATAGCAACACGGTGATTTAAATATACTAGAAAACTACAACCGAAATAAAATTCAAAAATCATTCCACAAACTAAAATTCAGCATAGAGAATTATTAATTAGAAATTAATGGATTAATGAGGAATATACTTGGTAAATATATATTTAATGGATTAATGAGGAATATACTTGGTAAATATATATTTAATGGATTAATGAGGGATATACTTCCCAACCGCAGAAAAATTGCTTCTGCTTCTACTTAAAAGCAGTTTTAATAAATGGCCAAACACCTCAAATATCCAAAAAAGTGCTTTTTCTGAAGAAAAAAAAAAGCGCTTTTGACTCAAAACCACTAGGCCAAACAGGCTCTAACTCCATATAGTAGCCCCTTAGACTCCGCTCAATTTCTTCCTCGTTAATAAAGAGGGGGGGGGGGGGGGGAGTAATTTGATGTGACTGATGGATCCTGTGGCGGTGGCGAGTCAGGAATACAAGGGATTCAAGAAAATACTAAAATGTAACACTTAGGATTTGGGCTTACAACCTAAATCAATGTTTGGATCGTCTTTTCCACTATACCAGAATCTTCCCTTATGTCAAGGGGATTCAATAGTTTATATATAACAATAAAAATTTGTATTTACCCTATTTACATTATAATTTTACGGCGAAGGGGTTGCAGTTGAACTCCCTTGCCACAACCTAGCTTAGCCCTTGAATGGACTCCTCCATTAAACTAATCTCTACAAGTCCGTGTTCATTCCAATTTCCATGGATGGTAATTATGACTCTTTGCTGAAAATCTTAGTGCCTATTCCTAATTGTTCCTTCTTTGCTTGAATAGATGAGTATGAAGCTCTCTGTCTCAGAGGGTCATCTGTGTAACATGGGAAAGATGATTGAAGAGATGGAGGGTAAGCTGAGAAACTCCTTGGATCAGGTAAAATGTCTTTACTTCTAAAAGTTCTTTTCCCTTTACCTATTTCTTTGAAATATTGATGGTTTAATTTCCTTTGATGTGGGCTAATTAGTTCGTCCTAAAACTTACTCCCTCTGTCCCAATTTAGGTGACACTCTTTCTTTTCTAGTTAGTTTAAAAAAGAATGACACCTTTCCATATTTAGTAACAATTTAACTTCAAACTTCCCATTCTTCCCTTAATGAAATGATTTCTAGCCACAGAACTTATTTTAGACCACAAGTTTTAAAAATCTTCCTTTTTCTCTTAAACGTTGTGCCCAGTCAAACACCTTCATATAAAATGGGACGGAGGAAGTAGTAATTATTGAAAGCAATGACTTGCACGTCTTTGTTATTCTCCCTTGATTTGAGGCACATTTCTCACTGGAAAAAGCTTAGTTGCCAGCGGAAAGGTGAAGGAAAGGGTGTTATCTGGTACTAGCTTTTCTTACTGGATAATTCCAGAAAATGCTTAGTTGGAAGCAGAAAGGTGGTAGAAAGGATGTTACTGGTAGTAAATATAGTTTGGGGAAATCGTGGTTCACATGGAAAAAACTTAGAGTAAGCTTGAATTTATCCAAATTGGAAGAGTCTCAAAGTGGATGCTATAGGCTTTGTTGATAAGAGACCTTTTTTCCTTTTGTCTTTTCTATGTTATAACAGACCGTGAAATTGAGTTCAAAACCTGATTAAACGCGCAGGTATACTTTGGGAAGACAAATGAAATGGTTTGTACTCTGAGGCCACCCGCTGAACTGGTGCAAATGAAATTGCCCGACTCTTGAGATTTGTTATTTCTTCCTTTTCTGCTGGGTGCTTGTGTAAACCTTGGTTTGCTTCCATATGTCACAGGGTAGTGGTTGTGCTTGAACAGTATTCATTTAATTGATAACTGATAGTATTATGTCACATTGAGTCAAGTTCACATTTACAGAGCGCTTAAATGTCCTTTAGACTGTCTGAAAATGTTTCATCACTTTTCTTTAAAATGTGGGTTATCGTACGAATTTATTTCTTCAAGGACCTATTTTGATCTAAATGAATACTTGATTTTATGTAGGAGAATAATATTATGATACCCTAATACCGCTTTGTGGAAACCCCGATAGAATAGAACCTCTTGTATTCGCTCTGTCCTTGCTAGATTCAGTATTTCGGGGTGATTGCATATTCTGCATTTGCTGTATGCTATTGATTCATCAAAGCAGTATTGGTTGAAACAGAAATCTTGGTTTTCTGGCACACTAGTCAAATCACTTGCCAGTTTCAGCTGTCCCCATTTCTTCCAGAGTATTTAAAGAATGACATTGTTTTTCTCCCTCCTTTTGATATTGAAATAATGGCATTATCATCTTGTGTGCATCATGTAAACGTAAGAATAAGAAAATAGCTATTGTTGGACCAATTTCAAGATCCGGGAGTGCCTGGCATATAAAAATTCGACTAGCATTCATGGTGTCAGTGTCTAATGCTGTCTTGAAGTATTGTGCGTTTTGAGAAATAAATAAATATTTTCTAACATGAAAATGTATCCTTACTAAACTGTTAACCATAGCGAAAGTTTTAAGCTTATGAAATCACGTTTAAAGTAAAATTTGGATCCCAAGATTTACGGCAGTCCAACTTATTTCCATAAAATAATACACCTGCAAATGAAGCGTTTATGGAATATTCTTGTTGGTATTTTTCTGGAAAGACGTTAGGGTCCAAATTGGTTTAGATAAACTTCTTCCAAAATCCCCAGCTCAGCTTTAGTCGTGAAAAGTCACTTGAAAGGAAATACCCAACGTTAATGAACCCGTGCTTTATAGCCCTTTGAGCAACTTTTGGAAATTCTTTTTTGTAAAACAAGACTGAGCAGAGTTTTGCCCTCAATATTATAAGTCAGGAGGCTAATAAGTGCTAAGTTTGTGCATGAAAAGACTCATGTCTTGCATTGATCAACTGGATATGAACACCTAACGCGAGTCAGTTCTGGCAGGTTGAAACCTCCACATATAAAACATCACCTACCTCGCCCACCCGGTTTACGACCCTTGAGCTGCTAATGATTGGTAATCCTCAATCAACTAAGCCACAGATCACTTGTACCAAGTATACCATTGCTCTACTTAATCTGGATATTTTCCCACATAATTCCAATGACACTGCATAGACACTGAATATAAAGCCTTAACTTAAGCTCCACAATCAAGGAAATTCAATCAATAAGCAGACACATTAGTTCAAACTACATATCGTATACTAACAATTAATAATTCCTCCATGTGCATCTAATTAACAGTGTATAGCATTAAGACATCAGAAGTTCACAAAAGCACTAAAAAAAATGGGATCTTTCAAGCTTTTGTCTCAGGTTCAGTGCTTGCTGGAGTCACCGCTTGAGCTTCACTATGCTCATGATTTCCTTCCTCGATTTCTTCTTCGGTGTCGCTATCATCTTCTCCTGTGAAAATCGCATCACAATATATCAAACAAAAATGGAGATAAATCAAGAGTCGCTCCCAAGAGAGCGCTATGACCCTTAGGGGTTGTTTGGTTGCTGGTTTTGCTGGTTAGAGTTATGCAGGAATTAATCATGCATGGTCTAGTTATACAGGGTTCAGTCATTCATGTATTAGTTATCCGTCTTCTACCAAATAAAATAATACAAAGATCCCGCATTAACTTATAATGTATTAGTTATGCGGAATTGTAAGTTGGTAACCGAACACCGTACTTGGTGTTCTAAATTTTATATAACAACATACCCAGTATACGTGTACTAAATTTTATACACAACTAAAATGCTACCGGACGTGGTACTAGTTATGCTGGTTTTAATGCATAATAATTCATTTCCTACCCAGCAAGCGAACGACCCCTTAGGGGCACCAAATCTAGCTGCTTAACAAAAACGGGCTTACCTTCCAGCTCATCGGCATCAAGATCCCCAGGACCACCACCCATGTTTAGTTGCTGAAATATATCACGAAAAGGGTAATGTAAGTCCCAAGTTCAGCACAAATCAACAGTAATAACTACAGTATACTTATTTCAGGAATCATGCTTACCGAAAAGTCGATGTCACCAAAATCCATGTCTGGTCCAGCTGCTGAAAAATTTAAAGTCATGGTAAATATTCATACCAGAGACTGGTGTCATAAATCATCAATAAGGCGGAAACCGTGGTGAAATTTACTTACGTGCACTGTCCTGTTCATCTTCATCAACCCATTTGTCCCAGTCAACTTTCAAAAACTTTGGAGGTTTACCTTCCTGCTTAACCAGTCTGCTCCACCACTTGTCTTCTGCTTTCTTTACAAGATAGCAGATATTTCTAGAAGTAACACTAGATTTGCTCTCCTGAATGACCATTTAATAAGAGAGTAAATTTTGGTTCAAATATGTTGAAATCTCAGCATGGAGAATAAGTGAAGGAGATATACTCACATCAACATCAATTTTATCAAAGAGATCAAGATCCACTTCATATGGTACATTATCCGCTCCAGCAGTCGCCGAAAAAGAGAATTTTCCTTCTGGTTCTAGTTTTTGCTTTACATTCTTGGCATCAGGTAACTCAACCGTGATAAACAGCTTATCAGACCTCTGGGCCCACTTGACAGCAGGATGTCGGCTGAAATAAAATTGTACAAAACAAGTGTGTTTCAGTAAGCGAATAGCCATTGACCTGAACCTTCATCAACTTTAATAAAATCATAACGAGTAAGTAGTTGCATGTTTTCCTTCCAATCAATTACTACTTTGCAGCATTAAATCACATATTGTAAAGAGCTTACAAAGATAACTGAGATGGCCATCGGCACCAACATTATCACAACATTCTGCTCCTAAGTTAACTAAATCAGTCATAGAATTAAAAATGTTAATTTTGTTAGCCCAAAATTCAACAGTCTAGATAATCTAAAAGACCCAAGAAGGAATCTGAGAGTTTGATTTCAGGACTATGCGAGACTAGATATTTGCTAAAAGTGTGAATGTCTTACTCAGGAGCAAGAAGCACTTAGAAAACTGCACGTGGGAAGAAACAATGGTGCAGTAACTTCAGTAAGTCAACTTCAGCAAATAAGCGTGCAAAGCTATGAGATGATGAAGCAGCTGATGCTTGTAAGTCACTAGTTATCACATCAGTGCACTATGATATACGTGACCATCTCATCTCATGTAAAAGCTTAAACGGCTTGAGAGAACACACTTTTATGTACTTAATTATATAATCAAAGCAATGACGACCTTTTTGTCCTCTTCATTTTCATTTCTTTTTTGGCCATGAGTGTACAATGAAGTTCCTATTCCCTTAGTAACGTATACAGTACAAGATCAAGCATATCAGATTAGATGCTATTAGCAATGAGATTCCCAAAAAATTCTAGCTCTCAACGAAGTACAGTAGCAAGAAATTAAATTGCTCTACAATCTGGTCTCAGAACATAAAAGGAGGCAACAGTACACTCAAAGGAAAAAACTACATCATTAATAGCTTTTTAATAAGTTAAATGTTTCATTAATAAACCACCAAGTCAGGGTCAAAAGTATGTGCCAGTTTTTCTATACGACTCTACCTGAGTCATACACAGTAATCTATCAAGTTTGTTTAACTATCACTCACTCACTCACACACACACACACACACGTGTATATATATATATATATATATATATATATATATATATATATATATATCTCCAAGACTTGGACAGATTGAAAATAAATCACCTAGTATTTTTGTCTTCGCTGGAACTTGACCCTAAGACCTCGTGATTCTCCACCCACTTCCCATTAGACCATACCCAAGCCTATATTAATGTTCGCTAAACTTTGAACCTAAAAGCTCATGATTCTCAATCCATTTCCCGCTAGACTACACCCAAGCCTATATTAGTCCTGCATAACTAGTACGTGAACTAAAAGACCAACTACAGTCTTGCTATATGAACTTATCAATCAATACAATTCAAGTTTAGGTGATTTAGTACTACACAAATGTTGGACAAACCATAGCATTTCCACGGAAGATCGATTTTGTTCCAATGCACAGAGACAGAGTTCAAGCAAACCAAGTTAATATCATAAACAAAATAAAGAAGTCTTTTATAAAATCCCAGTTCATTCTATGCTAGTATACAGCTTAAAGGGTCAAGGACAGAAATCAAGAACAAAACTGCTTCCAGAACATTTTACCTTAGGGGTCGTTTGGTAGCTGGTTAGAGTTATGCGTGATACAGAGATTAGTTATTCATGTATTAGTTATTCCATCTTCTATGCTGCATAAAATAATACATAGATTCTCTCATAACTTATATATTGACTTATACATGTATCAATTACGTGGGTTTCTAAATTGCAAACCAAACAAGTATCAGATGTGTTACAATTTTATACATAGCAAAATGAATGCTACCAAACATGGGTGGTTATTAATTTAATACATAAATAACTTAACTCCTAACCAGCTACAAAACTAACCCCTTAGGGTTTAATTCAACTACTTGAAGTGAAAAAATTGAGCTTTCTTTAGCCAAAAACAATCCAAGAAAACATAAAAATGCATACTTTAACACAAGAGGGAAAGATTAAAGAAATTACCTCATGGTGCTGCTAGTGTGTTTTGGTTTTGCAAAATTGAGAGAAAAGAAGATTGTGCCGTTCTTGAAATTATGTTAAGGAAGTTACTGAAACGGTGGTAGGTTTTATTTTATTGATTACATAATGGAAGTTTTGAAATTTGAAGGGTGCCACTGCAAATTTCTAGATGCTTCTACTGCCTAGATATTTGGAAAAGCAAAAACACTAATGCAACTTTGAATAAAACAAATTGTGCTTTCTGTCTCCTTTTTCTTATTTTATTTTCTAAAGGTGGTCCGTGGTTTTTTTTTGTTTTTTTTTCCCACTTAGTGCTCAGTACCTGCATTGGAAGGGTATCCGAATTGGCATCGTCTAAAGTCCATTTGAGGGAGCCCTCCTTACCAAATTTTTTTTTCATATTCAGGAATTGAACCTGAAATTTCTAGTTAAGGGAGGAACAATAACATCCATTGCACCGCATCCTTTGATGGTTGGTTAATTGGTTTCGCTTGCACTTAGCTTGATTGCATTTAACCGAATATATATATCATTACCTTCGTTCACGTTTACTTGTCCATTGTACTAAAGGTGTGTTCGGTATGAAAGAAAATGTGTTCTTGAAAAATAATAAATTTCTACTTATTTTCTCATATTCGGTTGGGTAGTTGAAAATAAGTGAATTTTTTACTTATTTTCTGATATTGAAAATATTTTTTGAAAAATACCCCCATGCCCCACTAACCCCATACCACCCCAACCCCACCACACCAACCCCCACCACGTGCCACCCACCCCAAGCACCCACCCTCCACCACCCACCCCCATACCACCACACTCGAATGCACTTCATCTTCACCCGCCCCCTACCCCATACCACCACTCTCGAACGCACTTCATCTTCACCCCCTACTCCACACCACCACCCGCCCCAACCCCACGCCACACTACCGCTCCATCCAACACTCCCACCCACCCACCCTCTCCTAAATTTTCTATTTCATATATTTTATTTTACTTTTTATAAAAATGAAAAAAAAAATTCTTACCCATCACCCAACCCTACCACCCCACACCAGATTTAACCACGCAAACTTTCCATTTTTATAAATTTCTTACAAAGGTAAAATTAAATATGAAGTAAAAAATTCGAGAGGCGGTAGGGGCCGGGGGGGTGTAGAAAATCAAATAAGAGAACTTTTCAAAACTTTATTTTAAAAAAAAAATGGAGGGGTTGGTGCGGTATTGGGGCGGGGGCAGGGTGGGGGGTGTCGTCGAAACCAAAAAAAAAAAATTGGAGGGGGTAGGGGGATGAGGGTGGGTGTAGAAAATCCAAAAAAAAAAAAAAAACTTTCTTAAATTTTTCTTTTTTTGGAGAGGGAGGGTGGGGTGGTGCGTGGGGTTGTGGGAGTGGTTGGTTGGGTGGTGATAGGGTGGTTGGTGAAATGCTACTTGTAGACTTTTTTTCATATTGTGACTAGGGAAGTCATTTTCCTCATTTTTAAGGAACTTATTTTCCTAAAGAAAATGTTCTCCAAGATTTTGACCAAACGAACATGAGAAAATTGGAAGCTTTTATCAGTGCTTTCATCCATACCGAGCACACCCTAAAAATAATTTTTCACTTGTACTTATCCACTTTAGCATATCAAGAGAGACGACGACAATAACAATATACCTAGGGATGGAAATTGGGGCGGGGCAGGGCGGGGCAAAATTTATTTTTTGAAATTTTTTAATAGGGTAGGGCGGGGCAAAATTTGATTTTGGCATTGTTTGGTTGTTGAAATCTGGACAGCTAATTCTGTGCAGTTCAGTTGGTACATCATAAGATGGACATTTACATTTTCTAATATAATGATATTTGTTTCAGGTTTTTGATGTTGGGTTTATTCCACTTTTTTGTTTCAATTTTATTGGTATGAGACCATCAGTCCGTTTCTTATTGTGAAGATTCACTATTATCTTCTCTGTACTTTATGGCAACTGGTTTTTGAAGATTGGTTGGCAACGGAAAATAAGTAAAAAAGATTGTTGAAGATTGGTTCTTATAAACAGGTTTTAATTGAAAAATATGATGCAACTACACTTTTTAGAACTAGTTGGAACTTTGTTTTACTAAAAAATTTGTGAAAGTCGATCCTTGCTAGGATCAATCTTTGCAGTTCACAAAATACTAGTGCAATATTACTATCACAATGACCTTTTTCTTTCACAATAGTTTTTGCAGGAATTGATTACTAATTATATTTTTAAATCCTAACGATAAAAAAAAAAAAAAAAGATCCAATTGCAGGAATTGTTTGTTCATCCAATTTAAAGAAATCAAAAGGATTTTTTATAAAAAAAATCCATTCTTCAAAGTGAAAAATAAAGAGGTGAAATGAAAGATAACATAAATGGGGCGGGGCGGGCGGGGGCTCGATTTACGATAAGGTGGCAAATTTTTTGAAAATGCTAAATGTAAGGGGCAGTTATATAGCGGGTCAAAATCTTAACAGAGTCAAGCCCTAACTAAATTTTAACATCGTTACCATTCCTAAATATACCCAGTATAATACTACAAGTGAGGTTTGGAAAGGATAGAGTGTAACAGACCTTACCTCTACATTGGGAATGTAGAGAGGCTGTTTTCGGCTCATAGCAAGACGAAATATAGGCAGTAGCAACAAGCAAAAACAATAGCAAGATGATAAGATAACCGACGCTAAAGAACAACAGATAGTAATAGGAATCTAAAAATAAGAAAATACAAGAATAATGACAAAACTCTTGGAAAGATAAACTTCTTTTTGTTTTGTTTTGTTTTACCCTTAACAATAATTACTCATTTTCAAATTATTTTCCAAGTCTATTGAGATAATATACCAATTTAATATGAATATTTAATAAAATATATACTTCATTTATTAAATTCTTAAGAGGCGTGTAAAATCAAAAGTGGTCAAATAAAAATGAACGAAGAGAGTACTTCTCAAGTTCTCATCAATATATCGAGTATTTAAATTCTGATCTTCTATATCTTTTATCCTTTTTATTTATTTTTAAAACACTTTTTCTGTCATATAAGGAGGTCGAAAAAGGAAAGGGAAACTGAAAGTAGTGAAAATCAAATTCACAAATAGTGAAGCTCCCTCCGTCCATTTTTACTTATTTATATTTGACTTGGCACATCCCTTGAGAAATAATAAATAAAATGACAATTTTACTACATCACTTCTAATTATTATAAATCATATTAACATTTGAAATCAATCAAACATACTATAGAAGTTGTGCAGACGCTAATAATTTCTTGAAGTTTCTAACACAATAATTAATAATAAAGATAAAATAGGTATGAAATGGTTAATTATCTCTTAGTTTTTCAAACCTAACAAATAAAAGTGAATGTTTATTTTTAGTATAATAGACAAGTAAAAACAAACGCAGAGAGCATTATTGTTTGTGCAAGACCAATTCTATTTGGTACGTGGGAGATGTAACAAATATATTAGGGAGAGAGAGACAAGGGGGGTATAACAGAAATAAGAGCCACTCATATTCTAGAATTGGTTTGATAAAGATTTTTTTAGAAATTGATTTGTTAAGTAATCAATTTTAATCTTGAAGCAAAATTTACAACCCGACTAAGATGTAGATATATGTCATTAGTATCTATTTCAGCAAAAAAAAAAAATCTTGAAGAGAATAACAACGACAATAACAACATATCTAATATAATTTCATGAGTGGGTCTGAGAGGGTATAGTGTACGCAGAATTATTTCCTATTTTGGTAGGTAGAGAGGTTGTTTCAGATAGGCCCTCGACTCAAGAAAAGACATTTCAAAAAAGGTCAAACAAGAATTAACAGAAGTAAAATAGTCATAGCAAAATACAATAGAAATCATATCAAAGCATTATGAAGAAAAGGTGTTGTAACTATAGCAAACTAATACAATAATTGAAGTTGAATAGACAAGAGATAGTAGCAGAAATCGAAAGACAAGAAACTACAAGGATAATACTACGCCTACTAGTATGGAAGGATTTGTGAGACAACGCTCTACTACCTACTAACATTATATCCTAATTTGTGTCCTCTATAACCTCCTATTTGAGGTCATGTCCTCGGTAAGCTACAACTGCGCCATGTCCTGTCTAATAACTTCTCCCGATATTTCTTCGGTCTACCTATACTTCTCCCCACTATTTCTTCGCCCTACCTATACTTCTCATGAAACCATTTATAGATAACCTCTCATACATCCTCACTTGGGCTTCTTGTGCATCTCCTCTCACATGCCCGAATCATCTCAGTATCGCTTTCCGAATCTTGTTCTCCATCAAGGCCACTGCCATCTTGTCCTGGATAATTTCATTTCTAATCATTTCCTTCCTAGTATGCCCACACATCCATCGCAACATCCTCATTTTCGCAACCTTCATCTTCTTGGCGTGAGATTTCTTGATTGACCAACACTCCACCGCATACAACATAGTTGGTCTAACCAACACTGTGTAGAACTTACCTTTAAGTTTTGGTGGCACCCTTTTATCACACAAGACTCCGGAAGCGATCCTCCATTTCATCCGCCCTGTCCCATACGGTACGTGACATCATCGTCAATCTCTCCATTTCCTTGGATAATGGACCCAAGATACTTAAGACTTCCTCGCTTTTGGATGGGCCTGTGTCTCAAGCCTCGCTTCCATGTCCGCCTCTGCTATGTCACTAAACTTGCACTCCAGATATTCTGTCTTGGTCCTGTTCAACTTGAAACATTTGGACTCCATGGTCTATCTCCAAACCTCTAGCTTAGCTTTACCTTCGTCGTGGTCTATTCAATCAGAACTATGTCGTCCGCAAATAGCATACACCATGGAACCACATCTTAGATTTTCCGCGTCAATTCATCCGTTACTAAGGCAAGTAGAAACGGATCAGAGTTGGTCTCTGGTGCAACCCCATCACAACTGGGAAGTGCTCTGAATCTCCTCCCGATATCCTTATCGAGTCTTGACTCCATGGTATATGTCCTTGATCGCCTTAGTGTACACTGCCGGTACACCTTTAGCATCCAAACATCTCCATAACACCTCCCTTGAAGAAAATATAAATTAAAGATGACTCAAAAATAGACTCACAAGCAAATAGGTACATCTAACAACAACAACAACATATCCAGTGAAATTCCACAATGTGGGGTCTGGGAAGAGTAAGTGCACGCAGACATTACCCCTATCTCAGAAGAGCTAAATTTGAAGATCGAGGAATACAATATTAGAGAAAATGTTGGTACCAGCTAAACACTAAGCTAAGTTTAATTACAATTCAAAGGAAAAAAATATCGTTTTCAGCCCTCAGTCTTAATAAATAAAAGTTTATATAAAGAAATGTCTCTTTTCTTTCATCTAAATGTTATTTTGCTTCTTAATACATGAAAAGGAAGCCTTGGCGTAACTGGTAAAGTTGCTGCCATGTGACCAGAAGGTCACGGGTTCGAGCCGTAGAGACAACCTCTTACAGAAATGCAAGGTAAGACTGCGTACAAAAGACCCTTGTGGTCCGGCCCTTCCCCAAACCCCGCACATAGCGGGAGCTTAGTGCACTGGGCTGCCCAATACATAAAAAGGGATATTAATACTGCCCAGGCAACAACAAAAAAAAAAAAAAAAAAAAAAAAAAAAAAAAAAAATTAACCCAAAACTGCCGATTGTAAAATATTACATTATAATTATTTTTAACAAAAAATATCACAAATATCTAAAATTGTATGTACGTTGTATATCTTTAGGGTATAATTCATATGTTGAATACCTTAATTGATTCAACTATTCTTACAAAATGTGAATGTATTACCCCGAAAATATACAGCACACAAAACTACTACTGTAAATTTTTCAGGGATCAATTTTATAAATGGGTAGGTAAATATTTTATTCCACGATCATGATAAAAATTCCATAAAATTGCGTTTTATAGCCTGCATTTAAAGTTCTTAATAAAGATTTTGTGATCAGCAAAACAGAGAAATATTTTTTATAATCAGCAAAACAGAATTTTGCTTTGACTAATTTTCTTTTAGGTCGTGGGGTGCCTATCCACACTCAATTCGAATCATTTATGTGATATATCTTATGTCCACTTTAACTTTACTTCCACTTCCAGAACGAAAAATAATATTATCGATAACATTTTTTTAATGAACAATTGACGTAGATATGAAATTAGTAACAAGAACAATGTTTTTATGCTTATAAAATCTCTTCGTTTCAGCAAAAAAAAAAAAAATGTTGCCTATTTGCCTTCTTTCCGACATGATCACCACAACGATGATGCATCATTGAACTAAGGATTTTTTTCGAAGAGCAATATATATTACTTCAGTATGAAGTTTATAAAATAAAATTTACATGACCCTGTTAATTTCCTACTGACAGTAATTAGGATGGTAAGAGAGAGAATCATTAACCTTCTAGAGTAGTGTCAAGTTATGATTGTCGAATAGATAATATTTCACAAGATAGATCTCAAAATAATGAGTCAATCCCACTTTACCCTCCTTACATTTAAGGGTTGGGAAATGATGCTCCCTCCACATATTGAATGAGAAATGATAGCCCCTAATATTTTCCATTAATTTTTTTTTTTTGAATAAAGATCTTCTTTTTTCTTTCCATAATTAAATTACAAAAATATATAACTCTTATTATTTTCCTTTCACCTATTTCTTAGAAAATAGTGTACTTATCTTTTAGGATATAACAACTACTTGGAATAATTTGTCAATAAATTTCAAGCTAGAAGTTAGTATTTTCTTAAAGGGTATGCTATAGGCTAAGTACTGAACACCTGTTTGAACCGGAGCGAGTAATTTAATTTTAAAATTTTCATTTCACTATTAATAAGATAATTTATAGTCATACAAATATCTTATAATTTATTTTAGATCACAAATTTTAAAAGTTTTTTTTTTTTTTAAAAAAAAACCTATGTGTTTAGTCAAAGTTCTCATATCAATTGGGACGGAGAGCAGAATTTTACCAAAATTTGTAATTTGGCATAAAACTTACACGTTGAATGAGATTTATACATGTCCTAAATAAAAGTATCGAATCGTCTGAAAGATGTCCTAAATAGCTTAGCTCTTGAAGAAAAAACCAACAGTTTTTCAAAATTTAGTTCATACAATCTTTTTTCAAAAACTCTAAAACTTAATACACCAATTATATCTGACCAATTAAAATTAGGGAAGAAAAATTATTGACACAACATTTGTTATAAACATATGGTGAAAAATTATTGATAAAACGAATGTCACACAACTTGAAATTTATAACAAATTATTTCAAGTAGTTGTTATATCCTAAAAAATAAGTACATTAGTTTTAACAGAATAAGTGAATGAGACAATAATAAAAGTTATATATTTTTGTAATGTAATTCTAGAAAAAAAAGATATTTATTCAAAAAAAATACTCTCACAAAAAATATTACATAAGGGGAATTATCGTTCCCATTCGATATGTGGAGGGAATATCGTTTCCCAACCTGTAAATATTAGCAAGCAAAGGGGAATTGACTCCAAAATAATAACATATCATTTATAAATCATCAAGATATAATTTACAATAATTAAATATCACAAATTAACAGGTGTGATTGAGTATATCAGAAAGTACATGCACAAGGTTACATAATACTAGTTTATTTACTCAGTTCTTGAAAAAGCGTACGTGGCACCCATTTATTCATTTCTCTGATGTGTTCACACATATGTTAAACACTCTTTTATTCCTTTCTTTGATGTGTTCACACAGGTCCAACTAATCATATATTCTTAATCACGTCCATTTGCCAACGCAATATGCATATTACTCTAGCCATCTCAAAATATTTGTCACATGTTGCAATATATAAATCACTCTCGAAAATTAAACTATAAGAATTTTAAAATCTAAAATTTTAAGATATTTTTTTTATCATATTGATATAAAAAATTACACTTATAATATTTTTCATATAATTTTTGAATATCTAATTTGACTACAACTAGTAGTGGATCACCTTTTGCAATTAATCTAATTCAATTTATCTTCATAAATTAATCAAATTAACTTTCAAAAAGCTAAACGTGTTAATTATTTTCGATTGAAGGTGGGTACTACATTTCTATGAAGGCAAAATAATCTCATGAAATTTGTCAAAGTAATGGTTTTAATTAATAGTAGTATTATAATTAGGTTTAGTCGTGATTGTTAATGTTCTAATTCAAATTAAGTGACGTTATTTGCAAGTAGGGATGTTGGATTAGAATTTTGCTTTGACATTTGCACAGGAAAGGTTTAAAAGATTTAAAATTCACAAATGATATCCTTTCCTTTTTCTTTTCTTGCCATAGGTTTACAGAAAGAGTAGGGTCAAGCCAAACCGGACCTACTAAGATTTAAACACATGTGCATTAATGTAGGCAACAAGGGATATTGTCTTGTTCCTGTGCATGCAGAAAAAAGGTTCAACGCGCTCTAAGCCCGGCCCGTGCTGTTAGGAAGATTGACCGCAGAGCGGTACCACCCACCCAAAGTTACTCGTATTAGTGTCGCATCAAATCATATAAATTTGCTATAGTTAATTGATTTAATAAAATAATAATACATATTAGTTAATTATAATAATGATATAGCTTATAATAAACACATAAGTATCATATACTTATTGAATTTATATATACCGAAGCAAATAAATTTTCACTACTAAATGTGGTCACTCTAAACTATCTCATTAAAACTAATTTCTTGTCCCCAAAAGCTAGAAAGAGAAGCTAGGGTTCTCCCATTCCATCCCAAAATATTACAATAAAAGTTAAATAAACAAAAAGAAAAAGAAAACACAAAATAAGCAAGACTAAGGGGCCATTTTCTTTAGGATTGAGAGATCTAATCTAAATACTAGAAAGGTTGAGTGCAAATTGAGATGAAATACTCTTTAAATCTATTTCTAAAATATTTAATTTCAATTTTGAATTTAAATTAAGGACAAGATTCTAAAACAATTACCTATCAAAAAATCTCGAAATAGTATTTTAAATATTTCAAATGATATTTATAGCCATAAAAAATCACATTATAAGTTTAGAATTATATATTTTAAGTATCTACTACTTGTCATGGAATCTTCTCTTGACTAACAAATAAAAAATTGCAAAAGAGAAACAAAACAAAAACTTAATCCCTAATCAAAAGCTCACTGAGCTTCATTCGCACCAAACACGTACCCACCCTTAGTGGCTGTTTGACCATGAATATTTTTTTTTTCTGGAAATCATATTTGATTGTAAAATTTCAGAATTTTAAAATTCGAAAAAACATCAAGAAGTGGTTTCATTTTTTTCGCTCTAAATCAATGATAAACACACAAAAACAAATGTAAGTTATGGTTCATGGCCAAACACAACTCTAATTTCCAAATATTGTTTTTCACTTTTAAAATAAAAATTATTTTATTGTAGAATTTTTGTGCCCAAACAAGCCTCATAGCCTGTTTGGTCAAGCTTATAAAATCAGCTTATTCTAAAATATACTTTTTCCAAAAACGTACTTTTGGTGGAAGTTAGTTTGTGTTTGGTCAATTAATTCAAAAAACACTTTTGAGCAACAATTTATGTTTGACCAAGCTTTTAAAAAACGCTTCTAAATGGATTTATTTCAAAAGTACTTTTCAAAAAATTATTTTTGGCAAAAGCTATTCCTTTTGGCTTCTGAAAAATGTTTTTTTTTTTTTAATCAAATATAGAAGGTAGAAGTTATATACTTGCTAGGGTGTCAATGGTTTTCAAAAAGCCGACTTAACCGGTGGAACCGTACCGTACCAAACCGAGTTTTAGGTTTCTTTTAATAAAACTGATGGTTTTTATATAAATTTATAACCGTACTGAATAATTAGGTAGGTTTTAAATTTTATAAAAATAAACCGAAAAAATGCCGAACCGTACTGAATAAGTTTATATGTGTAAAATATATTCTTTATACAATTTTTTATTTTATATATATAGTAAAATTTTCGCCTTGGGTTTGGGACGATTACAGGCCGGCAACATAATTAACACCTAAAGTTCTAACTCTACTCTATTATATTACTCTTATTGAAATTAAATTAGTTCTAGCATGTCGAATAGTAACTAGCTTGTAAGCTACTGTATTCCAACGATCTTGGATAGAAAACTACAAAATATTAGATATATTTCCTCTCGTATGGTTTTAAATTTCTCTTATTGAATACTTAATCTTAGTAGGCTCAGTTCTTGAGTTTATCTTGATTGATTTTTGACCCCTCATGAGATCTAAATTATGCTTTTTGTCTTTGCTTAACATTGTTTTACACTATTGTAAAATTGTGGGATTAAACTTTATTCTTCTCGTCTTTCATGTTTTCTTGATTCACCATCTTTTAAATAGTAAAAATGTCTAGGGAGTTTTTGCTTAGTATGCACGATCGTATCTTTAGCTTTTACTAGTGACTATAATATGATTTTTTTTAAAGATAAATACTGAAAATTAACGAATCGTACCGATACCAAAGAGAAACCATGATGATGAGACTGTTTCGAAAAGTGAAATATTGGTTCTACAAAATGAAATAACCGAAAAATTGATATGGTATAAATTTTATAAAAATAACCGCCTAAACCATACCATTAACATGCCTATATACTTCTGAACCATCTGAAAAACAGCTTCTGCTAAGCACTTAATTTTTTTTTCAAAAATTTAACCAAACACCTCACTTTTTCTTATTAAAAAAAAGTAAGCAGTTTTGAAAAAATATAAATTTGGGCAGACGTGCTATCAGTGTCACCCGTAAATTCCTTGAACCTTCCTCAATTACCTCTTCATATACCCTGGCGGCCTAGTATTATTTTGTTCTCTCTTTTTTGACCAAAACCAACACATTCAATCCCTTCTTATCTCCTTTTTTCATCTCTTAGGGTTCCATTTTTGAGTTACATTCACTCTCAAAATCATAAATATAAACACCCTTTTGGTTATTCAATTGACTGTATTGTAATTCTTTTTTTTTTTTTGGAGTGTGAAGAGATGAGGATGTTGGAATTATGTGATACAAAGAATGTATTTCCACCTGGATTTAGGTTTCATCCAACAGATGAGGAACTTATTTTGTACTATTTAAAGAAGAAGATATGTAGGAAGAGGATGTTGCTTGATGCTATTGCTGAGACTGATGTTTATAAGTGGGAACCTCAGGACTTGCCTGGTATGATATCATATTCTTTTTTTTTGATGTGATATTGAATTTGGGGTTTGGTTTTCTTGGTGTTTTTTTGGGTAGTTGACTTGATCTGATCTGAATTTGGGGTTTGATTTGTTCTGTGTTTGCTTTTGTTATTTTGAACCGTTTATTATAGTGATTTTTGCTTGTGTTATATGGTTCTGTATTTTTTCTTAGGTTTAACAATTTCCTTTTTGGTTTGCTGAGTGATGGATGATGTGCGATATAACAACAACAATTACATCTCAATCATCAATTAATTGGGTGAGGGGTATATATGATACTTGTCTATACATCTTGTTTCATATCTATATGCGTTTTATATTAGGTGTGAGGAGTTTTTGTGATTATAGGTCTAATGCTGTATAGTTGAGCTTCATAGCTGCTTGATTATGGAAATAGTTTCGTAAATTATGGGTGTGTTCGGTATGGAGTAAAATGTTTTTCAGGAAGTAAGTGGGTTTCTTGCCCATGTTCCGTATGTAAGCTAAAATTATTATACTAAAAACACTTGTAATCTGGACAGATACTAGGGGAGGTGGGGTGGGGGAAATGGGGGTGTGAGGTGGTGAGGATGGGGCTAAAGGGGGATGTGGGGATGGGGTCTACGGGTGGTGGTGGGGATGGGGTCTATGGGGTGGTGGGGATGGGCAGCTACGGGTGGTGAGGATGGGGGGCTACGGGGGTGTTGGGATGGGAGGCTAAGGGGGAGGGGTGGTGGGGATGGGGACTACGAGGGGTGGTGAGGATTTTCGGGGGATGGGGGGGTGGGGGGGTGGGCGGCTAGGGGGCGTTGTGGATGGGGGCTCCGGTTGGGGGGGGGTGTGTGTGGTGGTGGGATGGGAGGCTACGGGGGATGGTGGGGATGGGGATGGAGGCTACTGTGGGTGGTGGGGCTGGGTATGGGGGACTATGGAGTGTGTGGGTTGTGGGGATGGGGGCTACAGGGGGAGGTGTGGTGGTGTGGATGGGGATACTTTTTGGGGGGGGGGGGGTTGGTTTGTTGTGGTGGTGGGATTGGGAGGCTATGGGGTGGTGGGGGTTGGGAGGCTACAGGGGGTTGAAGATGAGGTGTGTTGGAGGGTGGGGGTTGAAGATGAGGTGTGTTGGAGGGTGGGGATGACATAATCAATGTGGAAAGTCACTTGTGTACTTGTTAAGGGAATAAGGAAAGTCATTTTCCTCATTTCGAACATGGGAAAATTCAAAAACTGGACATACCCTTTTTGTAATCATGTAAAAATTTGTTTCATCAAAGCATCCAGTTGATGCAGCAGCTATAGCACACACCCTATATTTACTCCACATAGGTTCATGGACTTGTGTCTTCCAAATTCTTCCCTTTTCTTTTTTCTTTTGATTTCCTTCCTAACTTGAGATCTTATCTTATTCATAATTGTTAGTTGTCCTAAAATTAGCTGGTGCTGCTTTGTAAAATCATATTGTGGTAGATACTGTTTCATGACCTTTTTTAATCTTTTGAATAGTCTACTTATGGATTTTGCAAATTTTGAAATGCAGATCTGTCTAAGTTAAAAACTGGGGACCGGCAGTGGTTCTTCTTTAGCCCCAGAGATCGAAAATATCCTAATGGAGCACGGTCAAACAGGGCAACAAAGCATGGGTATTGGAAAGTTACGGGAAAGGATCGAATTATTATGTGCAACTCTCGTGCTGTTGGAGTTAAGAAGACCTTAGTCTTTTATAAAGGCCGAGCACCAGTAGGTGAACGGACAGATTGGGTGATGCATGAGTATACTATGGATGAAGAAGAGCTGAAAAGATGTCAGAACGTTCATGAATACTATGCGCTTTACAAGGTATTTAAGAAGAGTGGGCCCGGGCCTAAGAATGGTGAGCAGTATGGTGCACCATTTAGAGAAGAGGACTGGGCTGATGCTGATGATAAATGTCCAAGTCCCAAAGGCTTTATCCACCAGGACAATTCAACAAAGCATGTTACTGAAGCTCCTTCTGTGGATGGTGGACTTGACGAATTGTTGAACCATATTGGAAATGAGCCTGTACTTGTGGAGCCACTTTCTGTAGACTATGCTTATGCTCTGGAGCAGCTTGTGCATGAGGAAGATACTCAAAGTACCTTGCTAGATCTTTTGGCAAGGGAAGTTAATTTTGCCAATCATAGTGCGGTGATTACGCAGTCAGGCACATCACAGCTACAGTTGCATGAGGCATCAGAGGTCACATCTGCTCCTGTTATTCATGAACAGCAGCGGCATGTGGTGGAAGAGGACTTCCTTGAAGATTTTCTGGAGATAAATGACCTTCTTGGTCCAGAGCCAAGCACTCAAAACTTTGATTACCCGGAGCTGGGTGTTAAAAACTTTGATGAGGCTGGACCAAGTGGTCAAAACTTTGAAGATTTGCAATTCGATTATTTGGATGGGCTGACAGAATTTGACTTGTATCATGATGCGCCCTTGCTTCTTGATGATATAAGAAGAACTGAACTGGGGCAAGTTACTGAACCATACATGAACAACTTTGTGAATGGTTCTGTAAACCCTGATTCTACAACGTATTTAAGCAGTTGTCAGAATGAAATGACGAACAATCGGCCTATGTATTTGAATGATGGAGAACTGTGGACACATGATCAAAGATTCAACATCTTTAACCCCAGCGAGGCACATCAGTTGGTTGTTCCTCCAGCTACTCCAGGTACAGAAATGATCTCAAACAGAAATACTGCCATTGATTGGCCTATGCTGTATTAATGATCTTTCAAGATTTTCATAAACACATTTGTGTGATCTGACTTTATGGGGCTCTTGACAGATGATGGTATAAGAATAACCATGTCATGGCGAGAACTCTTTTGCCCAAGTGGAAATGGGAGAGTTTGAGCCAAGCAAGAGCTCTGCTGCTACTGCTAATATATTGGTGTTAGATTTTTTCCCCTAATTTTTGCAAGTTTTGGCAATGTTTCTAGGTGTTGTATATGATAGTAATTTGGGAAATCATCCTACGGGCGCAAATCAGAATCAAATACCCAATCAGAATGATGGTACTACACCGTCATGGTTATCCTCTCAGTTGTGGGCCTTCGTGGATTCTATACCTACCACTCCTGCTGTAGCTGCTGAAAGTCCTGCGGTTAATATGGTCTTTAAGCGCATGTCTAGCTTTAGTAGGATGAGAATAAACGCCGGGAACATGAATGTTGTGGCAGGTAAAACAGCAACTTCAAGAAGTTCGCGCCGCTCTAAGAATGGGCTTTTATATTTTTCTTTCCTTGGAATACTTTGTGCAATCTTATGTGTGTTAGTAGGAATATTTGTTAACGTCTTGAGGAGATACATATCCTCTTAAATATGCAATGAAGTTTTGGTGTTCTATCACCTGGCATCTTGCCAGAATCAATGATAAGCTGAGGATACATTCTATGAGTAAAACAATATCTACCTTAGAAGTATGATGTTTAGATTCCCCCCTCCCTTAGTACCTACCACTGAGCTCCCTAAAGTAGAACAAAAAGAAAAAAAAAAATAGCAAAGGAAAATACCTTCAAGTGAACAGAAGAACAAAGAAATTACTCGTGTGTCATTTACTATTTTGACTGAAGCTCTGAAATTATGTCATAAGCAATTTTTCTCTGCTTTCAGAGTTTTGCTTTGCAGGTATACGTATAATTGGATTTAATTTAGGTGAGTCCAAGTTGATTTCTAATTTGGAAGGTCCAGTGTGGCTTGAAATTAATTTTGTTTTTAGTTTCTTGTTTATAGGTTGGACAGGTTTACCTATTCGGTCAGGTAAGTCTGGTTTGGTACTTCTTTGTTTTGGCTATGATAAATATCATTGGAAAATTGCCTCGGGAGGAGATTGATCTTAACTTGTCTTGATTATGCAGCATACTTTATGCTCAGCAGTATAATCAAGTTACTACCTGCCATTTTTACTTTGTAAATTTGCTTGCTATAAATTGTTTGTCTTCCAGCTCTAAGTGTTTTTACTACTCCAAATTATGTTCAATTGGAACATTGTCTTTATCGTATGGGCCTAAACTGGAGAAGTAACTACATACTTAAAGCTGAAGTAGTTTGAACTTCTGAGTTTTGGAGTTACTAGTGTGTAAAACTTATTCGGTGTTACCAACAATGGTTGTGGTGGAGTGGTAAATAGTCTTTCATCCTTATTCTTGGGTTCAAGCCCGGGGTATGGAGGCTTCTTTGCTAGGGAGCACTTGACTCCCCAATGTGTTACTTCCCATACTAAATCTGGATTTAGCAATGCAGGTATCCAAAACTGGATGGGAAACCTAAAAAAATTGGTTGTGCTTGTCATTGATAATCACAGGTGTCAGCAGTGCTGCCATATATCCCTTAATTCCCTATTTTGAAATGCAAATAAGCTTTCATCAATTCGAAGTCGTAAAAAAATTATTAATTCATGATTTGATAGTTATTCTAAGTTAAATTTTCTATTGCGGACACCTGATAGTTGCACTTGACATACTCAAATCTAGTGTGTTAAGGCAGACATTATAGCATATGTTTATTTTTGTTTTCTATTGATTATGTATGCGTCTTCTTACTATATTTTTGTATGATTTTGCTATTAATTATAGAAATTAGTTAGCGGCAAAATGTGTAATTTAAGGGGTTGGCTTTTCAAATAATTACACTAGGATTTGTTAGCTGCTAAGCCTTTTTGTTGATTAAGGAGCCCCTTCGGCGTGACTCCAACCCTAGACCTACTGGTCATGGGTGGAGGTGCTTTACCAATTGAGCAATCCTCACTTGTTCTCTCTATTTATAGACTTTCCCCCAATAAAAAAAGGGAAAAGAAAATCGTTTTGCGACTTTTCTATTTGATGCCTCGTACTGTTACAATCAACACGACATTTGGTGGTTGACGTAGTGATTGTAACCAGAAGTTGGTATGTATTATAGGGAAGACATGAATCCCTCAGATTATAGTTGTATGTTTAACCGCATACTTATTCATTACGGGGTTTCTAACACCCTTAATATTTTGAAGCGGATTATTATTCCCTGCAGGGTTGTTTCAAACAATTCCCTACAGGGTTGTTTGGTTTGAAGATAAGTCATGTTGGGATTAGTTATATTACAGTAATGTTGGGATTAGGTGTCCTAATATTACTTTTTATGGACTTTTATGTTTGTTGTATTAAATATAACAAGCATTACATAATTTCTCAGAAAAAGTTTTGTTTACAAAAATACTTTCCATTATTATTTAGTAGAAAAAAGGTTTGGTAGACCATACGGGTATTATGTTATTTTCATCGTCTTATTCAAGAATAATTAGTCCTAGTACTATTGCTCCATATGGATATCGTTAATCTGATACTATTTTTAATTGCGGTATAACTTGTTTCAGGATTAGTAACCAAATAAGAAATAAGACTATATTCTAGGACTATTTATGTTTGTCCAACATACCACCACCACCAAGGTTGGGACTATGTATGTTTGTCCTTTCATTTTCCACCGCCAACTCAACTTCTACCAGAGCTTCACACCCGGCAGAGCGATTTAGACAATTTCGCCTAAACCTCAAACCAAAATGTGTTAGAAAAACTTCCATTACCTATTGAAAGAAACTTCATAAAAAAAAATGACAAAAAAGAAAGTAATACTATAGAAGTAGAAAAAGAAGAAGATAGGGAAGCCAAGAACAAGCCAATATTACATGAAAAGAAAAAGTAGAAGGCAAAAGAAGAGGGAAAGAACAAGAAAAAGATACAAAAAATTGTACTATTACATGACACAAGGCATGCAAATCACCACCTAACAGGTATGGGTGCGACCGTCTAAGAGGGTGAATACTCTGCTATAAAATAGTTCAAGGGAGTATTTCGACCCTGGAATAAGAGGTAATTGAAAATATCAGCTTTGAGATATTTACTACTAGTAGTTTTATGAACTCTTTAAAATTAGATCAAAGCTATCAATTTGTACAAATATAAGAGATGTATTTTATACTCAGTAGCATAGAGTAGTATTTATATCGAATTCGAATCATATTGACTTAATAAGATCACATGATTAATTGGATAAAAATCTGCCTTCACTTCTTCCATTATCGAAATTCATCTTGTGTATTTTTCTTGGTCAAAGCACATGAAAAGAAATCACCAGCTAATTACTATACAACTGCTAGCCTTTATTTCAGTAATACACCCATCAAAACTATCTATACAAACTAGCATTGCTACCACTATGCACAGCGATAGTAACTTTACAACTACTGTAGTACTATTTAATTTACACATTCCACAACCGAAAATAAAGCATTAGGCAATATCTACAGCTCTAACATTCCTTGTAACCTCGTGTTTCCTTCTTTGGCACTTCCACTGTTAAAACTCCCTGCTCAAGCTCACACTTGATCTCATCGGCCTATACATTTTCCGGCAGCTGGAACCTCCGCCTGAAACTCCCGAGTCGACGCTCCACGCGGTGCCACTTGTCGTTCACTTGTTCATCTTCTTTGACTCTCTCTCCACTTATCTCTAGTATGTTGCCATCTTCAACTTGTACCTTAAGATCTTCCTTCCTCACCCCTGCCATTAAAAATTGCACTTAGCTTTACTAGTAAGAGTCTAGCAAATCTGCATCCTTCTGAATATATGGCGCATACTCCTATTATGCACCCTATTGTTGCCACTTCCCTATTTTTCTTTCTCATTAGTTATATCCTAGTATAATCCTTTACGAGACCACCCCCCCCCCCCCACCCCTTTTTTGGGCAAAAAAAAAAAAAAGAAAGAAGTTCTCAAAATCCCTATTTTTGTGCCAAAAGAAAAAAACTTTTCAACTGCCCTTTTTTTGGTGCAAAAATAAAAATAAAAATAAAACAACTTTCAAGAACCCCTTTAGTTTCTTTCGCAAGTACACTTTCTAAACTCGTCTATATCATCATACATGTATAGGAAGGTACATATGTATGCTAGCTAGGTGAGATTTAAACACTACTCGATATCTAATCTATACAAGGGTGAGGGTGTAAATGTTGTAGTATTGGATGTGAGAACAAAATCATACAAAATCTAAAATCACTCTTCACGAAGGAGGCCTTTTGAAAAAAATCATGCTAGACTTCTATCATCCCGATAGAAAGAGGGCAAAAAATTCAAAAATCAAAGGTTGATGGATTTTGTGGCTTATATTACGGTTCTAGCCCTATGCTAAGCCAACTAAGCAAAGTTGAAAGATTACGTCTATAAGTCACAATTTCAATCCTTACATCAATCAAGGTAATCCTAGTATTTAAATGAAAAAAAATAAAAATTGATGAACCGGTCTATCATCTCCCAACTTCAAAGGGTGCGGTCGATCCTAAAAACTGGCTACACGAATTTCTCGATATAAAAAAATTCAAAAGCATTTGCAACAATATTTTTGTGTAGAAAATAAATCAACAAAGAAAAATGTTTAGCTTATAGGTACAAAAACTCTTTAAGCTTTGATTTTTAGTTTTGAAGTTTTTGGATGTAAGCAAAAACTTGAAATTACTATAATTAGAAACTTAACTAGGAAGGTCGACACGAAAAACATGAGCATTGTCAGTTTCAGGCCAATCAACATAAGCATGACCAAGGTTGACACGTCATCATCACGGCCACCTCTACGACCCGGCCAAGTCATTCCACCACTCAGTCCATAATCAAAAGGGTCCCATAAATCAGAAGAAAAAGGATCAGTAATATTTCCTGTCCATGGTCCTATTGATGAATCCATTTTTCTTTCTTTGGAAACACATGAAATTGGTAAGCAAATAATTTTTATTCTCACCTGCTTTGTTTTATTTATAGCTGCCAAGGATAGGTATATCTATTGCATTTTTCTTTTGTGACACTTTCGACAAGAATGGTGATGACTTGTGTCGATGTTATATGTGTTGGTTACTAGATTACTAAGCCACGTTTTCATTTTCTTGAAACTTAGATTGCCTTGCAACACGTTGATGTTAGATAAGATCAAGTCGTATACATTCTACTACATTACTTGTGGACTATCGGGCTGATCTTTTTGGCAGGGCGTATCCAATCGGAGGTGTATTAGGGAGGAGTCAGGATTTTAATTTTTTTTCTTATTAGGTTATGAATAGTTTAGTTGTACATGTTAGATAAATTTTTAATTTGGATATAGAGTTTGAGCTAAAATTACGGAGTTTTACTGAACTCGTAACTATTACTGCCCTAGTTCACTTATACCAATGATTTTCTATTCCTACATTATATATAATATATATTTAAACATATCTGGACGCATTCAAGTTCAAAATAAGTGCAGAGCTAGAGTGTTGGACGTAAGTTCAGTATAATTCTATAATTTTAGTTTAAATTCTACATTTATCTTAAAAATCATTTTATGTTATGAGATACTTAACAATATATGAAAGCAATAGGATAGATAATTATGCGAAAAAGTCAAGTATATATAGGCTACAGAAAAATCTTAATTCCAATTTACTTATGATGTCCTCCAAGCTATTTTAATTTCACGAACTACTTTAGAAAATTGGACACTACAGTCTTGGGCATACTGACCCATTTGTGGTCTGCCGTCCCGTGCAACCCCCACAGTTTGGCTCATAAACTCAACATTTTATGTACAAATTATTAATTTAGAATTCAGTAACTAAAAATAGCTTTAAAGTTACGAAGGGTATATTACTTATGAAATTGCATAGAAAATTTATCTTTTAATTTGAAACCGATTTCGTTATAAAAAATCTTAATAAAGAAAGCACTAATATAAATGACCATGAAGAAGATAAGTGTTAGTATAAAAGAAAATTTAGAAGGCGATCTTAAAACTCTCTTAAGAGTATATGAGACTTTGTGTGGGGTAAAGAGTTGTCCCTTTCCTCTTACATTAATGACTAGGGACCTATTTCTCATAGCACTTGAAACATGACAACCCCTTAATGAGACCTATATTCTCTTCCATCTCCCACATGTTACGATATATTTTAGGATTTTTAGGTTGAGCTTTGGATTGAAGGAAAATTTAGCTACTTAATTGTGGTTGAAATTATGCAAGTTTGGAATTGAAATCCGAGGCTAATGTGTGGTTGGACCACCATAAATTTGTGATATGAGAGTAGGTGCGCAGTAATACTTGCTTCGCCTCTTACCTGAAAACTACAAAAACTACTCATCATTACAAATTCAAATACACACACACACACACACCAATAATATCTTATAGTATTTCCAGACATCTTTCCAAAACCTATTTTAGTTACCGATTTCAATGATAATTTTAACTATATCTTCAATCTACTTACTTAATAATTTAGTAGACTAACATAATCGAGGAGAGAGCAAACGGGCGAGGAGTAGGTAATGTCATCAATCATTGCCAAAAAACAAAAGCTAAAATGTCGTCATTTTGGATCAATGGTTGACATAAAACAACATGCCAAAATCAATTTCCCAAAGTTTTGTAAAGTTAGAGATTCCCATCACACATTATTTTGTCACCAAAAAGGCTTGTAATTATGCACCAACAACCGCAGGTAGGACCAACAAAAATTGCAGTGGAGTTGTAACTTGTGAGTAGATTCATTTTTAAATATATAAGAGGCCGGTTTCAGATTTAAGCTATTGGTACGGAGTAGTTTGAGTGCGAAATCGTCTTTTTTAGAAAGTGTTTTACCTTTTGTATATAATTTTTTAATATGAATTTAAATTTAATCGATCCCTAATAGGCTAATACGAGTATGAACACCAAGTTGAAATTAAAAAACGACAGGTAGGGATGATATGAAGTGCAAAAGCGGTTGGCTTCTCATTATGTATGTCGGTTTGGCGTCTTTCAGTATGTCCATTTTGGACTTTGTCTTGGACACTTGCTCTATGTAAAGACAAAAGTACTTTAGACCAATTTTGGATAGCATTGTTTATGTGTCTAATATTTAGTGGTTGGACTAGTATTTTAATACCACAATTTTCTCTCCAGCTTTAAAGTCCTTACCGAAGTTAATATAGGTCGATTACAAATGTTCGTAGTAATTTAACTCTTTCTCCAAATTATCTAATTTCAATTCCTTAATTTTCCATGAAAAAGATTGTTTATTGTTTTCCTTTTTGAGTACTTACATAGATGCTCACCACTTTCCATAAAGGATAATCATCTCCTATCACTTTTAATTAATTAACTTCTATACGAACAAGAAAAGTCTGATCCACTCAAATCTTTCTAATTATATTGTCAATTAAAGTTGAACTAATAGTAAAAAATAAAAATGGAAGAACTGGGCATCAATTAAGCACTCCCCTATTTTAAAATGTTACTCTTTGTCTTCTCGGAGTCTAAGTAAAGTAAAATTGATCAACATTTTACAGTGTATTATGCCATTTTTCATTCAAAGAAATTATAACTTAATATTTTATGCATTATCTTATAAATCTAAATTTAATTTTGAAAAATAAAGTAATCTAATGACTAATATTATTTCAAAAGCTAGCTGTACCAACTACCAACAAAAGAAGAAATTAGTATGGTGGTAATTTACCTCTTTTCTCTGAAGTAGACCACATTCATTTATTTATCAAAATTTCCATATCTTTGATTATTCCCTAAATCAAAGATCATAACAGCAATTGGTAATAAATTCCTCTCCCGTCCCATATAACTGAGGCTTTGGCTCATTCACCCTATTAAGAAAGTACTCCCTTCAGATTAAAAAAAAAAAAGTCTACTTAACTTTCATTTTTTTGGTTCAAAAAGAGAATTTACTTACCAAATCAAGACAAAATTAGCTTTACTTTTTCAGATTTGTCCTTCTTAAGAGCTAAGTGATCAAATCCAACACCTATTTAATTAGAGACATTTTAGTTAAATTATTTATTTTTACCTAGGAGTTAGTATTGTTTTAAGGGGTGTGCAATGGCTAATTGGACACTTCTTTTTTTTTTTTTTGATTCGAAGGGAGTAATAAATACGCCGTAATTTACTAAGTTATCTTATGTGAATAAAACTAGATTGATTGATCCTTCTAATTACCGTACATTCTTCTTTAAAATTAAAGGTATAGTTGAAAGTTTTGAATTTCTAAAATGACAATTATTTTTAAATATTTTTTTTGAGCTAAAGTGATACAATTAAAATGAAAAGGAGGGAGTATTATTTTTAAAACACAAATCGTTTCTTACAATTTTCATTAAACTATATAATCAATCATGACTAACTAACACATTAAAATAAAATTTTCATATAATAATTGGGCATGTTAAATGTATAAAATTGTACTCATAAAAAAGACATGTGAGCGGCGTGGATAGCTCTGTTCCTATAAATTTCTTAGCTATTCACTAATCAAACAGTCACTCAAAAAAACAACAATAGCAAATTCCACCATACATTTTGGAATTTTAGGATGTGCAGAAATTGCAAGAAAAGTGTCACGTGGTATACTTCTTTCACAAACCGCCACTCTCTACGCCGTCGGCAGCCGTTCAATCAACAAAGCCAAAATAGTTACAACTTATAATATTTTTTATGCAGTTTTTAAATATATAAATTTTAATTTTAAAATATTGAGTTAATTTAATTCAATAAATTAATTTTTGAAAAACAAAAAGTATCACATAAATCAGGATGGATGAAGTAATATTTATTAAATATATTTTGACGCATTAAAGTTCAAAATAGGCGAGGAGAGCTAGAGTAGGATAGGAGTCCAATAGAATTCATTAATTTTAGCTTAAATTTTGTATTTATTTTAAAAATTCACTTTATGTACAAATTACTAGTAGTAATCTAGAGCTCAATAACTAAAAAATAGCTTTAAAGTTATGAAGGGTATATTACTTATGAAATTGCATAGAAAATTTATCCTTTAATTTGAAACCAATTTCGTTATAAAAAATCTTAATAAGTAAAATAATATATAGAGAAAAGGGTCAAAAACACACTCCAACTATTACTTTTTTTGAGTTTCATACCTAAACTATCATAAGGCTGAGAAAACTACCTAAACTATCTAGTTTGCAAAACACACATCAAATTATTCTTGAATGGCATGTGTTCTACACTCTCCATTTTATATAAAAATATTGCCAAGTATTGTCCACGTGGATAAATAATATCATAATGACACCGACATGGAAATTAAAAAAAATATTTGTTTAAAAAACACACTGAAAAATAATATTTGTAAAAAAAAAATATCAAAAATTATAGAAAATAAAAAAATAGTTTAAAAAATGGAAAAGTTATTTTTTTTTTAAAAATAATAAGAAAACTGATTATTTAGTTTTCACATTTAAAAAAAAAAAAAAAATCAACTTTTCCATTTTTTAAATCATTTTTTTTTTCTGATTTTCTAAATTTTTTGATATTCCTTTTGCAATTTTTTTTTTTTAAAATGCTGATTTTTTTCAAAAAATATAATGCATTTTTTTTTTAAATATACAGTTTTTTAATTAAAAAATATTATTTTTTAATTTCCATGTAGGTGCCACCGTAGCATTACTTATGCCATGTGGACAGTTTTTTTTAGAAAATTTTAGCTTCACCTGCCTTTTCGAGAGTGAATTCACACATTTAGTTCAGGTGTGTTTTGTAAACTAGATAGTGATAGTTTAGGTAGTTTTCTCAACCTTCTGATAGTTTAGATATGAAACTAAAAAAAAAAAAAAATGATAGTCGAACCCGCGACTTTTGTGGGTTAATAAAAAAAATGTTGAACCAAAATTGCACAAAAAAAAATAAAAAATAATAAGTTTCACGCACGAGAAAAGACCAAACTGTTAAAAAAAATAGTTTGGCCTTTCACGAACTAAATTCGTGCATGAAAGGGGGCAACAAATGTCCCCCAAACCCTCCTTCTTTGGCCAATTTTTTTAAAAATTAATGTTTTTTCCCTACTTTGCTTGAAGATTAGTCATGTTTCAGAACGCCGGAATATCAATATTTTATATAGAATTTAATATCTTTTTTTGAGTACAATAATGTCGGCTCATTACATCAAGTACACCTAAACGTTTGGATCGTCGTTTTAGGGGTTCTAAAGTGCCCCGAAGTAAGTTTTGTTAGTTTGGAAACTTGTTATCCTTAGGTTTAAGTGTCATATTTTATAGGGTTTTGATTAATTTAGGACATCCCACGAGTTATTATTAATTGACAATAAAGACTAAGATAACTAATTATCATTAAGAAAATAATAACCAAAAATATATATAATATTAACATAAAATCTACACTTTATTTACAAATACACAATCTCAGGTCCGACATCTGGAGACTTTAGAGTACGGCTAGGCCTAAGGCCAACCCCACCACCCCCACTACCCTCACCATCATCTCCATCCCGCTTCCTCCTCTTAATCTGTACATGCTCTATGGCATGATCATCCTTGCTTCCCTTCCTTCGACCCGGATCCTGGTTCATAACATGCTTTCTATGGGAGATGACGGTGGGCGGTGGGAGTGGGACAACAGCATCAGGAGTCTCGTCAATCTCATTAGGAGACCCGTCCACAGGCGCAGAAGAATGAACCTGAAATAACATATAAATAATTTAGTTTAGATTTATTCTAAACTAAACATGAAATTAACAATTAATTAATAAATTATTTTATTTTATTGTAAAAATCAAACCTGTGTGTCGACAGCCTCCTGAGATGCCTGGTGAGAGGGCTCCTGAACTGGCTCCTGAACGGTCTCCTGAGTGGGCCTCGGAGCTGGGGCTGGAGCTAGAGATGGGTCCACAGGGGTAGAAGATTGAACTTGAAATAACATATAAACAATTTAGTTTAGATTTATTCTAAACTAAACATGAAATAACATATAAAAAATAGTAAAAATCAAACCTATGTGTCGACGGCCTCCTGAGATACCTGGTGAGAGGGCTCCTGAGTGGCCCCCGGAGCAGGAGATGCAGATGGTGCCGTATCAAACACGAAGTCCTCGAATATGGCGTCGAAGTCCAGATGTAGGCCACCTTGTAGATCACGAACTGATGGAGCTAGAAATAAAGGCCAGGGCACATAATTTGACAAAGAGTCTGGCGTATATAGAGGTGTCTATGAAGTCGACGGCTGTGAAGTCAATGGGATATCTGTAGTCGACGTCCGGTAAGAACTCGATGGGATCTCTGAAGCCGATGGAGCCTCATCATCTCTGCGACGACCACCAACTCCTCGGCGACCACGACACCTGCTGCCTGAGGTGGGGCACCGGGAACACGCTCACCGAAACGCTCAAAGTCATATGCCTATCGCATACCAGTATTGGCAAGCTCAATAATCCATGCTGCATACTCCGCTGTCTCAGGGACCTCCGTACGGGCAGTGCTCTTACAGCGCATCATCTGAACGGTCCGTGCCTGCATATGTTTGCAATTATTAACAGTTGAATAAATTTGTAAAGTAGTACATAAGACGATGGAATAAGTTTAAGACTAATAAAACTTACCAGCGCCTCATACGCTATTGCGAGAGCTGCATTGTCACGCCCCAAAACCCACCCTAGACGTGACCGGCATCCAACGTCATGAACAACATCGGAAGAACCTAAACGACACAATAATAACAGTTGAACCCGCCAGGTTCAATATTTGCCTCCAACAGTTTATAAAATAAATGTAACTAGTCATGAATATATGAAGTAGATCAGCGGAAGTCTTTATAATTTAAATAATTCAACCAAAACATGATAACGTGCCCAAAAGAGTTACACAACAACTCTTCTTCTACCCATATTTGAATGTATACTAAGGAGCTTCTAGGAATAAGGAATAAATGTCTAACTTATCAGGATGCAGCCCGGAAACTAATATAAATAAATGAAATTAAATAAATGGGGTGTCCCACGAATGAATGTGTGGGCTCACCAAATCAGCAGCAGCAAGTCCTTCCTAAATGCTGTGAGTATCAAGAACCTGCTCTTCTCCGTTACCTAACATACCATAAAAAACAACAATGGTATGCCTGAGTACTTTGTACTCAGTGAGTGTCTAAGGGGCAATAGTTACAAAACAAGATATGATGAATAAAATTAATAAAATGATATTAATGAAAATCACAATTCAAACCCAGGAATAATGTAAGTCAGCAACATTAAAGAGTCATGAAAGAATCCAACAACGAAAGACATATTAACTTAACTCCTTACTATTTACCATGCCAAGTATTTCACTTCCGAATTCAGTATCACCACAAGCCACTCACAGGAAACAAGATACGAAACAAGCCACTCATAGGCAAACTAATCAATCAATCGATACTTCGGGTTAGGAAACCGCGGAGGCTAATCGTCCTCTGGACTAAGACAAAGAATAGATACTCCGGCTAGGGAAGCAACAGAGGCTAATCGTCCTCTGGACTAGCACAACCATAGATACTCCGGTCTAGGAAGATACGGAGGCTAATCGTCCTCTGGACTAGCACAAAGAATAGATACTCTACGCTAGGAAGCAACGGAGGTCAATCGTCCTCTACCGACACAAAGAATACTCGTATCAATACGTTAGATCCATAACGGCTAATCGTCCTCTCGGATTAGCACGACTTTGCCCATACATGCCCAAACACCAACAAAATACAAATCATGGCATATTACCGAATCATCAATCATGACTTAGAGCGAATATCACTTCTCAAGTCATCATCTCAAAATAGAGGCATTTCAAGTCATAACGATTTAGAATCTTATTCAAATATCTTATTCAATTTCAAGTTCAAGAAACCCATTCAACAACAAAACAAGATTAAGGTCCAACCTTTAGAAGATTAAGTTCAATCATCCAATAATGGGAAAAGCGAGTTTCACAAAGTAGTATAGTTCGTATAAGGTTAGATGCGGGCTTGACCCTACACACGCATGACCTTGTCTAAAAGAAATCATCTTTAATTCCAGAATAAATTCCACCAAACAAGAGTTATAACTTATACAAACAATCAAGGAAGGATTCTCAAATACAATTCATGCTTTCACAATATAAGCGTACTTCACAAGTAGACATAGTTGAATATATGATTTTTGGAATATAGACATACTTCAAGAAAGATTTTTGGGAAAATCTAGACATATATGAAAAGACGAAATTTGAAATATAGACGTACAAATCACCCTCATAGTCAAAAGGATTTTTTTTTAAAAGAGACATACAAATCATCTTTATAGTCAACTTGTCATTACGGATCATTATGCCATATTGAAAGAATAAGTCATTCCAACCAATGTTTTGAAAATGTATAACTTCTTTACGCAAGATTTCGATGTTCTACTTCATCAATGAGAATATCATTACCAACCCTTAATCATCATTATTAAGCATCTCTTATAGAGGAAAACATTCATAATATCACATACATATATAGGGTTTGTTGCAATCTAGGTTTAATGTGGGTTTGTCCCCTCACACACATTAAAACCCATTTAGACATGAATTGGAGTTCAAGAAACATAAGAAAAATTACTTTTCCTTTCATTCATTAAAGAATCTTGAATAAAATTTATACTTCCAACAATAGTTTCAAAAGTGATTTTCATTCAAAATAAGTTTTCAAAAGAGAGACATACCTTAATATGTTAAACAAAGTTTAACAATTCACTTTTTGAATGAAGAACACCCAAACCCTAGCTTGAATCACTTTGGGAAGAATTATGTTGCAAACCCTAGGTTTTGGTCACAAGAATCATGTTAAGAATCATGGGTTTGATATTAGAATGGATTAGTAATGTTAAGGATGTTATTACCTTTGATTTGAAGACTTGGAGGAATGGTTTTCGTCCTTAGGGTTGTTTAGAAAGTGGAGGAATAAACAAAATAAGTGTCTTATTTATATTTTTCTGGTGAAAACGGGCCAAAGGACGCCCCCGAAGGACGGACCGTCCTTCGTGTTACGGACCGTTCTTTGGACCGTCCTTTAGTGGAAATTTCGAGAGAGTTCTGGTAATTTTTGAGACGTTACGGTTTACAGCCCGTAACACGTGTTACGGTCCGTAACGTCTCACCGTAACACAGGCCAAATTTTCAGCGAAGATAGGCTTCAGTAAAACGGACATAACTTTTTGTACGCAACTTTTCTTGGGCTGGACGACCTACCGTTGGAAAGATATTTCAAAGATCTACAACTTTTTATCAAGGAAGTTTTTCCAAATTCGCAACACATTTTCATGAAAATCGGCCAGAAGACAGACCTACCAAAACTTAGGTGAATTTAAGAGGCCTTAAGAACTTCACTAGTTGGTTTGACTTCAAAACGACCATCTTCCACCCGAATTCATCAAGAATGGATTCATATATATATAATATCATCTTAATACTAGATTTTTACACATTCACACCTAGTTCAAGTTTACGGGGTGTTACATTGTCACGACCCAATTCGCGAGTCGTGGTGACACCTACACTATCCCTTCGAGTAGGCGAACCACATTACTAATAACAAGTTAAATAAGCGAAAAATTAAATAAGGATAAGTTATCAAGTCTTAAATACTTATCATAACTAGAAATGTCACGACAACCTCAAAATCTGGTCAAAGGGTACAAGAGCGCTAACATAGTACGAAATATAAGTCTGAAAATACCCGAAGGCTACATATATCGTCCGTCGAATACAAAAAACGAAATAACAAGAGGTCCTTCGTGGGCCACGATGACCAAGTAGCTCACCCCGAATGACCGAAAGATGTCACCCTCGCGTACGTGGCCGCGAGTGTGTAACCGGAGCTCGGATCGTACTCGCACTCAACAAAAGTGTATCAAGAGTAGTATCGCACAACACTAGTACCGGTAAGCATCACAGCCGACAATGATTATATAACGTACGAAGTTAAGTGGAAACTAACAAGTAGCACCTCAGAGCAAACAGTGTGGTCACATATAATATACAAGTAAAGTGTAAAGGAATCATGAAATCAACCAAGACAGATATAGTTCACCGTATGATCACCAAATGTATGAGTGAATGAATGCAATACAATGCAATAGTCACCTCTCTCACTCCACTCGCACACACACTAAGGGCGTGCCTCAAAGCTACGACCCGCGGGGGACCCGCGAAGTCCATGTACCACTCGTGCTCTTCGGCAGTAAACCTCGAAGGCTTCCAATCACTCTCAATCTTCGGCAAGGACCTCGAGTCTCTCTCGTCACTCTCAATCTCCGCAAAAACCTCGAGTCTCTCAATCACTTAGCTCACCATCATCACAAGAATAATATGGAAGGCATGTCACGCATGATATCAACCTCAACAATATCACCAATATACAATCAACAAATACAAGTCATATTAATGTTATCATTCCTTTTCATATGATGAGGGAGCTAGTATATGACAGAGATACAAACAAGTGATAATCACAGAAAATAACACATATGGTGACAAGCCCACATAACAGCTGACAGAGCCAACCTAATTGGAATCCACCTCCACTTCATGCCCAAAGGCCTATATGCTATCCCCGTCACTTTCTACAACTACATACGATTCTCTAATCAGAGTCTAACTAAAGTAGACCGTAACCTACCTCAATGCCGAAATGCGGTGCCACGAACAATCAAACTAATGCCTTCCCTTTGCGTAGCCTCTCGAACGATCAAAATCTATAAAATATGCGATCTACGTTAGAATACGAATCTAAGGACACCCATATTGCTATATTTATATTCGAAACCCCAAAACGCACCCCAAAAAGTAGCCTTGGGCCCACAAGGGCAAGATTGGAATTTTATTGAAAAATAATTTCACCCATTATCTAAGGATCATATATTTTTAAAATTAGTCAATTTCATCCATAAATGGACTATCAAATCATTAATTTTCCTTTCTTAGGACTAGGACTCAAAACTTTTAATTACTTCAATATCTTAACTTCGGACAAAAATCTAACTTTCCACAATTCAAATACCTTGAATTTAAAATTGTACATATGACCCAATACACCTAAAGTACAATCACATAAACTCATTATACACAAAAATTGATATGGAAATACCAAAGAACAACGCATTTGATACAGAATACCAATGTCACAATCTAACTTAATATCGACGAATATAATTCATATGTACTACTACTATTTTATCTCTATAAAGGTAGCAGTAAAGGAACTAAATATATATAAAGTCTCAGTACCTTAAACTTTGAGTGCGTCTGACACAGATACGCCAATACTTCAATCCAGTTCTTCTTCCCTATTCTCGTAAGTAGGATTTCATGTTTAGAATCCCTGTTCCTAATTATGTCACTAAACTAGTCATTTCCAATGAGGGAACTGAAATAGGTTTTTTTTGTTTTTTTTCTTTTTCCGATTTCCCTTGAAAACTGCTACTGCCGGTTATATGCCTTCCCAAAGCCCCACTTTGACTTCCTTTTGCCCTCTTTCCGTGTAAACCAAAAAAAAAAACTTACACCTAATTTCTCTTTTATGTCACTTATTCCTGGCAACATAATAAAAGTGGCTGGCCCACTTCATTTATTTCTAATTGACTACATATTATTGTCAACTCTCTTTGGGTTACGTGAGACCACCAAATGATGGGCTGGCCCAATTTTTTTTTTTTTTTTTTATACTTTTCAAATGTCTTCCTAAGACATCAATTGCCCTTTCACCAGAAGTAATATATCATTAGTCCTCAGATTACTTCACTCTATTCATCACCATATAAACTATAACATGTATTAAAATTATATAAATAAATACAATATAGTCCCATACCCTTTTCGTAGCTTTAAAGTGCTAAACGACCAAACGGGTCGTTACATACATACATATCCTAGGCCATCTAGACGACGCCTAGAGGGGTTGCCAATAATGATGCAAGTGATCCGCATGTACCACTCTATGTACACATGGATCGGAGTGTCATGTCCGACCACCGCTTGGCTTATCATCCTCGCATCCCAACTCTGGACACGCTGCCGCATATGGAGCCGCCATGCATCATCGACGCCCGCACGTTCATCCCTCAATAGTGGTCGTGCGCGCAATCCGTAGCCGTGGGTATATTCTGTACATACCCAAACTGCCGTAACACGCGGGCGGGTGCGTGGTACTCAACGATATCGATATGTATCAATGGACACTGCGATATCTACATGTGCTGACCAGCCCCACAAAACGCCAGCAGTTATCCAAAATATGATCATACAGCGTCCATATAAAAGCCTGTAAAAAGAATTGAACTAGTTAACAATAAAAGACTAAAATAGTAGCTATGTGGTCTAGCGTGTGGATCCAAAATATGAACATACCGTCTGCGCCGTCATGCGGTCTAGTTGATCCCTAAACGGGAGAAGGCTGTGGTGCGTCTCCGCATATCGGCGAACTCCTCGCGACCATCTCCGTGTGTATGGCACGCCCCGCGATAGTCACGGGGGGGGCGAGTCGGTAATGGGCCGAAAAGGTCTCAACCTAGTCCACACCCATATCTGATATAGTCATTTAAAAAATATTTTATCAGTCGTCGTTTTGAAAAAATATATTTTGTATTTAATTACACACACTTAAATATATTACCTGAAGGAGCGAGCAAAATGCACGGACCTCTACCTTCGTGCCCATAGAACATCGGCAGAATCCTCGATACATATAGTCTAGCACAGCAGCACCCAACTATAACATCCTAACTCGGCGAGATCGTCGATATATCGAAGATACCTCAAGCTCACATGCGAACCCGAACTGTTCGAGAATAGAATGGCCCCGAGTATGATGAGTAGGTATAGACGCTCACGTCAGTTAACATCAGCCTGAGGCGTGTCCTCTCAAATCGGATGCTGCATGTCTATAAGGCGCAAGTGAGCATAAAGGGCCAACAACAAAAGCTGACTCTGGCCCAAAATATCACCATCCTGAGCCGCAAAACTGGTGAGCCTAGTCAACTCATCCCAGTAAGGCGGCATCACTTGAGGCTCCTCAATATACAAAACAGGCGTCCATTAACTCCGTACTATAAACGACTACCACATCCCTGTGGTAATGGTAGCTTCACCGTGCGAGATGAAATGTGTGCGTCTCTCGGCGGCCACCTCTTAATCAAGGCCGTCACTAGCGACCTATCGTGCTGTATCCGACCAACTTCGACGCACCGGTAGATACCGCTCCGACGTAGTATATCCAGGATACGAGGATGTGGGGGGTGAGTAGCTAAGATCTCTTATGCTGAGCCCCCTAACCGGGTACGGACCAGAGCCTCAGGCTGTAGGTCAGATGTCCATATATGCTGCGACCTATGCTCCAGCTGAAGATATAGTACCTCTCGGTCGAAGGGCCCCGAATCAAGAGGGTGGTGAACCAAAAAAAGATATTAAGTTCTATATAAAATATTGATATTCCGGCGTTCTGAAACATGACTAATCTTCAAGCAAAGTACCGAACGAACATTAATTTTAAAAAAAATTGGCCAAGAAGGAGGGTCTGGGGGACTTTTGTTGCCCTCTTTCACGCACAAATTTCGTGCGTGAAAGGCCAATTTTTTTTTTTTTTAACAGTTTGGTCCTTTCGTGCGTGAAACTTAGTTATGTTTTTTTTTTTTTTTTTTTTTTTTTGGGTGCTATTTTTTTTTTTTTTAAACCCATAAAAGTCGCGGGTTCACAAAAGTCGCGGGTTCGAGTAGGGACCTATTTCTCATTGCAGTTGAAGCATGACAATCCCTTAATGGGACCTATTCTCTTCCATCTCCCACATGTGACGATATATTTTATGATTCTTAGGTTGAGCTTTGGATTGAAGGAAAATTAAGGGCCTGTTTGGAAAGCCACCCAGGTAATTGGAATTAGGTGTAATTGGGTGTAATTACGCATTATCAATTTGTTTGTCGACTCAAGTAATTGCTACACAAGCTAGGTGGGAATTGGGTGTAATTGACGTGGTGTAATTACACCTCCAATTCTCAAGGGAGGCCGAGAATCGGGGTGTAATTACACCTCGTATTTGCTGTGGGGATTACTTTTTAGTTTGTTTATTTTTTTAGTTTAATTTATTTTTAACTTCTATTTTTTTTAATTTTCAATTTTTTTTATTTCTATTATTTTTATTTCTTTTTTATTTTTACTTTTTAATTATTTTTATTTTTTAAAAATGTATTTTTCTTTTTATATTATTTATTTTTCGTTTTCTTTCTTCTAATTCCAACCTTTACTTGTGGTTTCGTCGTAATTGCTCGTATTTTTTTATTTTATTCATTTAGCATAACCATGTTATTATTCTAATATTTGAAACTACACCCCTTAATATTGGAAAGAATGAATCATTAACAAACTTGACATATAACGAGTGACGTTATTAACGTAGAATTTCGTTGTGAATGAGGTTATAGACTTATATTTTTCCTTTCTTTTGAATTATTTACTTAAGTTACGTTGGAACTTACTTATGTAATGTTGGAAATTTGACATAAGAGTATTCTATTGAACTTTTTCTTTTGAACTTTGAATTTAGGTTATATTTCCAATTTTAAGTTATTTGCTTTCACATTGCATGTTGTTTATTTTTTACTTACCTTTGATGGATTTTTTATGTCAAACATTTGAATAATAGTATGGCATTATATTTATTAATATTATTTTTTTGTCAAACATCCAATCCATGACGTTCTCACAAAAAAAGTCTTCTTTTAAGTTTTATAATTAATTAAAATTAAATATTAATTTGAAAAATATATATCAATTATTTTTTACAACAATGTGTTATTAAATAACTAATTTAATATCATTTATAAAGGCAATGTTTTTTAAATATTAATTTTAAATTTTTTATAATTAAAGTTTATTTTTAAATTAAACTGATCGCGTAATTACCCTCGTGCAACCAAACAAAGACGCTTGTAATTACAATCGTAATTACGTTATAATGACAAACAAATGCGTCATCAGTAATTATACTTATATGTGTAATTACTAGGCTGTGTAATTACTACCCTAGTAATTACACCAATTCCAATTACCAGGTGGCTTTCCAAACAGGCCCTAAGTATTGTTTCTAGTACTAAATTGTGGTTGAAATTATGCAAGCTCGGAATTGAAATCTGAGGGTAATGTACTTACTCCACCTCTTATCTGAAAACTGCAAAAACTACTCATCGTTTACAAATTCAAATACACACACACCCCAAGAATATCTTATAGTATTTCTTGTTTAAATACATCTTTTCAAAACCTAGTTTAGTTTATTTATTTCAATGATAATTTTAACTATATCTTCAATACATCTACCTACTTAATAGTTTAGTAGACTAACTTAATCGAGGGGGGAGGGAATATATCTACCTACTTAATAGTTTAGTAGACTAACTTAATCGAGGAGCGAGGGAACAACCGGGCAAGTAGAATCCTAAGTAGGTTAATGTCATCAATCATTGACAAAAAACAAAAAGCTAAAATGTCATCATTTTGTATCAATGGTTGACATAAACAACATGCCAAAATCAATTTCAGGTTTTGAAAAGTTAGTGATTCCCATCACACATTATTTTGTCGCCATAAAGGCATGTAATTATGTTCCAACAACCCCTGGTAGGACAAACAAAACTTGCGGATTCAACCTCTGCAGAGTTGTCTGAGTGTGAAATCGTCTTTATTAGGAAGAGTTTTACCTCAAGTAGGATTTCTTAGCGCTTGTTTGAATCTAATTGATCCCAATACGAGTACCGAACCAAAAAATAAAAATCAGGTAGGGATAATATGAAGTGCAAAAATGGTGGGCTTCTCGTTATGTTTGTCGGTTTGGCACCTTTCAGTAGGTCCATTTTTTGAACTTTCATTTGGACGCTTGCTCTTTGTGGAATTGTGGTGCATCCATTGAAAAGACAAAAGTTGTTCTAATCAATTTTGGAAAGCTTTGTTTATGCATGTGTCTAATATTTAGTGGTTCGACTAATATTCATCATACTCCCTGTTCATTTTTAATACCACAATTTTCTCTCCAGCTTTAAAGTCCTTACTGAAGTTAATATGGGTCGGTTACAATTGTTCATGGTAATTTAACTCTTTCCCCAAATTATCTAATTTCAAGAGTCCTAACCAAAAATGCCCCAAAAAATCATTTGAACCAAAATATCCCAATAAAAAAATGTTACAAAACTACGAATAAGCAAGAAAAATCGTAAGTAAAGATTTAACCGTAACTGTCCCGTTAAGTGCTTTACCGCAGTATTTTACTGCGCTATACAAAATTTTCTCTCAGCTATAAATAAGCGGTAAAATACTTGCTATATAGCAATCCACCATTTTCCAAGAAAACGACCCCTTATTACATTTTCACTCCTTTTTACGTAGTTTAACCGTATATTAATCATGCTTTGAGAGGCTCAGAACTTCAATATTTTATATAGAACCCTACTCATATTTGTACAATTAATAAGATAGACTCAATACACGTTAAATACGCAATCTTTGATTGTCGTTTTAGTGGTTGAAAAGCGCCGAGGTCCTTTTTGTTTGAAGACTTGTAATAATTTACTTTACGTTATTTATCTTTTAGGGTTTCGTCTTATTTTTAAATTAATGCTTAACTTTATTTCGAACGTGTCACGTTTTTTTTTTTTTATCAATTTAGGATGTGAAACTATAAACAATAATAAAGACTAAGATAATATTTATAAATATGCAAAAAATATATAATATTTACGATAAATTGTACAACACTAATGTATATACACTATCGAGGATGGGTCACATACGTAGTATCGGAGACTATCCCTGCAGGCCTAAGGTTCATACCATCCCCACCGCCCTCGCCATCGTCTCCATCGCCCTTTTTCCTCTTAATAATCGGCGCTAAAGTCATAATCATCTCCTCTCTCCCTCCCGCCCGCGCGCTCGACTAGAATGTACTTTTCGGGGATGCGGTCCCGCTCGCACGAACCTCATGATGACCGGGTCCTGAAACCTCGGACTCTTCCTCGACGGAGTTGCCGCCACCGCGCGCGGGAGATGAACCTAAAAAAATATATCATAATTAGTACCATTTCTTATTTATATTGAATACATTAACGTTATTTATTTAATCAAACTCCGTGTGTAAACGGGCGCACGAGTGGGCTCCGAGATGGGTCCGTAGGCTCTGCGAGATGGGTCGGTGGTGAATACGAGGTAGTCTCCCGGACGAGATGCTGTTCGAAATCCAAGTAAAGGTTATAAAAATTAAATAAATATTTACCTTATATTGAATAAAATTAATTTTAAGTAAAAAACTTACATACGCCTCGGTGGTATCATGAGAAGACACCTCTACCTCGGCAGGCTGATGAGAATGCTCTTGAATGGGTCGCTCCTGTGGACCCACTGGCGCCGAATCCTAAAATATGAAGAAAAAAAAACGAAATAATAAGTAACATACATATTTAAAATAAGTACTTTAAATAATCAAATATATATATATTAAATATTGACCTTATATTGAATAAAACAAATTTTAATAAAAAGCTTACCCCGTGGCTCGGCAGGTCACGGGAAGACACCGCTGGCTCGGTAGACCCATGAGAAAACGCCTGAGTGGGTGGCTCTGGTGGACCCGCTGGCGCCGAATCCTAAAACATAAAATATTACTAAATAATGAGTAACATATATATATATTTAAAATAAATAATTTAAATGAACAAATAAGTATTTTAAATACTAACGAGGGATCAAAAACTCATCGAAGTCAAGAATCCTGCTCCTCTAAATTCTTCACGGGCCGCTCATCGCCTAATGAAGCGCGTAACGCCGCCCAATCAACGTTATCACGTTCCTCCATGTATGCATTCTGGCTCGGCTGTGATGAAGACCCAGGTATCTCAAAAAGTAAGAGCGCCGGCGTAAACGTAGGTGAGTAAATCTAAATACAATAAACTTACCAATGCCTCGTACTACCCCGCGAGTGCTGAGTATCCTACATCCCTAGGGGGACGCAAAGCTGGGTTGTCGATCAATCGGCGTGTGATCTGATGATACCAGCGCATGTAATGCTCAATAGGAGTCAAATGACGACCACCGCTAAAGTGCCCAACCCGTTCTCCCAACGATGGAGCCGGACATCCATGAAAGCCGTAAAATCATCATCGACGACGGCCGATCGTCCCACCGGGTAGTGTCGGAACTCGTGACGGACGTCGGGGGTATACTACTGTGTATGCCCAAACCGTCGTAAGACACGCTCGGCATGTGGTCCCTTACGATGTCCGGAGTCATCAATGGACACCGCGACCTCCAAACCCCCGGCTCGCGCCCGCAAAAGGCCGGCAAACCATCTAATATAGCAGTCACATACGACGTCCATATAAATAGCTGCATAACATATAAATACAAATCAGTGATCACCAAGTAAAAATGACATTTAATTAAATTAATAATGTAAAGTTAAATAGTTTTACCGCATCGTCCGTTATGTGATCAAGCTGGTCCCGGAATGGAAGAATACTGTGGTGCGTATCCACATCCCGGTCAAAACCCGCTGTCCACCTCCTCGTATAAGGCATGTCAATCTCGAGGTGATGCCTAGGTACGGGCTGAAAAAGGCAGCATCCTCTCCTACGCCCATAACTATAAGCGATATTAGAAAATACGATTTTTAATTCGTCGTTTCAAGAGGTTTGTCTACATTAGGAATGCATACTTAAAATATTACCTGGAGAAGAGCAAAAAATCCACACACATCTCTGACAACACCAATAGACGCTCGGCACAGACATCTGTAAAGATACGCCAAAACAAAGACCGCCGCAGCTGTAGTCTCCCAAGCGGTCCACATGCTCCAAGAAAACCAAATAACGTAAACTGACAAAGACATCCGATGAGTTAGGGAACAAGATGCCCCCGAATATAATAAGTAGGTACAAACGGGCATGACGATCAACATCGTCCTGCGGGGTGCCATCCACAACCGGATGCAGACCCTCCAAATAAGTGCAGAGTGCACTAATTTTAACCCGACTCTGTCTCGAAATCTGGCCCTCGGCATCAGGGACGAAGTGGGTGAGCCTAGTCAACTCTATCGCCCACGTCTGACTAGGAGGAGGCTCGTACCGAGTGTATAGTGGCTCTCCATCTACCCGTAATCCAAAGAGGACCTCCACATCCTGAAGTGTAATCGTGACCTCACCGGTGCGAAGATGGAAGGTATGTGTCTCTGGCCTCCACCGCTCAACCATGGTCGTGATGAGCGCCCAATCATGCTGTACCCAACCAACGGACACGCAACGGTAGATGCCACCCCGAAACAATATCTCTAAGACGCGAGGGTGTGGGGGGTGCTCGCGTAAAGAGTTCATGTACTCTCGTGCTTACGGGGACGGAGCCTAGTAGATATCCCTATAGTGCGCCCCGCATAATAACTCTGATCTATGATTGCCTTGCAAAGACAATACTAATCTGTCAGCGGGCCCCTGGTGATCATCGGGCCCCGGGGGAACATCGGGCCCACGGGGAACATTCGGATCCATGAAAGAGTCCGGTCTGTACAAACTAAATTAGTCAATATTCTTGAAATGAAAGATACATTATATTAACTAATTAATAATTTGTAGGGAATATGTGAATTATGTAGTATTATATCTTGTGAATAATTAACATGGGATATGCAGTAAATTTAATATGTGATAGTAAGGACACATATGTGATGGCAAAAACTTTTAAGTTAATTACTTTTGAATTATGTGATGACAAAGACTTTTAAGTTAATTAGTTTGGGAATCGAAATTCAGCAGTAATATTTGTTTAGAACTCTATTTTGAATATGTGATATATTTTTAGTTGACCAAATAGCCAACACAACTACGATAAAATTAGACTAAAAGAGTATATTCGTCGACCACATATTTTCCTACAAACTTTACATTTTTTTCATTAACTTATGTATTTATGAAAAGAAGAACTTTAACTATTCTTTTTTAGATAATCTTTTTTTATTTAACATATTTATTCACGCTTTTAAAATAATATATATTAACAATTCATAATCATTTACAACTTGTTTGGATGGTTGTTACCTATTGTATTATATTATGTTTTTAGTTTAAATACAATGTTTGCTTTGATTGTTACTTTAATTTTATTGTTATGTAACGACGAAAGGTCCTATTTTATGTAACCACTGATTTGGTCCTATACAATACAACACAATACGATACATTATGAAACAATACATAACAATCATCCAAATAAAGTGTTAACAAAATAATAATTCATTACCAATCAACTTCTTTCAATTCATAAACAATATTTAACAACTAATAAATTCATAATCAATATTTAACAAATAATCAATTAACAAAATAATAATTTATTAACAATTCATAAATAATTAACAAATTAACAACTCATAAACATATAACAAATTAACAATTCTTAAACATTTAACAAATTAACAATTCATAAACATTTAACAAATAATGAATTAAACAAAAAAAAATAAATCGGAACAATGGCAAAAGCCACTGCCCAGTCCGAACAAGAACAAAAAAAAATTTTTTTTTTTTTTTTGAAAAATAGCAAGGATTAAATGTTAAACATGCTTAGAATATAATGTATATAACAAAATAATAACAAAAGTTCATAATAGAAAACCTTAATCGAAGATTTTTTGTAGAGTTATTTTAATCGAGTTGTATGCCGCTTTTTCCCAAAATTCGAACTTAGAATCTTCACTCTTGACTTGAATATCTGAGAATCAAAATTTCGGACGAAATTTAATAGAAAATGACGTTTTTGGATGTAGGGGACCACCTCGGTTTCGCCTCGATGGCGTTTTCAATTTTTTTTTTTTTGGCCAGCTGGAGGGACCAAGGGTGGTGGAGGCCGATGGGTTTAATGTGGATTCTTATAAATTTTCTTTTTACTCGCGCTATAAAATGAAGAAAATTTTGTATAAGCGCGATAAAATACGCGGTAAAGCACTTAACCATTAAAGGACGATTACGGTTAAGTCTTTAGCGCAAAGATTTTTTATTCTTAGTTATAAAGGTAGTTTTGTAACATTTTTTTGTTGTTGGGGTATTTTGGTTCAAAATGATTTTTTTGGGGGCATTTTGGTTCCGGACCCCTAATTTCAATTCTTTTATTTTCCTTGAAAAAGATAGTTTTCCATTTTGGGCATTTACATTGATGCTTACCACTTCCTATAAAGGATAACCATCTCCCATCACTTTTAATTTAATAAATAAGGAATTTTTGTACGAACTTTAAAAGTCTGATCCACTCAAATCTTTCTAATTATATGCTCCACAAAAGTTGAACTAATAGTTAAAAAATAAAAATGGAAGAACTGGGCATCAATTAAGCACTCCCCTATTTCAAAATGTTGCTCTTTGTCTTCTCGGAGTCTAAATAAAGTAAATTGATCAACATTTTACATCGTATTATGCCATTTTTTATTCAAAGAAATTATAACTTAATATTTTCTGTATTATTTTATATATCTACATTTAATTTTGAAAAATAAAGTAATCTACTATTATTTCAAAAGCTAGCTGTACCAACTACCAACAAAAGAAGGAATTAGTATGGTGGTAATTTACCCCTTTTCCCTAAAAGTAGACCACATTCATTTATTTATCAAAATTTCCATATCTTTTATTATTCCCTGAATCAAAGATCATAACTGCAATTGGTAGTAAATTACTCTTTCGTCCCATTTAGCTGAGGCTTTAGCTCATTCACCCTATTAAGAAACCAATAAATACACGATGCAATTTACTAAGTTACCCTTATTTAATAATTATAGATTGATTGTTCCCTTCTAATTACCGTGCATTCTTTTTTAAAATTAAGGATATAGTTGAAAAACTACATTTGACTTGCTTTTGAATTCCTAAAATATCAATTATTTTTGAACAATATTTTTTAGTTAAAGTGAGACAATTAAAATGAAAAGGAGGGAGTTTTTTTAGAAACGCATTTCGTTTCTTACGATTTTCATTAAACTTTATAATCAATTATGACTAACTAATACTCTCTCCGGTTCAAAAAGAGTGTCCACTTAGTCATTTGCACAACCCTTAAGAAAATATTAACCCTTAAGCAAAAATAGATAATTTGACTAAACTACCTCTAATTAAATAGACATTAAAATTTAATCACTTAATACTTAATAAAGATAATTTTAAAAAAATTAAGTTAATTATTTTTTAATTTAGTAAGTGAACACTCTTTTAGAAAAAGGAAAAAAAAAATATAAGTGACACTCTTTTTGATACAAAGGGAGGGAGTACATTAAAATAAACGATAGTTGCTAAATTGCCGCACCCAAATTTGGCCACACTTATGGAAAAATCACCATAATCTCTATTATACAATTTAAAATTAAGATTAACTTTGAAAAGAAAAGATAGAAATGATATTAAGTAGGCATAAATTATTAAATTTAACCTAAATAGTCATATGAATTTATCCCATTTAGATCATTGTGGCGAAAATAGTGTGGCAAAATAAAATTCCATATAATAACTGGGCATGTTAAATGCTAAAATTGTACATAAAAGACATGTTAGTATTAAATGAGCGTGGATACCTATTTCCCCATAAATCCTTAGCTATACACGGATCAAACGGTCAATTACTTCATTCAAAAAATCAAAAATGGCAAATTCCACCGTTCATTTTGGAATTTTAGGATGTGCAGAAATCGCAAGAAAAGTGTCACGCGCTATACTTCTTTCACAAACCGCCACGCTCTACGCCGTCGGCAGCCGTTCAGTCGACAAAGCCAAAAAATTCGCCGCCGATAACGGTTTTCCGGCTACCGCAAAGGTGTGTTATTATTACGCTGTAGAATGATAGCGGTAATTTTATTTTAAATGAATTCTACTTAATAGTTTGTTAGCTAGTTATTCCTATTTGCTACTCCCTCCGTCGCCGCACCATTTGATTAGGCAAGAAGTTTAAGAGAGAATTGAGAGTCTTTTGAAATTTGTGGTTACAAAGTTTAATTATTTCTAAATATAAAAATTGTGGCTTTCTTTGTGTCACAGACCAAAAAAAAAAAAAAAAAAGTGTGCCCCATAAGTTGGGATAGGGAGACTAAAAATAATTGTTCATTTTTATTTGTTCAGTTTAGATATTAGAGATAATTTATCATTTCATACTTATTTTACCCTTGTTATTAATCATTGATTTGGAAATTTCGAGAATTGTTAGTGGCTGCACAACTTTTAAAGTATGTTTGATTGATTTCAATCATTAGATGACTTAATAATAATTAGGGTGTGATATAGTAAAATTGTTATTCTATTTATGGGTTATTAAGGGGTGTGCCAAGTCGGTACAAGACAAGTAAAAATGGACGGAGGGAGTAGTAATGAGTTAAGTTGAAGATGTGATTCTGCATAGATATTCTAGGCAGAGGTGGAGCTAGGTAGGGGTGCAGTTTTTTTGTATATATATTGACCAACAGGGAAATCCCGGTTCATTGAGCCTTTCGATACAATCAAATAGAAACCCCCAAGAGCGTCATATTCTAGGATCCCAAAGTATGTGATTGAATAAATCCTCCTGCGAGTAAGGGCCCCTTCTTCCTCCCCTTGTTTAGTAGGTATGACTCTGCAGAGATATTCTGTATATACAAGGTTAAAATTAGCTTTTATGTATATACAGTATATGTTGAATCCCCTTGGCTTTTCAGTGTATGTACTTCTTCATATATTTGAACCACCTTAGTGAAAATTCTGGCTCCGCCACTATTTCTAGGCTAGGGTTATATAATCTTATTTTTGACTGTTTTTTGTTACTGCAAGTTCCCTACAAATGTAGAGCTTAACAAAGCTAGATAATTAACTCCATTGCTGTATTTTTCTCTGTTATTTTCTAAGTTTCTTTGTTAAAAAACCAACAAGGTGTACGGAAGCTACGAAGAAGTTCTCGACGACCCGAATGTTGATGCAGTTTATGTGCCTTTACCGACAAGCCTGCATATTAAATGGGCTGTTCTTGCGGCCCAGAAAAAGAAGCATTTGTTGTTGGAAAAGCCCGTCGGGTTAAATGTTGAAGAAGTGGATGTGATATTAGAGGCGTGTGAATCTAATGGTGTGCAGTTTATGGATGGTACTATGTGGATGCATCATCCGAGGACGGCTAAGATGAGGGAATTTCTTTCTGATCCAAAGCAATTTGGGGAACTTAAATCGGTATGTTTAGAGCTTTATTGCTGATTAATTCATAGATTTGTTGAAATTAATGGGATAAGTAAGACTAGTTTTCAGAAATTTCAGACAAAAATTTCATTATTGTAAACAGAAACGACATTTTATCATTATAAATTGGAATATCTACTTAGTTATCTCTGATACAGGCCTGCTAATTGTTTTATGGTGAGCTTATAGTATGATTATATTTCGAGGAAAAAAAAAGTCCCTTTGTCCCAATTTATGTTGCATGGTTCAGATTTCCATAGTCAAACTTTTTAATCTTGATTGTGAATTCGGACATGAAACCTTTTTAGTTTTTGGAAATAAAATTTACATATATGAAAATTAGGTAAAAGGTACTATAAATCACAATAATTAATAATTTAAAATGCATATGAGTAGATTGCCGTCAAAGAAAAACTCGGTTGACTCTCGAGCTAGGGTAAGACACTTTTCATTTTAAGTGCAGGGTTTGGAAATCTGCCTTGTTATTAAACAGGGTATTTGTGCAAAACATCTCCATCTTTGGAGGAGCTCGGGCTTAGTCAAGTAGAGCCGAGTTGCACTGCTGGAGGGATAGCGGATCTCAAAAGAGCTGAATGCATTTATATAGTTTTGCTTCAGCTAGATTTTGGATTTTACATAGTTGATTAATAGATTGGTAGTGATAGTGTTGGGGGAATGGGGTGCGCGATTTAACGGTATTCGAACTAGAATCATTTGTTGGAAAGAAGGAATAGTCAGGAATATCAAAGGTGTTTTTTGAGCAAAGTAGCAAGTTGTTGGATAAATTTACATTTTTCTGGCTAAATGGTGGCCAAAGATGTAAAGTAATGTCTATCAACAACAGTTGATTTGGATAGATAACTTACTTTAACCCAACCTAATTAACTGTTCATAACCCCACTCCGGCACTTTCCACTGGCAGAACTGTGGCTATGTTTAGCGGCCTTGATCTTAAGTCAAATGGAGGGCTTGTAGAGGGCGGAAGGTTACCATTTGCGGATAAACTTTTTTTTATTCCATCTACATATTTTAGTTTGTTACATGTGATGCATTGGTTATCCAATAGAGCAGACTACTGCGTCTCTCATTTTATTGTGAAACACTACATTGCTTGTTCTTTTTGTAAGGACCTCCATATTCCTTTGCGTGGGAATGGACAACAGCTTTGAGTTAGTTATTGTAAAACTTCCTTTTATGGATCTTGATTCGCTTTTAATTTCTGGAATTATGGACCTAGTTGTCAAAAAGTCGCTCCGAAGTCCGTTTGGTATCATATACTAGGTCGAGTTTCTACATGCTCACTTGTACTACCTTGTTTATGCCAGAATCAGACCCATTGACTAATCTTATTGTTTTGACATTATGTTGACACAATGTTCTATAGGTATTGATTAGCTAAGTATTCTTCTTGCTCTCTGCTTTCTTCTGCTGGATTCGGTGCAAGGATTTGACAATACATGCTAATAGCATACTAGTAGAACTGAAGTTGATATTAAATGAGCTCTGCAGGTGAATACTTGTTTCACATTTGCTGCTGATCCCCACTTCCTTGAAAATGACATCCGTGTAAAACTGGATCTCGATGCTCTTGGTGCTCTTGGTGATGTTGGGTGGTATTGCATTAGGGGAATTCTATGGGCTGCTGATTTCGAGCTTCCTCAATCAGTAATTGCTTTACGCAACCCTGTGTTCAATAAGGCGGGAGTGATTATATCATGCGGTGCTTCTTTAACGTGGGAAGACGGGAAGGTGGGAACTTTCCACTGCTCTTTCCTATCCAACTTGAGTATGGATTTAACTGCTGTTGGAACGAAGGGCACGTTGCACCTTCATGACTTCGTCGTCCCTTACGAGGAGAAGAAAGCTTCGTTTGTCTCAGCAGTAGAATCTGGATTTAAGGAACTTGCAACGGGATGGGAGCCAAAACCGAGTGAGCACACAGTGATGACAGACCTTCCACAAGAAGCTCTCATGGTGAGGGAATTCTCTAGGCTGGTGGGAAGTATTAAAAACGAAGGTGCAAAACCTGAGAAAAAGTGGCCAACTCTTAGTAGGAAGACAACTCTGGTTTTGGATGCTGTCAAGGCATCGATCGAAAAAGGTTTTGAAGCTGTGGATATTGTAAGTTGATAAATGTTTGTCACACAAATTGGATTCTTCTATAAATTGGTGTTAAAGTTTAAATTGCAGTCTAGCTGCTTGATTTGTATGTTGATGTATCTGGTTTGACCATCCTTCCATGGCTGTATCCAATAAATACTCTGGAACTTTGATTATGAACATAATCAGTATGTGAACTTTTAGAACCTTGTTTTACAATTTTTACATCAGGTCGCTGTGATATGTTGGACAACAACAACATCCCCAGTGTAATCCCACAAAGTGGGGTCTGGAGAGGGTAGAGCGTTCGCAAACCTTACCCTTACCTTGGAGTGATTATAAAAACAATGTAAATGGTGAAGGTAAGTGACCGTATCCAATCACAGTCCAAATTGAGACCGCAGAATAGGAGCTTAGTGTACCGAGATATTTAAGATGTCCCATGCGTGCAACATTAATTGTGAAAATAATATGCTGCATGAATTTTAATTTGCCTCTGTACACCGTATTCCACATATCTTGCATTGGAGTTGAGATTTGTATATTTTGCTCTTATGTTTACCAATAAGGGCATATGTTGTTTTCTTGCATAGTCCCAATTCCTTTGGCAACGATTCAGAATTTAGATGTTGTAAGTTTTGAGTTTTAAAAGTGGGTACTAAACTGTATATTTAGTTCTATCTAATACTTGTTTTCTGCACATATATAAGAGGGTTGAACTTCGAAGCACTTGGTTCTGCCGGACCTGTAAACCGATTGCTATTTGTTCTCCCACACTAACTCTAGGTGCTCAAGTGGAGGGTAGAAGAAAGTTAGGAGCTAAAGATCTTTTCAACCGAAGAATATATTTTGCCTTTGTTTCTACAACTTTTGAAAAGAGTTTGTTGGAAAAGTTTTCGCAAAAGAAGAAAAAAAGGTTTTTGATTGTGCTGTTGTTATATTAAGATGTTTGGAGACTGTTTCCAAAAAGGTATCTTAGTGCAACATTGTTTCCAAAAAGGTATCTTAGCGCAACATATCTCACAGAGAAGTGCATATAAACACCCAATGCTATTTGCATAATCGCATTGGAGAAATGCCTCATTAGGATCATGAGAAAAAATAAATTTAAATTGCGTCTTCGAGTTAATAGTTATTGCTGATCGTTAATCCATAACGAATGGCAGTCCAATTGTACACTCTACAGGGTCATTTGCACAATTGACCTTCAAAGGCACTGGTCTTTAAATTTTTTCCCTCAAATCAGTGGTTTTAATTTTTGACCTTCGCCTAATACCCCGAGGTCTTGGGTTCTAACCCCGGCTCAATTAAAATAAAAATAAAAATCGCAAGGCAGAGTTTCGTAGCAAAATTAGGCCTTAAGGCAGAGTTTTGCAAAATTTCAACTGAATAAAAAAAAAAATTGCCTTAATGCAAACCTCTACCTTAACCATGCCTGAAGGCATAACTCTACCCGATCAGGTAGAGTTTGCCTCAAACTCTGCTCAAAGGTAGCAAAGCTCTGCCTAATCAGGGAGAGTTTGAGGCAAAACTCTGCCTAGAGAATCCAAACTCTACCTTGCGACTTTTTTTTAAAATTTTTTGACTAAGCGGGGGTTCGAACTCGGAACCAAGGAGTTTTTAGCGAAGGTCAAAAATTAAAGACCACCAATTTGAGGGACAAAAATTAAAGACCAGTGCCTTTGAAGGGCATTCTGCACAAAAAAAAATGCACTCTAGACCAGCCCATTTGAAGGGTATACTGTGCAATTCCTTTAAGGGTATTACTTTTGTAATTACAATTCGCAGCTATGTTTTACTGTTTTGCGTGTATTCAGATGTCTTCAATACCCAATTTCAAAATACAGTCAATCAAATACAATTTTGTTTTACCCGTTTGGCATGTATTCAGATGTATTAAAAAATACACATTTTCTCCTTCGGAATATAGAAATACAAATGAATAAAAAAATACACTGTATTTACACTAAAAAAAAGAAAAGAAAAATACAATCAAATCTCTGGCAAAAATACAAAATACACTATATTTAAAATGGAGAATACAATCAAATCCGATCGGATGTCCGCCGAAATACATAATACGCTGTAATTAAAAAATGGAGAATATAATCAAATCGGGTTGGATCTTCGGCGAAAAAAATAAAAAATACACTGTTTAAATCATTTAAGAATACATTGTAATTACTTGAAAAAATTGTATACAAACAACAAAATTTCAAATACACTTATTTACTCGAAAAAATCATATGCAAACAACAATTTTCCACCGTGAAAAGCACAGGAAGAGGAAGAGGCGGCTCCATTTTCCGGCGTGAAAAACAATGGAGGTGGAAGAGGCGGAGGCGCAATGGAGATGGCGGACTCCCAGTGGTGGAGAATGGATATGGCCATGGCTGCTGCTTTTCACTAAAGTTCGATACCCGAGGAAGGTGCGGCGGCGGCGGCTGTTGCTTCGTTTTCCGGCAGAGAGACATTTCATACTCCTGCCCCAAAGACGGTGGAGGAGGATCCTCGCAGCCATTTTCGGTGTGAAAAGGACTAAGAGCCCGTTTGGATTGGCTTATAAGTTGTTTTCAGCTTTTTTGAGTGTTTGGCTGGCCAGCTTAAAGTCATTTTGTGCTTAAAATAAGCTCAAAAAAATAATTGGGCCCATTTGACTTAGCTTATCTAAAGCGACATATAAATTCGAAAACGACTTATAAGCCAAAAAAAATAAGTTAGACTACCTCAACTTATTTTTTTGGTAAAATTTCTCAAATGACTACCTTATTGTAGCTTCCTACCATTTGTAGCTATCTTTTTTAATATTACCATTCGTAGCTAAAAATCAGCTGATTTGTGTATGTTTTCGCATGTATTTGTTTCCAGCAAATACATGAGCATGCGGTAAAAAAAAAAAAGGCTCCTTTAATTTAGGTCATGAATTATGGTGGTATTAAATGAGAAATTAAGATATTTTTTACCTTCTTTTTCCGCAAAAATCTGTAAATATTCCCTTTCCTTACATGTTTCTCTTCTTCCATGCATTCTTCCACATTCAAACGTAAAAATTCAAATTTCAAATTAAATCTTCAACACCTCTGAAAATACATTGACAAAACAAACACGATCAATCATCAGGTATTTCGTGCAAAAACACCGTTTTGATTTCACAAATTTCGTCTATTCAAGTTGTATTTATGTGATTTCAAAACAACACGATCAATCAACGTACCAATGTATTTGAAGTTTTCAATATTGATTTCGTTTTTATTTACCCATGTATTTGATAGCATAACTAATGTATTTGACGTTTCCAATCAAACTCCATGTATTTTATATTAAATATCATGTATTTGTGTGAGTAACAATTTGCATCACCCATGTATTTAGTGGTAATGTATTTGAAGTTTTCAATATTGATTTCATTTTTTATTTACCTATGTATTTGATAGCATAACTAATGTATTTGAATTTTTCAATCAAAGCCCATGTATTTTATATTAAATCTCATGTATTTGTGTGAGTAACAATTTGCATCACCCATGTATTTGATGGGATTAATTTGAACAAAATACATAAATATATAGAAAACTTACCATGTATTTGCGTCACCCGTGTATTTGAAACTAGATGAACTTGATGGAATTAATTTGAACAAAATACACAAATATATAGAAAAACTTACAAAAATACACCACCAACCACAACAATTGGTAGTTATATCATAGAACATACACAAATACATATATTTTTCGTCTTCTCAAAACCCTAAAAACTTTCTCTCTCCCTTCTCTCGTGTGCGCCGCCATAACCACCACCATGGCACGAAGCAAAAACAATCACTTCCACCAAGTTGATTTTGTGGCGAATAATAACACAAATAGCGAAAATTTCACGAAACAAAGGAGATGGGATAGAACATGAGTACTTTAAGGCTTCTTTTTCCTTTTTTTTTTTTGAAAAAAAAAAAAGAAAAAGAAAGAATTTGACGAATCTTCTTGATTGGTGAGGATGGAAGTGAAATTTTTGCGAGAGGGTGAAGAGAGGAAGAAGACGATCATAAAAGGTAAGAAGTTATGAAAAAGAGAGAGAGAATGGTAATGTATATTAAGTGATTAATATTGTTACCATTAAAAGGGGATATGGGATTGGGGGTGCTAATTTTTAGGTGTATTTGTGAAATGGTAATTCAAAAATTACTGTGTAGCTATAATAGTTAAATTAGAAAAGTATTTAGTTATTATTAGTAATTAAAATAAAAAGTAGTTATTACCATTAATTATGTATTAGAAGTAGCTATAACGCGTTAAAATTCCTATTTTTTTTAGCTTATAAGTCGCAAACGAAATTTATAGGCATAAGCCCATCCAAACAGGCTCTAAATCTGAGAAAGAGAGAAGACGATTTTTCCGATTAGGTAACCGCCTCAAGCCAAGTCGGGTTTCAATCGGCCATATTCATTTTCCAATGAGCATAGTGATGGACGGATGGGAGAGGAAGACGAGGGTGTTCATGCCTTTTGAAATCTAAAGCAAATGAATTTAAGCTTTTGGATGTGTGAATATAATATAGCTGCGAGGGGTAATTAAAATACATAATATAGCTACGAATTGTAATTTAATTTAAGTGTAGTTATTATACTTAAATACTCTTATATGTTAGCTATATCATGTAAAGATTTCTTTCGACTCCCTTACAAATAGCCACTTTAAGACCTGCTGCTTGAAATTTAGGTACCGTAACACAACTATTTGAAAATCAAGCCACTCTATAACCGCATAATATATAATATTTGAACAATAATCCCCCTCGACGTATTAGTGGCACACGACCGCTTTTCCAAACAATAGCGCTTCTTCTCCTTCTCCTTCTCCAGATAAATGACAATAATGCTTCTTCAAGACAAAGTCTTTCACTCTTATTTGAATTGAAAACTGACTATTTATCAACTGAATTTCAAACTGTGCCTAAATATTATATAGTAGCCAAAAGGCTAGATCACTACGTTTATACAACAATTTATGACAATAGTCCTTCACAAATAAAAGATTGGGAAATTACGGGAATGCCCATGCGGTAAAAAATAATTACCGGAAAATATTCATTTTAAAAAGTATACACTTCATAACAATTTAGAAAAAAAAAACTACAAAATACCTAATATGTATGTATATAATTTACAATTTCACATATAGTATACTAATAGTATACGATTATGCAAATTGTATATCCTGAAGGTATAGAGTGCATATTATTCTTAAACTTTCATTACGCCCTCGTATATTAGTTTATAGGAAAATGATTTTTAGGTAGAATGATTGTGGGCAGAATGGGCAAAATGAGACATTTAAGACAATTCACATGGGTTATGGGGTGTATTATGGGCACTTCCCACTTTTTTGTGCCAATTATGCCCTTCATGAAAAAGCAAAATGAAAATTTGAATTTTATTCTTTCTCTATCACTTTATGTTTCCAATGCAACAAAAGTACTAAAAGGTTTCTCTCTTCTGAAAATTTTATCTTCCCAAAACTATGACTAGCAAATTTGTTTTTCTTTTCTTATTCATATCTACCATATAAAAGGTTTTTCTTAACTAAAATAATTGACTTACTAGTTTTTTCTGTAAGGAGAAAATAATGAAAGGCTAGCTTGATTACTTGTATTAAATGTATAAAATAATTTTTACTTTATGTAGAATAAAGAATGTGTTAAAGCATATACATGTTATTAGTAATTTTATTCAAAGAACTTAAAATGTAGAAAAATTATGAAAGGCTAACTTGATTACGTGTTTAGATATATTTTCTATGTTTATTAACTTGTTATATTCTCTTAGAATCTGACTGTAACAGATTAGCTACTATGAGTAATCAAAGTGTCTTAGCAGATGGACTTATGCTGTACTGTTTTAGAACCAACTTAGGTTCTTTATGTTTAATATAATATAAACTATCGTTAATGTTCAAAAAAAAAAAAAAAAAACACTTTGTAAGAAGATAATAGAATGCGAGAATTATCTGAAAGCTTTCAACCCCTACAAAAGGAACTTGACCTTAGTACATCAGCTACCTAAGTATTTGATTCGTCACCTTGACAAAAGATCATTTATTGTCCTTTTTGATTAGTAAACGTAACATATGATTATTAGGATGGGCTTCTCTCTAAAAAAAAAAAATAAGTTGAGGACAGTAAGTCTCTACAATAAACCCCAAATCCCTTGTAAAATCAAAAGGGAAAAGGACACTGTGTGTCCACTCAGCCAAACTAATCCCACGTTTAACCACTATTTGGGCTTAATTCCACTAGGTGTTCGTTCGGCCCAAAATAATGCCAAAAAATAGCCGGTCGGCCCAAAATAATGCCAAGGCTAACCGGCCCAACAACCCAAGTGCTTAAAAAAAAAGACTTTTTGTGGCGACCAAGTCGCCACTAAAGGGCTGCTACAGCATATATACATATATTGGAATTATATATACACTTTATATACAAGAATTATACATTTTATATACATGTGCTGGAATTAATCATACATTTATTATACATAAATTATACGTTAATTATACCTTTATTATACGCATATTATGCAATAATGATATGATATTTTTTTTTTTACATATACAATAGCGATACATATTATATATACCACAATGATACGGTTTCTACAATACATTTTTTATACGTATGATACACTTTTTATACAAGACTGATACAGTTTATATACACATGTTGGAATTATATATACACTTTCTATACAAGAATGATACAGTTTATATACAAATGATACATTTTATATACATATACAACAGGGGTACATATCATATACACATATGATACTGTTTCTATACATATGATATATTTTATATACATATACAGTAGGGACACATATTATATACACATATGATACAGTTTCTATACATCAAAGCTTTTTCAGTCCTGCAATGGCGTCTTCATATGAATCCTCTACCATTTTCGTAACCTGCAACTCACAAATAAAATTGGAAAAGAAGGTGGAAGAGGAAAGAGAAGGAGAAGATGGAGAAGAAGGTGGAAGAGGAAGAAGAAAAATGGAGAAGGCAGAAAAAGATAGTGGTTATAATTTGGGTTTAAGAGAATTGTGGCCATCGGGTGGGATAATTTTTGGCCAAGCGGCCATTTATGTCCTTTCCCCAAATCAAAACCCTAATCTTCAGTGAAGTCATCTATAATAAACCTCAAATCCTCAATCTAAAGTTTTCATGGAAGCTCACCTACCAACCAAATAGATTAATATTGCTAGTCTAACCATTCTGAGAAAGGACATTAAGTCTCAGACATGCTAAAGAAAAATAAAACTTGTTCAATATCAGCGCAACCAACATTTAGCCTGAAAAACAAAAAATTCCAGAGAAAATATATTATAAGAAACCAAAAATAAACCAAGTGAAAAAAAATAAATATACTTTACCTGAAATAGACAAACCCTAAAAACAAAGAGACAACTGGAGTGGAGAGGGTAAACTACCTGCGATGCCCGGAGAGGGTAAGTCCCCGGAGAGAGCGAGAAGTGCGAGAAGTCTGTTTTGTTTTATCGACAAGAGCCCTAGTAATAATAAATTATTTACCAATGGATTTGGAGACGGGTGGGTTCCGTCGCTAGAATTAACATTGACATTTTAACGTTTTCATAGTTAACAGAAAAAAATATTCGTAGCAATTGATTTTACAATATAGTGATACATACATGCTACCTAACTATGGATTCACCAACCAAACAGGTATGCGGTTTTAGTGGGGGAAAATTCAATTATTACCTTCATGTGTTCACTGAACCGATAGTTTGAGCAGTCCAAGTTGCACTTCAGCAAGAGGATGGTGTTGTTCAACATCTCCCTGAAAAAACAGATTATCTGTACATATCGGGACTTGCTATAAAGAAATTCTACGGGATACATGTCTGCATACTTCGACTCAAAGCTTGTGTAAAGCTTTCCCCACTTTGGTGATCAAACTGTGTCGATAATACTTTGAAAACTCCTTTCGTTTTGAGGGTCACAGTGTCTATAGGCAATTGCTTTTGCACGATTGGCAAGATCTCTAGCCTGAAAAATGGAAAAAAAAAATACATTCAAATTTTAAAATATACCAAAATCAATTTCAAAAATATGGATAAGTAATTTTTTTTTACCTGATGCTCACTAACTAAAGGATGACCTTCAGCTACAAAATAATAAAATCAGTTAATGGAAAATAAAGAATAAAAAATTATATGTTAAATTTTGTTACTTGGTAGTATTCCAACTAAAACAATTGGAATATCTGGACCACGCCTTTTCAAAAATCTAACCCACTGCAAAATAACCAAAATGTTAGTGAGAAGAATACACAAGAATGATAGAAAAGACAAAAAATTGAAATACTCACTGTGGTCATGACATGTCTACAAAGATATTCATTGTTTAGAGATAAATATAGAAGAACAAAATCAACCGATGATAAATTTCAATTTGTTGCTACATTATCTGGGGTTTTTTCAATTGCCACATATTAACGGTAAAATCTATATCATTGGCTCTCAACACTATACTCCACATATCAAAGGTATAGGTGATATGATTCTTTCTATAAATAAAACATCAAAAATTAAAAATTGAATACATAAAAGCGCTAAATTTAAATAATATATATTTAATATATACCACAGTAGGGTTGAGATTTCGAATCTGATCCATGAAAGGTGATGGTTTTGTTAGTAGAGGTTGTGCAATTGCTGGTGGAGCTTGTTGGCCAGCCTCAACGTCCACATCAACATGTGAGTTTTCAAGATCACCCAAGACCAAATTGTCAATCACGGTTGGATTCTTGCTTTTAATCAGAAGTAATCTTATAGCACAAGATGCGGTAGCCAATAGAACAGGCAAGACGCTGTCTATATATATATAGACAGCGTCTATAATGACAATATATTCATAGGTTCATTAGACATTTATATGATTTTTCTCTCTTTAACCAATACTTTGTGATACGCCTAAATTACACCTTTTAAATAGGTATAAAGCGGTCGTTGTATCAAATATAAAACTCAACAAGATTGGGGTCGACTTTCACAGGGAATACGACGAGAAATATACTTGTAGAGTGTAAGCTCGACTATTAGTCTAGATTTCTAGGGAAGATGGTAATAATTGTTTGAGTTGTAATTAGTTAAGCTACACAATTTATGAAGACTTTAAATTGTTTTAAATGGGTAAAGGTATTAGGGTTGTGGTCCCAAATAGAAGGTAATGCAATAGGTTCTTTAATCTAACTTATTCATTTGCCACTATATTTTGGACAAAGGTTTCATTTTAGTTTCACCGAATGTTTTTCAACCAAATCAGTGAATTTTATTCTAAGCGTTTTCAAGCCTTAATTAGAATGTGAAAAACTTGAATAACCAATTTTATCCTAGGCTGGCTTTCTTAATCCTAGCTCAAGCCATTAGATGGGGTTTAATGCCCCAAATACCCACTAGTTGTTCTTTTCCTAACACTCATTTTCCTTTCCAAGCAAAACGAAGTTATTTAGGCACATTTCCTAGGAACGTATTTATAATGGTCCAAACGCGAAAATATATTTGTGACTATATTGGCTCGGCGACAAGAAATACGGACCGTTAAACAGAATTACGATCCGTGAAATTGAAGTTCTTCAAAATTTAAGGCTTCCTTTTGCGCTTACTTTTACGGACCGTGAAACAAAAACACGGTCCGTAATTCTCAACCGTAGAACAACTCTTCATGTAGACTTTTCTGTTGCAGTTATATGGTGGGATTCACAGCCCGTATAATGGTTTTACGGTCTGTGATTCCTGACTGTAATTTCTTTTTTCTTGATCATATTTTTGTTGAAGTTTGGGGATGAAATATGGTCCGTAGAATATTTCACGGATCGTATAATCCACCGTGAATCCTCCCTTCTATCCGCACTTTCTGTACTTCATCTCCTTGTGCCCTTTTTATGCCATTTTCCATGTATTTACCATCACATTACCAAACTACCTACAACAAAGTAATTAACATAAGAAATGGCACAAAGTTACTTGAAAATAAGTAAAACTTTACGTAAAAATACATCAAATGTGCCGTAATTTCACGGCATGCCACTTTGATTTAATGATTTTTAAATTAAAAATGTCAATGGTCAGAGTCAGGTCAGGCCCAATCCGACCCCCTAAGGGTGAAACTGACATGGAACGGTAAGGCTAAGGGTCGAGTTAGGGTAAACCAAATATAATTCATTCCCTTGCTTATCTAAATGTAACTTTTTATAGAATAGATGATTTAGTTACATTTGTATAAAATATGAAAATGTTAAAAGATTGATTTAAGTCTACACTAGAAACCATTACATTTATATGCATTTTTTTGGCTTTTAACAATATAGAGTCATTCACATATTCCTATCTAGGTAAGTGGTTAAAAATAATCAAAAGATTTTCAAGAAGAGCTTTATAGAGACTAAAGGCCCATCAACTCTGTAGTTTTGCCTTGTTCTCTGTATTGCTTGGTTCCCAAACAAAACCCTTATTCTTGAGTTTTTGGGTGGGGGTGTGTTTGGAGGTGGGGGTGGGGTGTTGTTGTTGTCTTGTATCTGTTTCCACGCAATCTTATTTTCCTTTCATTGCAACTTTTAAACAGAAGTAATCTTATAGCACAATATGCAGTAGCCAATAGAACAGGCAAGGCGTTCTCTCCCTCCCTCTCTCTCTCTCTCTCTCTCTGTTTAAAGCAGTCAAGTTTAATTTTATTGTTGTTTAAAATCTAAAGTTTCATGATTAATAAATGACAATATATTCATAGGCTCATTAAACATTTATATATATTTTTTTTTTCTCTTTAACCAATACTTTGATTTAATGATTTTTAAATTAAACCTATCAATAGCCAGAGTTAGGTTGGGCCCAATATGACCCCCAAAGGGTGAAACCGACACAAAACATTAAGGTTAAGGGCCGAGTTAGGGTAAACCAAACATAGTTGATTCCCTTGCTTCTCCAAAAGTAGCTCTTTATGGAATAGATGATTTAGTTACATTTGTATAAAATATGAAAATGTCAAAAGATTGATTTAAGTCTACAGTAGAAACCATTACATTTATATGCAATTTTTTTTTTTTAACAATATAGAGTCATTCACATATTCTCGTCTAGGTAAGTGGTTAAAAAGCAATCAAAAGAGTTTTAAGAAGATATTTTAATTTTCACGAGCTTGCAAATGAAATAAAATCTTTGGGAGACTTGGGAATGACTCAAAGATGTTTTATCCAAGTTAGTTGTCCATCGCTTTGTACCATAGAATTTTAAAAAAGAGTTAGTGTTTTTATTTAAACTCTAATTATTTAAATTAAACTTGGTTAGTATAACATAAATTTTATATTTTTCTAATCAAGGAGCAAAGAAACATAAACAAGACTTAATTCTTTATTGACCACCCGAAATAGGGAAAACCCTGATAGTCGCCATATTTGTAAATTCTCAACAGAAAGTTACATGTTTGTAAATGTTTTTATTTTAGGAAAAATATTTTTCTTTAAATTAGTTGTTTTCTTTAAATCCTTTGCTTTTGTTTTCTGTAGGTTGTGAGAGGTCCCAAGCTATTTAGCCATCTTACTAGATCAAGGGAAAGGGAGCGCAAGATAACAGATGTTATCGATTCAACTATTATAGATCATAATTAAAAAGGTAAAATTATGATGTATGCTTTAGATTAGTTTGTAGTTTTTGAGTCATATTCCCATCATCATTTTTCGCACTCTCTACCCATTATCTATAGTTTGCTCCATTTTAGTTTGCATGTTGTTAATATACATACATTTGTCACCTGATCCTCTTGTCGACATTTCAAACATGCACAAGTATTACTCTATTACTATCTGTTCAAATATATTTTTAACACTAGTTATTATATAGAATGAGGAAAGTTAATCAGTGAATTTATTTATTACGTCCTGATAATGATGATGATCTCCCATAATAATACAAGCAGCTTGGATTTAAAAACTAAGCCCTATGATAGTTCATATAAATATCATAGGATACCAAGTACAACACTAGAGATTAAAATTTTCCATTATTGACCAATCTTGTATTTAAATAGTAATGTAAGAAAAGACCACATAATTTGTCTCTAAAATCATAGAATTATTGGGGTAGATCTTGCTATTATATATCTTTTGTGTTGTTCATCCTGATGGAATGATGTTTATACTGTAATTTTTGTAATACATTGTGTTTTTGCTCTTCTTTAATGTGATGTGGTTGGTCATGAAATGACGCATATTGATTTCTTTAGATGCTGAGAGTGCTCTTCATGTGACAATCTTTGATGAATTAGCTAGAGTCCATTGTAAGGGTAAGCATTTCTGAGTTGTTTAGCTTCTATTATGCTTATTTTGGCATCTGTTAACTTTTATTGGCTATTGACATCAGGAGATTGGAACAATTAGTTAGACACAGTAGCTGATAGGGTTGTGAACCAACTATTAACACTGGTTGGCCTTAAACACAATACTCTTTTGGGCCACACCACCACCAAATCTATGCATCACTTTTGCTTCTTAAATAAGTTATTGAATATTATATTTAACTGTTGATGTCTTAATTATGCTATTAGATTGATGGTTATACTGGCTTCAACAACATCTTGGTTGTTGGGACAACAAATAGGCTAGAGTTGATTGATAAGGTATTGCGAATGTATATTTTTAATTTCCTTGTCAAGTTCCAAATAGTTAAAAGCGAAAAGATGGATTATTGACTTCAGTTTGCCATGTGTTATACTTTATATCAATATGCTTTAGTTCAAATTTAACATACTCTGATATGATTATAGGTCAGGAAGATTTGAGTTGCACCAGCTGGAGGTCGTCCTGACCAAGAGGGACGACTGGAAATTTTGAGGATTAATATTTTAAAAAAAATAATGGAGAGGCACATTAGGTTCAGCCGTGAAATTCTCAGTAATAAATTAATTTAATGAAATTAAGTATCTTAATTTAATAACATGTTTAATGTCCGGCTGAATCAATAGAAGGATTTAATGGAACTGATCTTGAGGCATTGATTCAGACATTGTAGTGCTATGATATGGATCGTTTTGTGCAACAAAATATAATTGAAACCACATAGAAATACATTAAAATTGAATATAGCTCAATACAAAAAAATTGTAAGTTGTAAATTTTCTCATATAACACATGTATTTTTATTCCTTTCTCTAAATTGTGTAGTTGAGTTACTAGAAAAACACTACCCTCACAGAGAGAGCAAAAGGGAAACAAAATGTCTCGCGATACCTCACTTGAGCGTTTCGTCGACAATCGACTAAGGATTACCAAACTGTACCTAATTTTAACGCTAAGCCGGAAAAAGGTGGAGGTCGAGCACCTAGGAATTTGATGAAGTGGAAATGTCATATTTACAAAAAAGTCGAGACTGACTGGGAAGGTGCTAGATATACGATGACCATGCAATTCGACGACTATCCTACCAAACCACCCATGTGCATGTTTCCCGCAGGTTAAGTATAGGGCCAAAGTGAGACGACGGGCTCGGACTATTGCAAAAAAATAGTTGGAGTACTGATTGGGAGTTAGAGTTGGTGTAGTGAGGGACAACAACATGTTGTGGTGCAGTCTTTCTGTTGATGTACATCGAAATTCATTGAACTTGTATTGTCATGTAATTCTGTAGGATAACCACCACAAAAAAATAATTTATTCGTGAAATGTTGATTAGTTTTTCATTTTCTTCACCTCCGGAAAAAAATATAACACATATACTTATAATGTGTCAGTTACTTTAGTTTGAATTCGATAAAGTAAAAAGTGCGATCATTTTGTATGTAGTTACAATATATTTTCTAAATCATTAATTTTGTTTCATGTATACTTGTGTAAATCATGTAATGTCCTATGTTGTTGTCTATTATCGGTTGATTTAAATCATTTCTTTATAAATTAACTTTGTTAGTCTACCCCTCTAATTATTCAAGTAAATAACTATCATTTAATTATCCGCACTCGACAGATGTAGTTGCTCCTGCCCAGCGGCAACCAACCCAACTTTGTGATCACTAGTTCACGGGTTCGAGTTTGGCCCTTGTCACAAAATTTTGTTCCTTTTTTTTTTCAATTTGAACATACATCGTAAAGAATAATATAACAAATTAAATGAAATTTTGTAATTAAGGTTTTAACCATATTAACTTTTAAAATTTGATAAATTTGATAATAAGGGAGGGGATGAGACTGATGAAGAGGGAAGATAATGTTGGGATTTATTTCTTGAGATGGAAAGACAAAACTACCCGTTTTGCTAATGTCTTGGCCAAAGTATGTCACGGGTATTTAAGGAAATTAAAAAGTGGGTACAATGCTAATAATGTCGAATAAAAATGGGAATTAATATCGATCATAGATGTAATATAAGGTTAAAAATAATACTATTTGAATATATTATTTTTTAATTAAATTAATATTTACTTAAGTCAATTAACATAATTCTTGATATAAGAGAAAGAAAACTTTAAATATGAGATGAGATGGTTAATCATTCAGTATTTAAGAGTGTGTGTGTGTGTGTGTGTCTCTCTCTCTCTCTCTCTCTCTCTCTCTCTCTCTATATATATATATATATATATATATATATATATATATAACCTTGTACAATCAACTAACCGTTAGATTTTCAAAATAGAGTTTTTTGTTTGTTGGGGTATATGTTACCCTCTTTATTATTATATTATATTTTCCACAGAAGTAAAAAAAAAAAAAAAAATGAGTAAAGGCACCTAAAGATAAATTAATCATCTGTATAAAAGAAATAAAAATGAATATTTATAAAATTTTCATTATCATTTTAAAGTACAAATTTTCATATATTTTCTGAAAATATGTGAAGAGAATGTACATTTTACTTACCTTTGTATATTTTATAAAATTTCCTCACTTAAATTCTACAATATAATAATATCAAAGAAATTTATCGTTAGATTTTTAAAATAGTTTTGTTTGTTTGTTGGGATATATGCTACCCTCTTTATTATTATATTATATTGTCCGTAGAAGTTTTAAAAAAAAGAGTAAAGGCACCTAATTAAAGATAAATTAATCATATGTAGAAAGAAATAAAAATGAATATTTATAAAATTTCCATTATCAATTTAAAGTACAAATTTTCATATATTTTCTTAAAATATGTGAAGAGAATGTACGTTTTACTTACCTTTGTATATTTTATTAAAAGTTTCTCACTTAAATTCTACAATATAATAATATCAAAGAAATTCATGATACTTTATGTGCTAATCTTCTTTGGATTAACTATAAAAAAGCCTAAATATATCAAGTACATCGAGTGTTTTGTTTATTATTATATTTTAAGTTAAAAATTCATTATTCTAGTTATTAGGTGAAATCTAAGTCACATCTTTTATTTCCAACTATGCATGTAACAGTGATAAAGTTTTAAAAATTGTTTAATATATGTTGAATTTAGTTCTCTTATCAAATTAACATTAGTTGTCATGTCATATATTCATATTAATTCAAGTAAATAGAGAAATTACAAACTTTCAAAAGTTATGAAGTGGGTTTGAATTAAATATTATAAAATTACATACTAATTCCTCCGTCCTAATTTAAAAGGCATTTTTTCTTTTTAGTCAGTTCTAAAAAAAAATTATATTTTTTTATAATGAGATAATTTATAGTGTCGCAAATATTTATTTCTTATTTTAAAACACAAGTTTTAATTTTTTTTCTTTCTTAACCTCTATGTCCATTCAAGTATCATCACTATAAATTGAAACGATAGAAATATACTACTATTTTTTATTTGGGATATACCAGAGAGAGGGGTCCAAAATTGGCCCTAATAATGGAGTGAGGAAATGAGAACTCCAATGTTGATGATCAACTTGTCATATATTTGGTACAACTATATAAAGATCAGTTTTTACAACAATTATTTTTATTAATCACAAAACCTTTACAAAATGAGTTAATAGTTTTTCTTTGTCAAATGTCTTGGTAGCTGGAAAAAAGATATCTTAAAAGAAGTTGACAGCTTACAAATTTTATTGGACTAAAGTTGAATAACTTACTACAAAAAGCTATCGGTCACAATCATAAATAGATGGGCCCACTAAGAACATGTGTCAGCTAGAAAGAGGTGGGATGAGAATGAAATTCTTTGAAAGATAGTTGGTTTTTATGTCAAATCAGTCAAAATGTACACACATAATATGCTGAATGTACCTAGAGGTATGCGATCGATTCTTAAATTTTTGTTTGAAATGATCACTTTACCCTTGGTGGTCCCACTCACCACTATTCTATATATACTAGACGGCGTATGCCCGTGCATCCAACACTTTCGATTACGGTGTATGTATGTGTATGTAGTTGTATTTGGATAGTGATAATATATATATATATATATATATATATATATATATATATATATATATATATATATATATATATTTTATATTGCTAATAAACATACAAAAGTTTGCACTGTTTTTATGCACATATATATTATATTCAAAACACGATTAATACAACATTGTAGTTTGTGCTCCGTATCCAAAACTTTATTATATTAGTGTTTGCTACAAATACAAAGTTGGCAAAAATTTATTAATATTTTTTAAAAGAGAAGACTTGTTTAAAAGGAAACTATTTTCCTCTCTTTGAGATAAAATAATAGCAATATTTAAGCATCAGTTGATACTTTGAATTTTAATTCGATTAATTTAAAGGTGTAAAACATTCTATTGTTAATGTATGTAGATTGGACCTGAACAATACTTATTATTTTTTTATCAAATTTTGATTTGGATAATTCTAATTCAAATTATTAAATTAATTTTACATGTTTGAAACGAAACAAAGTAGAAATTTGATTTTCTATTTAAACGAACAAGTATTGTTTTTTAATTTTTGATAAATATTCTTGGTTTAGCTCATTTTACTTGTGATGTTGTCTTTTGCACGATTTTTTAAGGAAAACGTCAATTAGAATTATAATTTGACTAATTTACCTTATTAATTATTTGATCTCCATTTAATATTATTTTTTCTTTTACGACATTAATCTCTTTTCACATTTATTAGAGTAAGGAGAAAAATGAAAAAGTAATTAAATTCTATCTTATTTGAAAATATAAATATTTTAAGTATATTTATTTTAGTAAACATAACAAATAAATGACATGGCGGAATAGCAAATACAACAGTTAAATATCTAGATTAGATCTCGGGCTAATATAAGAAAAGAAAGGAAATTGTATGGTTTGACTACTTAACCTTTTGAAGAAAAGCAATAATATGTGGTTCATGTTTTTTGCTGTACAATAATTTCATTTTGTGACACTAATGGATTGATACGCATGTGGCAATGAATCTACCATTATTGACTTAATGAGGATACTTTGGGAATTACATGACTATTGTTTGGTTTTTTAGTATGGGATGCACGTTTTTTTTTAATATGGGGTTCATTTTTTTTTTATATTGCTTGATTTTTGTAATATGGGGTCCGCTTTTTTATTTTTTATTTTTATATATGAGTTTGGAGATGGTGGGGTCTACTTTTTTCTTTTTTTAAAAAAATATTGCTTGGTGTTTTTAGTATGGGGCCCACCTTATTTTTTTTTCATATTGCTTGGTGTTTTTAGTATGGGGCCCACCTTATTATTTTTTTGACCGTTTATATTTCGTCTTCTTGATGTTATTCCTCATTATTGGTGTGAGACGTATGTGTCTAAACTTATACCCAAAGGTATAAGTTTTAAATCTTTTGGTTTTATGACTTTTTTATGTTCAATTTAAATCGTTATTTCTTTTTTTCCGAACTTCTCTTCTTTACATTTTCTCTAAGCGTACCTTTACCATTTTATGAACTTATTATCATTATTTGAATATCTTATTTTTTTCTGTTGCAATTGTCTCCTATTTCTTCACGTGAACCCCACCTTAATTTTTTTTCGTAGCAATAGTCTCCTACTTCTTCAGGTGGATCCCACCTTTATTTTTATTTTTTCTGCAATTGTCTCCTAATTCTCCACGAGGACCTCACCTTAATTTTTTAGTCTCTACTATTATAGAAGAGTGGGCCCTACCTTAATTTTGTTTTCATTCCTACTATTATAGAAGATTGGGTCCCACCCTTTTTTTTACAACAACTTTTCTACTATTAAAGAAGGTTGGGGCCCACCTTATCTTTTTTAATTTATTGGTGACTGGCGACGAAAAAGTGAGCAAACTCACTCTTCTATATAGTTAAAATATACTAGACGGCGTATGCTCGTGCTGTGCACGGGTCAACATTTTAAATTATAGTGTATTTATATATATGTAGTTGTGTTAGGATAGTGATAATATATATATATATATATATATATATATATATTGCTAATAAACATTTATAAGTTTGTACTATTTTTATGCACACACACACACACATATATATATATATATATACACACACACACACACACACACACACACTATGCTCAAAACACGATTAATATAATATTTTAGTTTGTGCTCCGTATCTAAGACTTCTTTATTATATTAGTGTTTGTTATGAATACAAAGTCGGCAAAAATTTATTAATACTTTTTAAAAGAGAAGACTTGTTTAAAAGGAAATTATTTTCCTCTCTTTGAGATAAAATAATAGCAATGTTTAAGCATCAGTTGATACTTTAAATTTTAATTCGATTAATTTAAAGGTGTAAAATACTTATTATTTTTTATCAAATTTTGATTTGGATAATTCTAGTTGAAATTATTAAATTAATTTTACATGTTTAAAACGAAATAAAGTAGAAATCTGATTTTCTATTTAACCGAAGAAATACTATTTTTGTATTTTTGGTAAATATTCTCGGTTTAGCTCATTTTACTTGTCATGTTGTCTTTTGCATGATTTTTTAAGAAAACGTCAATTAAAATTATAATTTGACTAATTTACCTTATTCATTATTTGATCTTCATTTGATATTATTTTTTCTTTTGCGACATTAATCTCTATTCACATTTATTAGAGTAAGAATAAAAATGAAAAAGTAATTAAATTCTATCTTATTTTAAAATATAAATATTTTAAGTATATTTATTTTAGTAAACATGACAAATAAATGACATGACGAAATAGCAAATACAACAGTTCAATATCTAGATTAGATCTCAGGCTAATATAAAAAAAGAAAAGAAAATTGTATGATTTGGGTACTTAACCTTTTGAAGAAAAACAATAATATGTGGTCCATATTTTTTGCTGTACAATAATTTCATTTGCTCCCACTAATGGGTTGATACGCATGTGGCAATGAATCCATCATTATTGACTTAATGAGATACTTTGGAAATTACACGAATACTGTTTGATTTTTTAATATGGGATGCTCTTTTTTTTTTTTGACATTATTACTTTACACTGTTGTTATGCATATATATATATACACACACACACACACACACACACACACACACACACACACACACTATGTTCAAAACACGATTAATATAAGATTGTAGTTTGTGCTCCGTATCCAAAACTGTATTATATTAGTGTTTACTACGAATACAAAGTCGGCAAAAATTTATTAATACTTTTTAAAAGAGAAGACTTGTTTAAAAGGAAACTATTTTTCTCTCTCTTGAGATAAAACAATAGCAATATTTAAGCATCGCGATACTTTCAATTTTAATTCGATTAATTTAAAGTTGTAAAATACTTATTATTTTTTATCAAATTTTGATTTGGATAATTCTAATTCTAATTGTTAAATTAATTTGACATGTTTAAAACGAAACAAAGTAAAAATTTGATAAACACGATTAATATAACATTGTAGTTTGTGCTCCGTATTCAAAACTTTATTATATTAGTGTTAGCTATGAATACAAAGTCTGCAAAAATTTATTAATACTTTTTAAAAGAGAAGACTTGTTTAAAAGGAAACTATTTTCCTCTCTTTGAGATAAAACAATAGCAATATTTAAGCATCAGTTGATACTTTCAGTTTTAATTCGATTAATTTAAAGGTGTAAAATACTTATTATTATTTTTTTCAAATTTTGATTTGGATGATTCTGATTCAAATTGTTAAATTAATTTTACATGTTTAAAACGAAACAAAGTAGAAATTTAATTTTCTATTTAAACGAAGAACTACTATTTTTTAATTTTTGGTAAATATTCTCGGTTTAGCTCATTTTACTTGTCATGTTGTCTTTTGCATGGTTTTTTAAGGAAACGTCAATTAGAATTATAATTTGACTAATTTACCTTATTCATTATTTGATCTCCATTTGATATTATTTTTTCTTTTACGACATTAATCTCTTTTCACATTTATTAGAGTAAGAATAAAAATGAAAAAGTAATTAAATTTTATCTTATTTTAAAATATAAATATTTTAAGTATATTTATTTTAGTAAACATAACAAATAAATGACACGGTGGAATAGCAAATACAACAGTTCAATATCTAGATTAAATTTTAGGCTAATATAAAAAAAGAAAGAAAATTGTATGGTTTGGCTACTTAACCTTTTGAAGAAAAGCAATAATATGGGATCCATATTTTTTGCTGTACAATAATTTCATTTGCTCCTACTAATGGGTTGATACGCATGTTACAATAAATCTATCATTATTGACTTAATGAGATACTTTGGAACTTACATGAATATTGTTTGGTTTTTTTTAATATGGGGTGCACTTTTTTTTGACATTATTTGTTTTTTTAATATGGGATCCACTTTTTTTTTTTTTTTTTTTAAATTGCTTGGTATTTATTATGGGGCCCATCCTTTTTTTTTTTGGGTGGGACGGACGACGATCCACCCGCGCTTCTATATAGTTAGAATATATTATTTACTTTTAAAGTATAGCATCATATATTTGTAATGCAAGGGAGCCAATTGCTTAAATCTAAAATATATAGAAACATGTATGCAAGAATGTGAGTTATAAGTTAATTTTTTACTGGTAAAATGTACAAATGATGAGTACGTAAAATGTAGAAGAGTTAGTTTAAAATATATATGATGTGAATTATATTATTTCGCAGTAATAAATTAAATTATCATAATTTGAATTAGTAAATAAAATTATAAAATTAATACATTAGTTGTTTGATTAAATTAACTAAAATTAAATTTAAACATTTCATTATAAATTCTTACAAGTAAGAATTTTCAGTTGAAATATTTATTCAAATTCAATTTATATAATTTAATCCTCGTATTTGTATTATAAATTTAATTTAGATATAATGTATTGAGAAGATAAAAGGTGAACATGCAGGGGCGGATTTACCTTAGGTCGAGGGGTGTCACGTGACATTGCTTCATCGAAATGTTTTATTAACTATGTATACATAATTGGAAGGCACAAGTAAAATAACGGGGAAATTGAATAATGTGACACTGCCTGTTGCAACCAGTGGTGTAGCTCGTTTGGCCAGGCGCCTCATTTTGTGGCTAGAAGTCCTGCGTTCGAAACCTGGTAGCTTCCCTCCCTTCATTGTTTTTAGTATTTTTTTTTCTCTCCCTCACAAATAAAAAAGATACTTGTCAAGGTTCGAACCTTTAGAAGTTAACAAAAATGTGAACTAACAATCCAAAGCACTATATTTTAATATTCGAACAAGATAATATACTAGTTCTGAACGAAGAAAGTTGGTGCTTCCATAATTAAGTGTGTGCTATATATTTTTTTTCTTTCATCTTCTTTTTCATCAATAAAATTGATTAAGATCGATTTATGTAATCAGATGAATGACGACCTTTTTTAGTGATCCTTTAGTACCTTATATAGGAAAAACAGTGTTCAGTACTTTTTTTTTTGGTAATAAACTGTAAAATATTATTACCACCCAAACCATCCATCCATTACAAACTTAAGAGCACCTGATCAAAAGTACCAGGCCTCAGAAAAAGCAACTCTAAGTACAAAGAGCTTCCAGGAATCCTATACATTTTCTAGCTCTCTTGGATCCTATAACCATATTTATCCTTTCTTTCAATATAAACTGTATCTCCTTCACTACAAAACTTGTATCTACAATAAGCTCCCTAAATATCCTCCAATTTCTAGACTGCCAAGTATAGTATATCAACGCGTCATGGACAACTGCTAATGTTTCCTTCTTCATTTTACACCAGTGATGTCTAGCAATATATCTCAATACGTGTTTAGATTCCATCCGAGGAAATTGCACTCCTATCCATTGTGTAAGTCCCCTCCTTACTTCTTGATACCATTCACAGTCAACGAACATATGTTGGGCATCTTCAATTACTTCTTGGTCACATAGCACACACTCTACTGTAGTACAACCTATCCCCGTAACCAACATCCTATCTTTGGTCAACAATTTCCTTTGATTCACTAGCCATAGTATGAACCTATGCTTCGGCTGCAACATCTTGCTCCATATCAGTGCATGATCTTCAAGAAAGGGTCCCGTTTCCATCATAGTAAGGTAACTTTTAGTGACTGAATAGTTGCCATTAGCTGTCAGCGAGTACTTACCATGACTATACCACTGTTGCATTCCAATTTTTATCTTGTTCAAGTGTCTCCAGTACCAGCTAGCATCACTTGGTGCAGTATGGTTCCAAAATTCCTCTCCAGGTTCCATATAAACTTCTTGAATCCACTTTACCCATAGGCTCTCCTTGTTAGTAACTAGTTGCCAAACCAATTTGCCTACAGATGCAAGATTCCACTTCCTACAGCTCCTAATATTCAGCCCTCCTTGCTTCTTGGGAGTGCATACTTTTTCCCAAGCCATGAGTGCTACTTTCTTTGCTCCTTCACTATTCCCCCACATAAATTCCCTACATTGCCTATCCACCACTTTCAACACACTCTTAGGTAAGATGAATACTGCCCCCCAAAAATTGTGTAGGGAGAACAAAATCGAATTAATCACCTGTATTTTCCCAGCATAGGAGAGGTGCCGCACAGATACAGACCTGATCTTTTCAGTAATCTTCAAGCATAATGCATGACAATCTAATTTATTCCACTTCCTTGGTGAAAGGGGCACCCCAAGGTACCTCATAGGAAAAGTGCCCACTGTAAATCAAGTTATCTCTACTAGTCTGGTCCTGGTATTATCATCCACACTAGCCATATAAATATTAGACTTCTCACTGTTAGCCACCAGCCCTGTTACATTTGAAAAATGAGTCAGTGTTTCTATAATTCGCTGGACAGATGCTTCATTACCTTTACAGAATATCATCAAGTCGTCGGCAAAAGTCAGGTGTGTTAATCCCACTTCTTTACACATTGGATGAAATCTGAAGTCAGGTAGTTGACTCATCTGCTTGAGCACTCTGGTAAGGTACTCTATTACAAGTACAAATAGTGGCGGGGAGATAGGGTCATCTTGCCTCAATCCCCTCTTGCCTTTGAAATAGCCACAGCTTTCACCATTTACTTTAACTGAAAAAGTGGTAGTTGTAATATACACCATAACCAGTTGTATGAACTTAGGGGGATAACCATATCCAACTAACATTTCCAGGACAAACTGCCAACTTACCATGTCATAGGCCTTTTTTAAATCTATTTTCATGAGGCATCTAGCAGAGGCATTCTTCCTGTTATAGTGCCTAAGTAAGTCATGACACACTAACACATTGTGTACCATTGCCCTATCCTTAACGAATGCAGCCTGAGGGCCATCTATCAAAGTAGGTAGTACTATTGCTAGTCTTACACATAGCAACTTAGAAATACATTTGTAGAGCACATTGCAACAAGAGATGGGTCTAAATTGGCTAGCATGTTTTGGCTTCTCCACCTTTGGTATTAATGATATTAAAGTGGCATTGACTTGCTTCAGCATTTTACCTGTATGCATGAATTCCAACACAGCAGCACATACATCATTTCCAACAACATTCTAGGCTGCCTTATAGAACCCACTTCCATATCCATCTGGTCCAGGGCTTTTGTTCTCATTAATGCTAAACATTGCTTCCTTGATTTCCTGGACAGTACACTCTCGCATTAAGGAACACTGCTGCTCAACAGTTAGCCTTGGTCCCTGGGAGAAAAATCCCTCATAAGCTTTGCCTCTTCTCTCCCCTTTCTGTCCCAACAGCTGCGTGTAGTACTTCACAAATACTTTTGCTATTTGATGTGGTTGCTGCTGGACCTGGTTGTGTTCATCATTGATTTGGCAGATTGCTTGTACCAATTTCCTTTGTTTAATGATGGAAAAGAAATACTTAGTATTGTCGTCTCCCATTCTTATCCGTGTCGCCTTACTTCTTTACATTAGGAACTCCTCTGCTAGCCTTGAAGAATTCCTATATTTTAACCTTAGCCTTTTCTCTTCTTGTTGCAGATGAACATCCAAAGGATCCTGCTGTAGTTCCCTTTGGCTTTTAGTCATAGCAATTCTGTCTTCTTGTGCTTCTCGTACAATATTACTAAAATTTTCCTTGTGGAGTGTCTTCAGCCTATGTTTCAACATTTTCAACTTCCTCACGATTTGGAACATTTTATATCCCATAACAGGTATTCTCCACCCTTCAGCAATAATATCTTGGAACTCTGGATGAGCTTTCCATATATGACAAAATTTAAACACCTTCCCCTTCTTCTTTTCCAGCTGCCTCATTTTAATCACAATTGGGCAGTGGTCGCTAACTCCTTCTGGTAGTATCTCAGCGTCACATTCTGGCATGGCATCTAACCACTGCCCATTCATAAAGGCCCAGTCTATTTTAGAAAACACCCTAGCAACTTGGTTATCATTCCATGTATACTTGCATCCACTATTAGGCAATTCCATGAGTCCACATACATCCAAACATTTCTGAAAGTCTTCTACTTCAGCCAAAGTAACTGGACTACCCCCAAGTCTATCTGTAACTCCTAACACAAAAGATTAAAGTCTCTTAAAACTATCCATGGGCATGCTCCCATGTTCAACTGGGAGAGATAATTCCATAGATCTTTTCTATCTTCCTTCAAATTATAAGCATACTCAAAAATGACCGCAAACTTTAGTTGTAAAGTAATATTTGTAACGAATCAGGTCATTGCTTGGGCAGTTTCACTATGAAACTCCACCTCAAACCAATCCTGCCTCCATACCATTACTAGCCTACCATTATATTGAGCAGCATGATTGGTCCTATACTCCCACCCTCCAAACTTACTATTCATAATATTTCCTACTTTATTCACCTTTATTCTAGTTTCCAAAAAACACATTAATCCAAGGTCCAATTCATTGTAGAGGAGTTTAACCTCCTTCTGCTTATTGAGGCCATTTAGGCCTCTAACATTCCAGCTCATGAGTTTAACCATCCCCAGAAGGAGACAGTTGAGTTCCCACCCCCTCTTTAGCAATTTCTGTGCTAGTAACACCCTGATTCTCTCCAAGAATTTGAAAAGCATTATTAACATTGGCATTTATCTCCCTTGTTCCTCCATTTTGGCTCGAACTTGTACCGAGTCCTATTGCTATTGTGCTAGCAATTAGTATCGCCTGTTGCTTCTGAGCTTGCCACTTATTCCCTTGATATTGTCTTCTCCATCCTCCACCCCTTCCACCATGCGTGAATTGGTTTTGGACCTGCTTTACCACACCGGAACCATTGGCAGTATCACTTTGTTGTGCATTTCCCTTTCCTTGTTGTTTCTTCCCATTCTCTTGCATACTCTCTGCGCATCTTTGCATTATCCACTGGTGCATTCTTCTTGTTCTGGCGGCAGATATCCTCTACATGACCATATTTTTTGCATATTTTACACAGAGACGGCCTCCAATCATATGCAACGCGTTGTTCAATGATGTTACCCCTCTCATTTCTAAACTAGATCACTTCTGGCAGTGGTGAATCAATTTGCACCTCGACTAATAGTCTCGTGAAATTCAGTCCCACTTTTTTCTCCGTGTTCCTATCCACCATTAAAGGTTTCCCAATCAAGCTACCCAATTTACTCAATCCTTTTGCACTCCAATACTTAAAATCTAACCCAGGTAACTTAATCCATATAGGCACTGAATACAATTCATCCCTACTAAACTCCATATCAGGATTCCACGCTTTCACAATCAATGGTTTATTATCGAAGTGATAAATTCCCCCTTGGATTACCTCATTTTCCCCATCTGCACTATCAAACCGAACCAACACAATACCATTCTACATCATAGCTACTTTATTTATTCCATACTTTCCCCACATCCTTTGAATATACCCATTCAGGACTGTGAATGGTGGATGCGCACCTAGCACATAGCATATAACAACATACTTCCAGTAGTCAATTTCAGACTTATAATCTTCCTCCTCATTCTCCACAATCAATTGATCACTAATAGTTTCCGGGTTAACGTATTCTAGTTTGAACCCAGCATTAGTTACTTTTGTGATATCAAAATTGTCCCATATCGATGCCATAGTTTCAGTTGACTTACCCATTGCTGGTTGAATTTCCATGTCGTCTGCTTCATCTGCCCAGGATTGCCCACCGCTGCTAAGTGGTGTTGTAGTAGCCTTCTCCTATTCCCCAATTTGTTCTTCGTTTTGTTTGTTTTGTTTTTCTCCGTGCACACCTTCGCCATCAGCGTTCCTTCAGTGGGGTGCTTGCTCGACATACTTCCGATTGGCACTTCATTAGTTCCTACTACTGCAATTGGCCCCAATTGTTCAACTTCACTTAGGGCACGAGTTTTCAAATTTGCCATGACTGGTCCAGTGTTGCTAATTGGTGTGTTTCTACCATCAGATGCGTTCACTCCCCTTCCATTACCCTTTCTAGTCATGTTTTCCAGCCGATTCGTAAGCTTGGTTTTCTTTCCCATGGAGTGGCGCACGTTAGGCTAACTTGCGCCCAATTCAATTGTTCTCTTATTCAATCAATTATTATCTAATTGATCTTTATTCTTTTGTAAACAAAAAAATTATTATTCAGTAAATAGAGGATTTCCTAATTCAATTATTTTATATATCAATCAGAAAAGTGAAGAGAGTTCCATTACATATTGTGAGCTAATCAATATCAAATATGAGAAGGAAATTGTTAAATTATTTCTAAAGAGGTAATTTGAATACATTTCAAAAAATGAAAATTCATCGAGGAGAGTTATAGTAATACACATGAGTAGGGCTTTATTTATATTATGCTCATTTTTTTAATATTGTGTCATGGTGTTTTATTTATTTGTTTCATTTTAAAATGTGACACCGCTTGCTAAAAATCATGCGTACGCCATTTTGAACATGCTAAGATAGTAAGTATTACTTTAATTTTTGGAGGGAAAAGAGGAATAGTTGGAGCCAAAAACTAATAAGAACGATATAGACTTTTTGCATTTTCTGTCCATACGATTCTCCCCATTTAGCATTACCCTACTTTATATTATATACATTACTTATGATGTTAAGCACCTTGGAATGCACTAGTACGTACGTATGAGCGTAGATCCAAATAAAATGAAATGTCGCGTACCTCGTCTGAATCAAATGTCTTTTTGATTCATATTTCCAAAATATGTACTGCACTAAATTTAACATGTTATCACTGCAGATCATCCGTTCCATTAACTATCACATCCTTTTCCTATGCTATTATTATGTTAAATATTTATTCTTATATTTCTTTTTTATAGAATTTATTCTTGCAATATGTAAGAATATTAATTACTTCATTTACTTCTTTTGAAGTTTATTCCTAGCGCTATTAACTTGCTGTGTATTTTTTTTTTAAAATAAGTCATTATATTACTAGACCTAGAATAGAATTGGGCTATCGTCTAACACGAGCAAAACTTAAGCAACAAACTCAATCCCAATCAACCATTGTGTATCCAGGTGCTTAATCAAATATATATATTCGTCCTCCAAAGATATCAAAACACACACACACACACCCCATTGTAAGAGTCGAGTGGGGCCATCGTCTAACACCAGCAAAACTTAAGCAACAAACTCAACTAATACTCCCATCCAACCATTGTGTATCCAGGCTTAATCAAATATATACACATATATGTTGGTCCTTCAAGATATCAAAACACACACACACACACAAACACACACGCATATTTATAAGATTTTTTTCCCGAAGTTACTGAGTCCGATGACCCCCCCTACTTTTGACATAGTTCCGCCTCAAATGATATGTACTTGGGAAAATTTATTGAAGCAATGCCTGAAAATATGTAGTTTAATTCAAGAAATAACACAATCAAAAATTTAAAATGTTTATATATTTAGATTTCAAAAGTTATAAAAAATATATAGAAAATGCAAATGTATCAATAATTTTAGATCATTTACAGTGAAAAAATATATCATAGAGAGTACTACTATGTACTATTTTTAATAGTGCAAGCTGTGTTTTCGGTTGTAACTAAATCAATAGTAGTAAATGTTCTTTGGTGGATGTGCTAGCTCTAGACACAATAAAGTTTAAAGCTACCAAAATACTTCCTTATATTTACCCAATTAAATTATTTCAATGTGCTTTAACAAATATCCTAATCAATTCTTGGAATATCAAATTTTGTACTAGACGAAGATGTCTTGCGTGTGAAAATGGGAAAAGCCCATCTCTTTAGGCTTTTCTTTCAATCATCTAGAGTTAAGGTCAACGTATTCAATTTTTGTGTGAATTTAGATATTTATTTCTCAATTTTTGTATAACATAGTTTACATATTTACAAATCATGTAAATGTAAAACAAATTACATTTTATATATAAAAGTCTTTTTAAAAGGGAAAATTTCAGTAATGTACAATCCAACATACAAAATTACATTTGCGTAGCTATATTTTTAAGTTACAACCAGCATAGTCACTTTTTGACGGTATACAATATTATACGACAATATACAACTTTATACACTTACTGTAGACAATGTATAAACCTTGTATAATAACGTATAAGACTAGTATACAATATTATACAAACTTATACAAGAGGTGCTAATACATGAGAGGGGTTTATACATAATGTATAAGGGGTGTTTATAGGCTATACAGTGGTGGCTCGTGGTGAAGGAGCTAGTCGGGTTCAATGAAGCTTGCCGGAGATGATGGAGGAAGGAAAAAACAGAAGAGTGAAAAAGTGGCTATAGCGGATAATAAAATAAAGATGGGCTAAACGGGTAAATATAATGGATGAAAAAGAGTGACAGTTATACAAACAAAAACGAGCTACCCCACCCCTAATTGAAAATCATTCATTGTCCCGATGCATTAAAATAAGTAAAAACAGAGGGTATGAGCTTTCTGGGGTGCACAAGGCTCTTTGATCATCCTAAGGTGTGACCGGGCAAGGTCTCTTCTACATATGTTGTGCTGGGAGAAGCCCTAGTGAAATGAGTATTAGTCCGTGAGCGGCGGAGGACTTTCCTAAACTGCTTATCCTCGTCTAGCTCTTCTTCATCCAGGTCTTCCTTGGTCCTCTTGCCCTTGTCTGGTGATGGAGGATCATCTGCCAACAAACTCACAATGGGTCCCACATCAGTCCAGTCCACAACTGGTGCTGGAATGGGGCTTACAAATGCACCCCTTTCTCTCGATTGAAGCGCCAGAATGCCTGCCTTTACCCGATTCAGTTCACTTCAAACTGTCCCCACATCAACAACGGGACTTACTATAATTTAATTAAATAGGTGATAGACATCAAAAGCAACTACCAAGATTTTACCACCCCCCCCGCCCAACCAAAACCCAACCAACCCAACCCTACGAGGGGGTAAAATGAAAAGTAAATTTACAAGTGAAAATGAATAAATTTGCGATAAATGAGTAAGATAATTTTCTTTCTAATTTGCTCATATGACTCCCTCCGTATATTCTTACTTGTCCTCTATGCTAAAAATAGATGTTCGTTTTTACTTGTCCGGTTTAAAAAATCGAGATATAATTTACTATTGCATACCTGATTTACCTTTAGTATTAATTATTAGGTTGAAAATTTCAATGCATTGCTAGTGGTTGCACATCTTTTAAAGTATGTTTGATTGATTCTAATAATTAGATGATTTAGTAATAATTAGACATGATATTAATAAAATTGTCATTCTATTTATGGTTACTTACGGAGTGAGCCAAGTTAATACAAGACAAGTAAAAATGGACGGAGGGAGTAGCTTAATTAGAAAGAGAATTTCAAGATTTGGATTTCCAATACTCTGCCTTTGAGCTTTAAACTTTGGGCTACCCAAATGTATACTAGAATTAAGGTCAACTTTAATGGATTCCAACAGAAAATTAAGTCTGGTGGATGCGGTTTTTGATTATCTCGATGATAACTTTAATCACACTAGCTAAGATTAGTTGGTTTGAGGGGAACTAAAAAAAATTATGAACTAACCTGCGATCTCTTAATCAGAGGCGAGAAATGTGTTAAACCATACACATATATTACATAGTAGGAATTGCACATGATAGTCAATTTTTATCCTACTATTTAAAGTATATTTCATTTTTTAAGAATATTTAACTTGGAACCAATATTGATAAACTTCAAACGAAACTTGCTTGCTCCTCCTCCAGTACTTCTTCTTCTTAGTTGTTGTACCATGATGTATTTCGAATCTATTGAACAATAATTAAAGTGTAATATTTGAATCCAATTTTACATTGAAACCACATATGGTGTTATAAGCTTGACGAAGTGGCGATTATTAAAGTGAGTTTAAATCAAGTTAAATAATAAAATTTATTGCTACTCTTATTTAATGACGGATTATAAAAAGAACAATATGAGCTACTGGCTATTTAGCGATGGATTAGCGACGAATTTCATAACTAATTAATGTTTTCTTGTAGTGACTAGAGGAAGAAGGATATTTGAAAGATGCGAGAAGCCTGAGGTTCGATATGCTAAAGTTAGATATACACGTCTGAGTTATGTTGAAGAATGAAAAATACCACATCAGTGGTTAATGAGATAAGTGATCTCCTTATATGGACTTATAGGGGTGGAGCTACCCATGCCCGAGGGGTGTCAAGTGACACCCCTTCGCCGGAAAATTACATTGTATAGATAGGTGAATGTTTGGTTTTATAGATATATATATCAGTGTTGACTCTACTTGACACAAAATGAAGGTTTAGCTTTAATCATTTTGATAAATAAATCTGTTTGAAAATATTCAATATGTTTTAAAAGAGAAGTCATTTATCTTTAGTTTGTCAAACCTATCCTTGCGGTTTCAATTAATGAATTATTAAATAAGTTTGCTATTAAAGAGAAGAAAAAACATAATTTATATCACTAAAATTATTAAATGTCCTTTTTAAAGGGTACGGAAAACCCTAAGCTTTTTCCTAAGCCTATAAATAGAACCCTAGGTCATGTTTGAAGGGGTTCGGACATTCTTGGAGAGAAAATATATATAAGAGCATCGTGGAAGCAACAAATCATCGGTTTAACTTCTAATTTTACATTTTTATCATTAGTTTATGATTTTTAACATTCCTAAGATGTTGTTACGAACATGAGCGGCTAATTTCATTTGCTCTGGGGTTATGGACATAGTATGATTGTGAACTTGATTTAACGTTTGCTTAAATTATCATATGAGTTATTTATTTATTCTTGAGCTCGACTATCTTATTGCTTTGCGACCAGTAGGATACATCTTTGACTCTTGAATTGAACTCAACATAGGAATATAGACATAAGGTTAAGTAGATTAGAGCAGGATCTCAACCCTGGCATAAAGGAGCGGATTTGCGTCTAGTATACACATATACTTAAGTTCGCCCTGCTTGGTTAGCTTACAAGAAATATAAATGCATTTGCATTAAGTTCATGATAATAGAACGCGTGAAAAGTAGCATGAATAGACGGTAAGAACTTGACAGATTCTTAATCATAATATCAACGTTGTTAACAATCAACTCGATAAAGAAAGCAAGTCAATCAAGGTGAATGCGCAACATGATTACTAGTTATCCCATAATCCTGGAATATACCATCTCCTTGTGTTAATTGAATTGTCCAACCCTTGTTTCGAGTGTTCAGCAGAAATAATTACATTAGTTTACTTTCTGCAGTAGTTAATCATAAAAATAACCTTTGTGGAAAATATTTGTTCAATTGGTAATAATAGTGAAGTCTAATATAATCGTTGATCATAAATTCCTGTTGCCTGTTGGTACGATATCCGACTTTAAAAATCACTATATTACTTTGCGACCACGTACACATTTGTGTGTGTTTTATCTCAATTCAGTTTGAATAATCTATCTATATATCAACTGATTCATTTTAACAGGATTTAAATTTAATCTAACCTGCCCATTTAATACCCTTATTCTTATTCTTGGCATAATTTGTGGAGAATTCGCCGGTGGAATTTGAGGTCCAAGCAGGGGCAAATTTCATTTTTTTTTGTGTGGATTGTCCTTCAAAAGCACTGGTCTTTAATTTTTGCCCCTCAAATTGGTGGTCTTTAATTTTTTTTCCGCCCTTTACCCCGAGTTACGAGTTCGAACTCCCGGCTCGGTAAAAAAAAAAAAAGAATTTCGCAAGGCAGAGTTTTGAATGCAATTGCATGCAAAACTCTCAGACAGAATTTTGAATGCAAAACTGCGCTTACGGGTAGAGTTTTGCATTCAAACTTAGCCGAACTTGGCTGAATAGGCCTTTTGTGCTACAAAACTCTACCTTGCGTTTTTTTTTTTGACTGAACCGGGGTTCGAACCCCAAACTTCATGGTATTAGGCGAAGGCAAAAATTAAAGACCAGTGCCTTTGAAGAGTAATCGTGCAAATGACCTGGCGAATTTGCGTACTAATTTTGGGGCACTTGAACCCATGGTCTCTCCGTAAAATTAGGTATTTTATGAATATATTTTTAAAAATTGGTATAATATTATTTGGTAGAACTCATACTACAAGAAGGCTAAATGGTGCATTTGGTTGAAGGTTGAGCTATTTACCTATAGGTCTAGGGATCAATTTCGACTTAATACATTTTTTTTTTTTTTAATAGTGAACTCATTATCTAGAAATCCTAGCCTATGGGTCCAAGTGGCTTAATCCTAAAAGTTCACGTGTAACCTAAACCACCATAATTCATGGGAACACACTAGCTAACTTCAAGAAATTAATTCGAGTTACATAACAAATGACCAAAAATCTAAAAGTGCCAACACCAAAAAGAAGTTATGGGTATTGTAAACGCCCCAATGGCACTAATCACCACACCACATGCCCTTTTTTTCCTTCTCACAAAGCTGCCGTCTGGGCGGACGTGCATGGAGCATGAACATACACGTCAATCCAAATTTTAATTTTCTTTTAAAAAATTTCCAAATTTAAAATGGATAGAGTTTAATTTCATATATCTATGATGTCAAGAATTTTTATTTTGGAATTGTAGTTTAGAAACGTTATAAACAGATTACTTGTATTGTTGTTCATCAAGTTATTAAATCAATTATATTATGATTTATGAGTTATTACTCATAACATAATTACTTTTAGCCATATGAAATAGTACGTACTACTCATTATCGTCTATCCTGCCTTTAGTCTTTTGAACAAAAAATGAACTTTAGAGATATCGACATACGGAATATAGATGAGGCAAATTTTATGCTTATCTTTAAGTGTACTTATAGGATAGTGTAATCCCTGCATGGACGAGATGTCATGCAAATTCCCAAATTTCATTATTTGAATATATGGCATTACTATTTTATTTTGCAGTATTACAATGTGTTATCATTTGTAAATCAAGCAGAATGTGTGACGTTTTCTGCAAATCACTAAACAACTTTCATTCATCTCAAGCGTGAAAGAATTTTGAGCCGTATTTGAGCTTATTGTCTGCGGATCTTACTCAAAAAGAGTCAATGGGAGTTACTCAAAAAGAGTCAATGGGAGTAGCAATATCAATAGCAGCAGACGCAGCGGAAGAAATACTTGCTCTTCGGGCCAGCTAAGATGGGGACTTTGTCGTGGAAAGAGTAACGAGAGGACTCATCATTGTTGACAGGGGCGGATTTATGTTGGTCCGAGGGGTGTCACGTGACACTGCTTCGTCGAATTTTTTTACTAAATATACATAGATGAAAAATAAATGGAACGAAAATAAAAGGTAAAAATAACGACGCGACACTTTTCAGCATAAAGGCATGCGTTGGTCTGTTGGTAAATAGCTCTATTCTAAAGGCGAGGTCGCAGGTTCAAACTCGCCTAGCCTCATTTTTTTGCTTATACTATAATATAAATTCTAAATCAATAAAACAACTAAAATATAAATGGAACAAAATGGCAGTTAGATAACTTAGCCGTGTCCTACTCCAATTTTATACCAAATTGGTCAAGTAACTTAGAAGCTAAAACCCTAAAAAGAACTCATAAGTCATAACCTTAAAAATTCTTTTATCGATTAGAATATAATTGATGGCTATCCACCTTTTAAATTAGAATAGAAGTTCTTCTCGTTCTTTATCCTGATTGCCACATCAAGTTAGCACTTTCTTCACCATAATATTTTATTCAGTGTCTGCAATTTTTTCATGACAATAATTTATTTTCTTTCTAATTTCTATAATGTACTTGGAATGAGTTTTATTAATATGATTTAAGTTGTCTTTTTATAATATGATATCATTATAGTGATTATTCAGTTGTTCACTCTTTTACATAGTGACACTGCTTATGAAAAATCCTGCGTACGCTACTGATGGTTGAAGTCATACTTCTCCGCCGTATATAAATTGAATTGAAGTTGAACAAATCGTACCGCATAAAGTAAAATCAAACTTAAAAATATCGAAACATACTAAATTAATTTAATATAACAATAATATAATATTTTTTAAAACATACCAAATCAAACTTTTCAAAATCATATCATACCGTATCATAAACACCTCTAAAATATGTAGTCCAAGAAAAACAGACATTCAAGAGTTTGACATATTAATATTATGCAGGGAGGACATGCATCAACCTCTAGACATTCACTTTTTCTTCATAAAGCAGACTCGTGTATATCCTTAATTGGCCAACTAGCGTGTAGCAGATCCTAGATTAGGCTTGCCAATTTTATTAGGACGGTGATTAAGATCTCTTTGTAGTCAAATCTTTTGGGATTAGTTTATGATTTAAGCTTATGAAGTTAAGGGTAAGCACATTAATTAAGAAAACACGTAATCAAGCTACAAGTGGTCATTTACAGTCATTTTTATTCTGGTCTCCCGCCTACATGCACGTTCAAGCCCATGCTTGAAGAGAGGTGAAAACCTAAGGGGTCGTTTGATTTGAAGATAAATTATGCAGAGATTAGTAATATAGTGATTATAATGTTATGGCACAATAATACATATATTAAAATTATATAAATTATTCCCTGCCTTTGGTATGATATCCTTTTACCTGTATTCCTTAAGAAATCGTAATAAAATGTACTTTTTGAGCAATTTACCCTTTATCTCTCTTCGATGGATGGACACTAGTACTGTTTACTTTAGAACACAATTAATAATAAGGTCAAAGTAGGAAAAATTTAATTAATTTTATCTTGATTTTCTAGAATGACAAGTATTTGGGGTCAAATATTTTTAGTAACCTTAACAACTAATAATTTTAGGAGGACTCTCACATTCAGAAGAAGAAAGTTGCAGAAATGAGGATGCTGCTGTGTGGACATACTAGGATAGATAGGATTAGGAATGAAGATATTCGGGACAAGGTGGGAGTGGCCTCGGTGGAGGACAAGATGGGGGAAGTGAGACTAAGAATGTTTGGGCATGTGAAGTGGAGAGGCACGAACACCCCAGTGCGGATGTGTGAGAGGTTGGCTATGGACGTTTTCAGGAGAGGTAGAAGTAGGCCGAAGAAGTATTGGGGAAAGGTGATTAGATAGGACATGATGCATTTCCAGCTTACCGAGGATATGACCTTAGATATAAGGTTGTTGAAGACACAAATTAGACTAGTAGGTAGTTAAGCGTTCCACGCTTAGCCGCCTTTCATACCAGTAATCGTAGTATTGCTCTTATAGTTTCTTGTCCTTTGGTTTTACGCTACGATAGGTTGTTTCCTCTACTTCGATTATCTGTTGTTTCCTGTACTTCGATTATCTTATTTATCTATTATAGCTAATGCTCATTTTTTCAGACTACTTTATCATGGCTTATTCGCTTTCGTTATTTCCTTTTTCATACCTCTTTGAATTGCTTGTCCTTATGCCGAGGGTCTATCGGAAACAACCTCTCTACCTCCCAAGTGTCACGACCCACGCCGGTGAGTCATGACAAGTGTCTGGCCTCTATTGACCAAGCACCCTTATACTCATACCTGAAGCTCGGATGAAGGATAGGATGGCCCATTCATGATTTATAACTGAATTATACTGACGTATACAAGAATAACACCGTGAGATATGCATCAAGAACCATCAACTATCGGTGTATGCATATATATATATATATATGCATAGTGAAAATAACAATGCAAGCCGACTAGGTCGATATGTCTTGTCTGACAAAGAATGAGAGCGTGCAAGGGCTACATCACGTGCCAACTTCATACAACCGGTTTGCTACGGACCTCTCAATGGAATAGAAAAAATCGTAGAAAAGGACGGGATAGGGCCCCGCCATACCTATATATACATATATATATATATATATATATATATATATATATATATATATATATATATACATATACATCTCAAAACGGCATACCAAAATAAATCCGCGCTATCCGGCTCGGGTCAGTGGAGCTCACCACCGCCGCTTGAGTGGTAGTCCCTGAGCCGGACCGCCCGTCGTACGAACTCCGCGGGCATGAACGCAACCCCCTTGAGTAATAGGGGAGTCAGTACGGATAATGCACCGAGTATGTAAGGCAAAAGAACAACAAACATATAAGATCATGAAAGAGATCCGAAACATGAAAGCTAATCTCTAATATCCGAATGCGTACGTAACTAAACATCGGGGGTGTACGCAGATAACTTTCTGTATAAAAAAGTGCCTACGAGGGCGTATGATATGCATAGGTCATAATATAACTGTTAGTGCTGAGGAACGTATAGCCCGATCCATATATATGTTAGTGCTGAGGAACATACAACCCAATCTATATATCATATCCCATCGACCTCTCTGCGGCCATCATCATCATCATCATCATCATCACAGTGCACCAGCTGATCAGGTGGTAATGCGTATATAACGCCTATCCCTTTTCCCATACCCCATATACATATAATATACGCGTATATAACGCCTTCTGGTCATGGGTCAGTATGCATATGTATAATGAATGCAATGCATAAGTATGATAAGTAGCTAGAAATCTCGGAGTGACATAAGGTCGTACTACCTCCGATAGACATCTTTTGAGCTAACATCATCAATATAAGAAATCTTAGGATGCAAGAACATAAGGAACAATCATAAAAGGGTGTAGGATCATCAAAGACTAAAGTACTCCTAATGCTTCTAAGAGTAGAGTAGTATGGAAGCTCATTCATTCGTTCTTATTATAAGGATCATGCCAAAATGAAAGAAGGGACAACCTTAACATACCTTATTCGCTTTTCAAGCTAGCTATGCTACTATCCCGAGCTTGGAAAATCTACACACAAGACTAAGTATCAATTATTAGACTAGAACGTACTCATATACCAACCTTTATCTAGTTTACAACTTAATGAAATTCGGGCAGCATCTCCTTTGTAAACTTAATAACCCTTCAATTCCAATTCAACCCAACCATCAATTCTTACATATCAAAATATAACCAATTCCATCTCAAACACCTCCCAAAACAGCCCCTAGCCCCAACTTAACTCAATTAACCTACCACATCCACAACTATGCTCTCTTCACCTTAAAATTACTAAAACTCTTGGTAATCAACTCAATAATGAAGATAAGAATTACATACATACCTTAAAGAAGAGGATTTCCAACCATCAAACTTCAACTCCAACTTTTAAGCTCAACAACTTCAACAAAACCCTAGAAATAACTTTTTCTTCACTAGCTCGGGTTCACGAGGCTCAGATCTTGGTAGAACTTAACTAATTTGATGAGAGGAGATATATTAGGGTTTTCTCTGGTTTGGAGGATGATAAAATGAGAAATAAAACGTGAGGGGCATTTATATATAAGTGGAACAAAAAGGTTCCAGTGGTGCGGTTTGACGAGCGGGTCGACGGTCCGTCGACACGTCGACGGCGACTTGCACCGTCAATTAGCCACCCCCAGATTCAGAGGCCACAGTACATTGACGGTGTGAAAGGACGCCACATCAACATGTTGACGGGCCGTCCCTTTGCACCGTCAAAGTGCACTGTTTTCTCTGAATCCCTGAGTCGCCCTGGTTCGCGTTGATTCGTTTCGTTTAACTTATAATCCTATCGTATTGCAAAGAACGCATACTTATGCTTTGGTACACACGAGGTAAGGCACTTTATATCTCAGAAACTCGGGTACGGATCTCCATACTAAGGGTATAAACAACCCAGAAACCAAGGACTTTCTTGCGACGGAAACGAGAGGTGTAACACCAAGGTAGGGGTAAGATCTGCGTACACACTACCCTCCCCAGACTCCACCTTGTGAGATTTCACTGGGTATGTTGTTGTTACCCTAACAACTAAAAAGGGACAGAGAGTGTTTTTTTAAAAAAAAAAAAAAAAAAAAATTCTTTTCCTTGTTGATTATTTTCAAGTAAAAAGCAGAAATAAATCTAAAGAGTGAGGACAATTTTGACAAGTTTAATTTTTAATATATCAAGAGGAAAACATATTTTTTCTTTTTTAGTACTCCCTCCGTTCACTTTTACTTGTCCAGTATACTATAGTTACATTTTTATTTTTACTTGTCACTTTTAGCATATCAAGAGAAATATATATATATATATATATATATATTTTTTTTTTTTTCTTCGTGTTTTACCTTTAGCATTAATTACTTAATCCTCAAGTCATCTCCCAAGACCTGAAATTAAACATCAATTAATATGAATATTGTGATAAAATACTCATATCAATTATTATTTCCTAAAGGATATATAAATTCTAAACTAGACAAATAAAAGGGAACGGAGGGAGTAGATTACTTATTTCACCAACCTAGTGGCCTCTAACACTACTCATGAAAAGAAAGGGATTTTAAGTTAGGATCCGTCGTTGGGGTTTGAGTATGTGTGTGTTTTTGCGTGTATATGTGTGCAGAATGACCGTGTGGATTGTAGTTGATAATAGTGTAATACTCGGGCCACTGGCACCTAGGTTATTGAGTGTTTAGTACAAATCTTTTTTTTAATTACCCTCTCCGGTCCATATTATATGGTATTATTAGTTTCTATATTTAGTCCAAGATAAATGAATTTTAACTTAGTAAAGAAGAGGTTAATTATTTTTCTTCCAATTTACCCTTATTTAGATAAATGATTTTTACATAAGCGTAAAAACATATTAAATATGTATTACTCTCTTCATCCCAAATTAGTTGTCATGTTTCTCTTCTTGTCAAACTAGGTAAAATTTAACTAATATTTTAAAATATATTTTTCGTCAAATTGACATAAGAAAAGTTGCAACTTGTGCTATTTTTCATATAGTTTTTGAATATCTAAATTTTAATCGCAATTTAGTTTCGAATATTAGTCAAATTAATTTTCGAAACGCAAAAATATGACAACTAATTGAGACAAAAAGAGTATTTAATTAAAGGTAATTTAGTGAAACCACCTTTTATTTCTAGGGCTCAATGAATTTCTTAAAGGGTATGCCCAAATTTAAAACATCATGTAATATGGACAGGAAAAAATAACAAAAACCGTCTAGGTTCACATATACACCCCGTCTAGTATAATACTTCCCCTGTCCATATCGTTCGGTTAAGTTATTGGCATAATTCTTAAGAAGGATATTTTTTAATTGCTTTTATAACAAGAGTATTTGACTAAACTTTTAATTATGTTTCCTTCATATATCGTTTCACTATTATGGTTCATATGCATTCCATTTGACTATATAGTCAAGACAACATTGTAGTTCACATTAGCCGCATTTGTAGTCAAGGACTCTGCTACCTTCGTTTATAAGTTTAAGCATTTGTAGTCAAGGAGTTTGCTACCTTCGTTTATAAGTTTAGTTTTAGTATTCTTTCTATGTCTTTGTGAAGGTATCATGGATTCCTTCTGAATAATTTTGACGGGTATATGTGGCAAAATCATTCTGTTCCATAAAAATAAGATTGTTTAACCCGTTTAAGTTTTGACGGGTTAATAACTGGCTTGTCTATTAGTTTAGTCCATTTTAACCTGTCCAATTTTGCTCCTCTAAAAGTTGGTCTGATTTGGATTCACCACTAGAAATAAAGGTTTTTCTCACCGACTTTTAGTGAGAAATTTGTGCTATAAAATATAGTTTTCCCACCTCATTCTCACCGAACTAGCTCATTGAAAAAACGCATAGTGGAAACAAGTTCCATTAAAACGCTGGGAAGCTTCCTAATTTTTCCCTGTGAAAACATCAAAACACTAGTAATTAGGTATTGCCCACCGACATTCAGTGGAAATATCCATTGAACATTTTTCAGTTGGAAATTCAGTGGGAAAATAGTGATTTTGTAATAGTGATTAAATATGTATCTCAAATTGACCCATAAGAAATTTTATCGAAATTTTTTGGAAATAAATATATTTTTGTTTGACATAATGATGTACAACCACAATATATAAAAAAAATTGACATGATGGTGTTAAAAAAACGTCTTATTACAGAGGAGAACAGGGAATGGAAATAGGGAAAATTGAACTCGATCGCGACTATAACGTAGTAAATAGTTCTATCGATACTAATATTATGCTATATATATATATATATATATATATATATATATATATAAAATTCTTGGTCATTCGAATTACATTTACATATAGTGTGAACATGAAACTTTGGTCAATTTCCTAATGACTATTTCTTCTCCGCAAGATATTGAGAAGACAAGAACACTCGATTGGATCTTTTATTTTTAATTAAGTCATAAAGTAGTAGGAGTAGACATTATTAAATTGGATATCGAATTATCGATCTTTACAAGGAGGGACTTATACTTCACAAGAAAAAGAGCTGTCAACTTAGGTCACTTACTGTCCTTACAGAATTTAGTTCCCACTGTATAATTCGAAATGCTTAAATCCTAAACATGGTTGTCATTTTCCATTGTTTGATACGTATGTTTTTTGCTGATGTTTCCTATGAAACTGATACCAATATATCATAATTATCCTATTGCATAGATACAAATATCACTAAGAAAAACATACTACTAACCATTTTGGAATTTAAGTATCGTGAAACCTAAGTTGAAAATATGAGTTCTACAATATATATTTCGAACAACAAGCAATTGCTTCCGTTGAACTCGCCATTGACCAAAAAAATCCTCCTAAAATTATGCAGTGAGCTTGCTGCTAATTAACTTTTCTTGAGTGTAATTTAAAGGATATACTCTTTGCTTTTGTCTTATTTTTCGTTTTAGTTTTCGGATGGGAAGGTGGCGAAGGACAAAAGAAAGGTCATAGTTAGTTTTAAATTGTCCCCCTAACCATTGAGTTGCTCTTTCGCGTACGGTAAAATAATTTATTTTAACAAATAAATTTTATACTTATTTAGAGTTCTTATCGACAAAAGTAAATTCGTAATAGTATTAGTTTATATTTTCTGTTGAAGTTCTAAAATCAGTCAATTGGAACATTATAGTCAAACTAAGGAAAACGTAATAGTTCTGAACAAGCTACACCACAAGTTAAGTACGGGTTCGGGAGAACTTAATTAGCAGCTTTGAATCAAATTCTATCTTTGTCTTAAGAATTTTAATTGATATGTAGTACTTATCAATTATCTATCTGAATCAACCGATGTTTTATTTTGGAATTCAAAACGCATAAACTTAAATCTTGGATCCACCTCTTCTCGTAGCTCCTAACTTCATATTTTATTCCAAGATATTATTATGTCAGAGATCCTTAACATTTGAGTTTGCACTTTTTAGCTCACATACAGGCTACAGCAGTACCTAGGCAGACTCTTTATAGAAAAAAGAAAATGATTCCAACTAGTATTATTAGATTGAAAGACATGATGGTGTCAACTTTGGCGAAATTAGTTAAGGTACGGGCAAGCTGATTCAAACACGATTATTATAAAAATATAACATAAATAGCTAGTGTGAACGTACATAACTTCAGTTCTTATTGCACGTAAACCTAGAATTGCTTTTTTGTTATACCGATGAACCACCTACTTGTACACAAGCTGCCTATTTAAGCACCAAGTTCCCTCTCTCTTTCACCACACTTCCTAAATATTACACACATCATACTCCTTTTATCTTTTCTACAGACCAAGTCATTATATTCTCAATCATGTCTTTCACCTCAACTTATGAGGATTTCACTTGGTGGATGTTTACCTTACCAGCCATTCTTGAAACCCAAAACTTTTTTAACCTATTGATACCAACCTTTGTTGTCTTTATGGTAATTACAATTTTCACTTGGGCTTTTACTGCCGGTGGCTCGGCTTGGAAAAGTGGGCTGAACTCTATGGGCCGGGTTCCAATTCCTGGCCCTAAAGGCCTTCCTATTTTCGGCAGCTTATTCAGCTTGAGCCACGGCTTGGCTCACCGCACTCTCGCTTTTACAGCTTCGGCTTATGGTGCCGCTCAAGTCATGGCCTTTAGCTTGGGTTCAACCCGGGCTATCGTGTCATCTGACCCGACCATAGCCCGGGAAATCTTGACCTCCCCACATTTCGCTAACCGACCGGTCAAAGAGTCGGCTAAGCAGCTCATGTTTAGCCGAGCCATCGGGTTCGCACCCAACGGAACATATTGGAGGCTCTTGAGGAAAATTGCCGCATCACATCTCTTCGCTCCTAAGCGCATTTTAGCCCATGAGGTTGAAAGGCAACTAGAATGCAATTCAATGTTGGTTTCTATAGCCAATGAACAAACCTTGCATGGCTCAGTAACTATAAGGAAACACCTTCAAGCTGCTTCACTTAACAACATTATGGGGATAGTATTTGGGAAAAAGTATGAAATGATAGAAGAAAATAAAGAGGCCAAAGAGCTTCAAGAAATTGTGGCTGAAGGGTTTGAGTTATTGGGAGCTTTCAATTGGTGTGATCACTTGCCATGGTTGAAGTATTTCTATGATCCTTTTACCATCAAGGAACGTTGCGTAGCTCTTGTCCCTCGTGTTGAAAACTTTGTTAAGAAGTTGATTCAGGAGCACAAAAATGAAAATTCCAAAAAGATTTCGGAAGCTTGTGATTTTGTTGATGTTTTGCTGGCTTTAAGTGGTGAAGAGAAGCTTCATGAGGATGATATGGTGGCTGTTTTATGGGTCAGTATATATTACTCTCTTTTTTTAAGCTTTGTCTAACTGATTCATAAGAAGTTAGGACTTTTTGAATTGAGTTAATGCTTTATGCATGGGAGGTCTAAAAATATTCGACACTGTTAATTATGTTACTTATAATAAGGTATAATAACTGACTTGTTATGATAGATTAAACTAATTAATGTAATACAGTATTTACACTATCGGATATATAAATTAAACTCTCTCTTTGATTCTCTTAGAAGTGAGATGATAGTAACCTTATTAGTATATTTTTTAGAAACCTATCACTTTCAAGACCATTAAGCTTTTAGAGCACGTCTTTAACTTACATTGTTGGCAAGAGGGTAAGTCATATTTACTACTGTCAGTAAAAAATTCTTATACTCGTATTACTTTCTATTTTATAAGATTACCAATTAATGTGTATGGAAAATCATCTGCAGTTTCCTTTAAAGTCATATGATGAAGTAAATTGTTTTTTACTGGCAAATATGTGCAAAACTTATACTCTTATATATTTCAATGTTTATCTTATTAGTACTCATATTTTTTGTCTTTGCAGGAAATGATCTTTCGTGGTACCGATACAACTGCACTACTAACAGAATGGGTCATGGCAGAACTAGTTCTGAACCAAGAAATCCAAGAAAAACTTCACAATGAGCTAGAAACTATACCAGGGAAAAATGAAAATGTAACAGATGCCCACATTTCCAAATTGCCCTATCTTCAAGCAGTAATAAAGGAAACATTACGACTACATCCTCCGGGCCCACTATTATCCTGGGCCCGGCTATCCATGTCCGACGTCCACCTCAGCAACGGCATGATTATTCCATCCAACACGACCGCGATGATCAACATGTGGTCTATCACACATGACCCTAACGTGTGGGAGAACCCGTCCGCGTTTAAGCCTGAGAGGTTCTTGAAATCCTCTGGAGGGATGGATTTTGATGTGAGGGGTAATGATTTAAGGCTAGCGCCTTTTGGAGCAGGACGGAGAGTTTGCCCCGGGAAGAATTTAGGGTTTGTCACGGTGAGTCTATGGGTGGCTAAGTTGGTGCAAAAATTTATTTGGGTTGAAAATGAGAGTCACCCTGTTGATCTTGGTGAAGTGTTGAAGCTTTCATGTGAAATGAAACAGCCACTTTCAGCTAAGGCTGTTCCAAGAAATCTTGATCATTAGGGTTTTGATTCCTAATCTAACAATGGAGATATCTGAAGCACTATACACATCGTCAGTGTAAATAATTTTACACAATCAGGTTATATTAACCAGTGGTAGGCAGGTAACATATCTTATTTTTGAGATTTCAAATCTCAAATTTTAAGAAGGCTTACTTGTAGATATCATTTAGATTACCTGATAGTTAAAAAAAGAAAAGAAAAACACACTGACGGTGTATAAGATTTAAACTCATATCTATATACAATAATATTCAAATAAAGATATATAAGTATATATGTCTACTATTTCTAGCTAAGTATGTAAGGTAAAAATAAAGTTGTCGGATGATTCTAAGATAGTGACAAATGTAAGCAGTCTCTTTAATTAGTTTCTTTGTTCGACAATGGTGTTGTTTCAATGTGTGCCTTTTTTTTCTTGTGTAAGTGTATGAATGATGAATTGGAAAAGTATAAATAAATAAAAATTATACTATAGTATGTATTAACATGGCTGGCAGTTGTGCTCTTTTACTACTGTTTTACCCTTTTCCTTTGAGGGGTATTTGTTTATCTTCCTTCATCCTGTTTTCCTTCTAATTCTTGTTTCTCGGAGAGTAGAATTAATAGATTAAGCTAAATATTGATCGTACAGATAGTTAATTATGCTTCTCTAAGAATCAACAAAGTTGCCAAATTGGTCAAACTATTACAAACATCACTAGCGATAGATCTAGGATATGTGGTTCCAAATATATCCACCATATCTATGACTAGGCAATGTCCGACTTGTTAGCTAATTAGTAGGGATTCAAAGCTAGAAAAACAAATGTTTCTAATATATATATATATATATATATATTCTGAAATAGTCGTTCAATTCAGTACTTTATTTATCGAGTCAATCTTTCTAGAGAAGACTTGTAAAAGAATCCCAAGCATGGTTTGTCGAGTCAATTTTCTTGGAGATGACTTGAAAAGAATATTCTAAGTATGACTGAGTTTAACGTGAAAATTAGAATGCGGAATTCACAATCTTTTGAAACTAAAATGAGTAGCACATAGAATTCTCATTACCAGCAGAAAACATACATAGGATAAAGTCTATTTCCTTTTTAAATTAGACTGCTAAAAGGCGTATTCTACTACCTTTATCCAAAATATCTTGTCTTACAAGTCTGTACGGACTTTTAAACAAGTATTTATAAGGGAATTTGTAACAAACATAGGATAGAGTTTATTTACTTTTCAAAGATAAAAACTTATTCCACGACCTTTATAAATTCTTCAAACGGAGAAGGGCCAAAATTGCTCATGATTTATTGGGTTTGGTCTAAAATGTCCTCCGTTAATCTAATGGACTCTGAATACCCCTTCTGTTATCTTATAGTTCAAATATACCTCTGAATAATTAAAATGTCCAAATATACCTCTCGTACTAATGGTGGAAGCGACGTAGGGGTATATTTAAACCTTTTTAATTATTTAGAGGTATATATTTGGATCATTTCAATTCTTCAAGGGATAAGGAAGACCAGATTAAATTGAGATCAAAGAATAAATAAAGACAATTTACTCATATTTTCTTTAGGGAAAAGGGTCAAAAATACCCTTCTACTTTGGATAAAGGGCTAAAAATATCCTCCGAACTTATTTTGGGTCGAAAATGTTTCCCATCCTTAAAGTTTTCAAATGCCTGTCTTTTGACAGAAATTTATCCCCCAAAATAATCAAATCATTTTTTTAAACCCGCTCCATCATTTAAATTTGACCCAACTAAATAATAACCCATAAGATCCCCTTATTCCCTCAATACGTAGGTTTGAAGTTTGAGGGAATTTTGGGGGAATAAGGGGATCTTGTGGGTTATTATTTAGTTGGGTCGAGTTTAAATGATGGAGCGGGTTTAAAAAATAATTTCGGGTTATTTTGGGAGATAATTTTCATCAAGACATGGGTATATTTGAAAACTTTAAGGATAAGGGGGGTATTTTTGACCCAAAATAAGTTCGGAGGATATTTTTAACCCTTTTTCCAAAGTAGAGGGGTATTTTTGACCCTTTTCCCTTTTCTTTATAGTTAATGTTTTCTAAAGGGACGTATTATAGACAAACATGACAAGTAAAACGGATCGGAAGGAGTATTTAACTGTACGTTATGAATAACTTATGATGAATAACAGAAAAATATCTAAGAAATTCATAGACTCTATCATTTGAACTTTGAAATCTAAAATCCAGTTGAGACTAAAGAAGTCAGAATATTCAATGAGATTCCAGCAAAATATATATGCATTCTTTTTTTTCTTCGAAGCGTGTCATATACCTCAGAAGTAGGCAAAAAGATGATAAATCAAATACCTCAGTCTTTTGTTGGAAATTTGAGAAATGAAAAGTAGTAGTAGTTTATATGATTTTTTTCGCAAACTTTTGCAACGACAAAAAGTTACTAGTACTGTAAGAATACACCGTTAATTGCTCAATTGAGACTTTGAGAGTGATATTATCAGGTTAGTCAACGAAAGTACAGATGAATTACGTAGATAACATAAAGACGAGTACGGTTTGTTTGATTTATTGGAAACAACTCAGAAAATTAGTGTTTAATTAATCATTCAACATCCTCTAATACTTACAAATGAAGGAGCTAAAAGGATGTTTTTTGAATATGTTGTCTATGTTCCACTCATGTTTGTCAGGGATTCTGACATGACAGCCAAATTAGGAACTATTTTTATCAGAAATATTATGTTACTAGAATGACATAGGAAATAGTAGTGCATAATTATTTATTAATATAGTATTTTTTCCTAACCAAAAATTTACTAATACATTAATCCTAGTAATATTTGGCAGTTAGCATGCTTTCCCTATTATTTTCAAGGTTCTACTTTCAATTTAAAAACCAAAATACTGTTGTAAAGTTTTGTGCTCTACAACTCACAATAACGATTTCAAAAGAAAAGCAATATATTACCTATCATTCGTAAGTGTGTTTGAATTGAACAAATTATAATATTCAAAACACACACAGATAAGTACTCCGTAATTAATTGTGGAAGTTATTTTTTGTTAGAGAAGATTGTGGATCTTTAGTGATCTTTAAATGGAATTTGTTCAAACTTCAACAACCGTATCTGAACTTGCTGACCAAGGGACATGTTCTTGGCCTACTAACTACCATTTCGAATTAACAATATTAGTCTATAGCACTAAAAAGGCGGAAGAACATATATAATTTAGAACATCAAAAGTTGGGAATTACTGCTAGAAAATCTACAAAGATTGATGTTAGACTATAAGTTGACACTGTTTACCCCGAAATCGGATAAGTCAATTGAATTTGTAAGCGGGTATAGGATATAAAGCCAGATCTTGATATGTACTAATAAAGAAAAAAAATGATATGCGAGGATTCTTCGATGAAGTGATAGTGATGGCGATTCATTTACGAATATAAGTGTTTATGAGCAATATAGAACAATTGGTAGATTGAATGCAATGTAATTTTGAAATGTGGATCTGCCTTGGCCGAATCGAATTTAAGAGAAAGATTGTATATACGGGCTATTCTTATTACAAGTGTTCTTAGAAAGCATGGAGGAGCCAACCCCTCAAGGGAGGGGAGTGTCCTATTTATAGGTATGCTTTCCGTCCACAATTGGAATCAATAAAAAATAGAGAAAGAACGCACGGGGGTGGGGTTGAATCGCCCCGCCCCACACACGCTTGGTAGTTTGGCGCGGGCGCCATTGGCGGGGGTCCCCA
>NC_081353.1:46540240-46596956 GCF_029784015.1 Lycium ferocissimum | reverse complement strand
GGCGATTCGTTTACGAATATGAGTGTTTATGAGCAATATAGAACAATTGGTAGATTGAATGCAATGTAAACTTGAACAGACGGCCTTGGACCGAATTTAAGAGAGAGAAGATTGTATATATGGGCTATTCTATTACAAGTGTTCTTAGAAAGCATGGAGAGCCAACCCCTCGGGATGGGGATGTGTCCTATTTATAGTGTATGCTTCTCCGGTCTCACACAATTAGGAATCAATAAAATAATAGTAAAGAAAAGACAGATCTGCACGGATTTGGTGGGATTGGACTGACTGCGCTGTCTGACACACGCTTGGTAGGTAGTTGGTCATGACAGGACGCCATTGGCGCATGGTCCCCATGCAACGGCTATTCGGACCAACGGTTGCTCGGACACAACGAGTATACGGGACAACGGCCACGGACGCTCGGAGCAACGGACTTGGCCGTTTCGATAACGGAGAAGAGAGGCTCGTTTCACTCAAGTCAGACCCTTTCCCCGGAAAGGACCGGGTAACATCCGGTATATTCCTACTCCTTCTCTATCGCCGGTTTGGATCATATCCGGTTTTCACCGTATACAGACACACCTTTTGGTTTTTTTCAGGTTGTCAAAAAGTTGAACAATACATTTTTCATTTTGATTATTGAAGTAATTCTTTAAAAAATTAAAAATAACCGATAAGAAGGAGCAGAGGGCCGGGTTATCATTTTTCTCTAATAAAGAAAAACGTAATAAAAGTTTTGTTTTTCAGAACAATATTATTTAACTAATTCTTTTTAAGTAATACATTTTCTTTAACATTGACTCATTAATTCGAGCCTGATAAAAAAAAAAAAAAATTAACAATTAGATGCACGAAGCAGTAAAATAGAGGGAGTGAATGAGCACCGACTATATGAATAAAAACAAAATCTCATATTATTTATATCAAAATATTAAATTGGTCGGCAAAGAAGAAATTGGTCTAAGATCTAAGTATGATCTTAGCTATTATTTGAAAGGTGTCGGCTGATTGACCTGCATTTATGTTCTTTGCCTGGAATTTACCGGCAAATTAAAATTAATTTTGGATTCAACTTTAGGTATCATGCATGGATTTATAAATATTAAATTGGTCGGCAAAGTAGAAATTGGTCTAAGATCTAAGTATGATCTTAGCTATTATTTGATAGGTGTCGGCTGATTGACCTGCATTTATGTTCTTTGCCTGGAATTTACCGGCAAATTAAAATTAATTTTGTATTCAACTTTAGGTATCATGCATGGATTTATAAATATTAAACTGATGACTAAGTAATGCTGGAGATTATTCTATATGTGTTTCAAATTAGTCAAAAGAAACGGTTGAAAAAAGAAAAGAGAAAAAAGAAAAAAGAAAAGAAAAGAAGAAGGCAGGAAGGACATTTTAAGAAGAAACGAAAAGAAGAAGGCAGGAAGAACATTTTAAGAAGACTGCCGTTTGATTTGAAAAATACAGTACCATTAGTCATAGGTCATGCAAGAGTCAGCTAGCCATGTGGTTTTCCCCTTGTTTCTAGCATCTCGGGTTACTTGTTGAAATTCTGTGTTTCTTTTAACCAATAGATGACTTTATTGTATTAATGCATAAACGGTCTCAAAGAGTTAAAAGATACAGCAACAACATCGGTCATAATCCAACTAGGGAAAATAAAAACTCAAATAACCTGTTGTAACAATGAAATAGAAAACTTGGCTAGATTATGCTCTAGCATATTTCAAGATCTAGGAACATGTACATCATCAAAGAAATTCATAAGCTTCCAGATATCTTCACAAGTAGTTTGTATCTCCCATGAAGTTTCACTTCTTTTCCATATCATACCACCACAGTTTTTGCATCCGACGACAAGATGTGCACCTTTGATCATCCATTTTTCTTAGCGTTTTACAACGAATTGCTAGTGCTTTAGCGGTGATGGCTTTCGCAACAAATTGAATTGTGGTACCAAAGTCTTGAGGCAAATGACCACAACTATCCATAGCCGCCACTCCAATGCTTGCCATCTTTTTCTCCCTTTGTAAGGTAGCATCTGCAAACATAACAATACCATCTTGTGCCATAATAATATTTTTATTATTAGTACTCCCTCCAGATTAAAAAGAGTGTCCACTTAACCATTTGCACACCCCTTAAGAAAATACTAACTCATAGAAAAAATAGGTAATTTGACTAAATTGTCTTTAATTAAATTGGTATTGGGATTTGATCACATAACACTTAATAGGAGCAAATCTGAAAAAATAAACTTAGCTCTTTCTTGATTTGATAAGTGGACACTCTTTTTGACCCAAGAAAAAAAGGCTAAGTGGACACTCTTTTTAATCCGGAGGGAGTATAATCAGATAAAGCGTAGGAGACAAAGTAGTAAGCAAAGTGTTTTCATATTCATGGAAATCAAAAAAATACCTTGTTCGCAATATCATTGGGTTCACAAATATTCCCATTAAAGCTCATTGAGTTTCTAGCCTTCCAAATTTGCCACATGATAGAAACACTTTGATGAGTTATGATACCTTATGTTTTGATGATTTGACAAACCCTAAGCAACCAAATATCTCATGTGTTGCTATATTGACATGCTTCTTGAAGAAACAGATGCAATCAGTCTCACTACACAAGCTGCAAGATATGTTCATATATGAAGGACCAAATACAGATTCAGAGGGACCAGATGAGATCAGGTCCCTAGCTATTGCTTGGTCAACCGTACAACTATAAAGAGACTGACATTACCGCAGTGTAGCAGCAGAGCAAAGATAGTTATTGCAGCCTGTTCAAGAACAGATGAGGGACTAGGTTCCTCCAGATGAGAGACCAGGTCCCTGGAGCGTTGAAAAGTCAACTCTATAGCTATAAAGTTACCGACACTCGAAAGCAAGACAAGAAGGCAGCAGCTAATACAAGAGCGGACCAAGATAGGTCGTCACCTTCTCACCCCTTTCCCTTTACATATACAACACCATGCTCAAATGAAGAAGCATTCTTGCACAAATCAAATTGCTCCATCCTAAGTGCAAGTCTCCGCCTCTCAAGGTGTTCCCCAAGAACAAAGCCTCAACAAGTGAAGAACCAGATTTAGAACTGAAGATTCTTTAATTTCTTAGGTTGTTGAGTCTTTATTCTTTTGTGCTAAATTGTAAACCTACTCTTCTCTAAACGGAAGCTAGTTGTAGGTGTTCTAAATTCTCAAGGTTGCTTCCTCAAGCTCTTGAGTGGTACACTAGGCTAGAGTTAGTTTAGGTGTATTAGTATGTGGGTGGCTAGAGTTAGTCACGGTGTTGAATTCTCAAAGGGTGCCTTTGAGTGGTACACTAGGCTAGAGTTAGTCTAGGTGTATGAGTTTGTTTGGCTAGGGGCAGTCAAGTGTGAAGGTTACGATTGGGCTATTGTAAGGGTGGGGTTTATGGGAGTTAATTCCTAGCTTACAATCGGTAGTAATCTGAAGTTGCTCAGTTAGTGGAGTTGAAATCCTACTAGGGTAGGTCGTGATTTTTAATCCCTTAAGTAAGGAGTTTTCCACATAAAAATCTTATGTTATTCTCTTAGTGCATTGTCTGAGAGAGCTGGTAGCAACCAGGTCTCTCTATATACTTTGTTTGGTGGACACGTAGCCTCTAACACACTTAATTTAGCAAGATCAGTAGAATCAGGATATTGATGAACATTAACAAAAATATCATTCCACCATCTAGCAAAATCCATAGTACTCTCAATATTAGGCCAATTAATAGGACATATTCCGTAAACCAATTGTGCTTTAGGACATCTAAAAAGCATATGATCAATAGTTTTACTTTCCATACCACAAACCTTACGCACATCCTAGTATGTCTTAATCTTTTAGAAATGACATGATGAATAGGTGCAATTTTGTCTCTGAAGTTTAATATTTATTGTAAAATTACTAGCATATAGAAATGGGAGTTAAGAAGGACGAACAGAGGCAAAATTATAATTTTAATCTTTCATTTTATGGGCAAATTTGGAACTTCAATCACTTTGCTGCTGTGTATATGCGATTCTTCTTCCTCATTCACATAGATTTTAGAATCTACCAAGAGATCTATTCTCTGTCTCGCTTCTTCTTCTCTGCATTGGGCCTTCATACTGCTCTTCAATTCAGGTCATCGTCTTAATTTCTCTGCTTTGGTTCGAGTTTGTTTTCTCTATTGCCGTATTTTTGAGTTAGGATAAGTTTTTCTTCTTCTTTTTTCTGACTTTTCTCTACTCTTTCTTCTTCAATGTGTCCAATTTAATGATATCTATTTTCATTCTTTTTTGGATTCTTAGGTATGCATATAAGCAATTGTATCTGATTTGCCCATATATGTTTGAAAGTAGAAATAAATACCTACTCCCATATGTTTGAAAGTAGAAATTCTTTTCCTCTGCTTTTTCTATTTTCGGTCTTGCGAGTAATTTGGGTAATATAATATTCATGTTATAATTTAGTACTATAACATAATTATGCACAGAATGCATATAAGGTATTTGATTATATGCCTCATACAACTGAATTAGTTTTCTTGGATGCTATTTTTACAGTCCTACAACATATTCACCTCTCATCAAATACATTTTTTTCCACTTCTAATGAACAGTATTGGTACGTGTATGTGTGACATTTATGGTTGGCGTATTATGTTTGCTTCCATGTGTGTTTAAATTATAAAGTAATCGGAAAAGAAATGACTAGAGTCCAATACATTGCAGATTGAAGAGGCATGTTCGATTTACACCTTTAGTCTTCGACATAATATATGTCTCTCAAAATTCACATGTATTCTCCACATTAAAATTGGAATATGATATTTCGCTTATGCCTTTAGCAATGGAGACGGTTCAGTTCAAGGAGACTATTTGCCTGTGATTTTATCTATGTTAGTTATAGCTATAACGTTATTAATGCATGAATATTGTAGTATGAATTTCTTCGCAGCATTAGTTGTTCCCATCGTATGCAATACATTTTTTCTAATTTACTTTTGTGCAACATCAAGTTCGCATAAATGACTTTTAGTAGTTCTGCTTTACACATTCAAGGTGCTTGATCATATACGTGAAAATCACTAACAGATTATTGTTGGGTTTCTTTTTCAACAGATTACTGAAACAGTGTACTCTATCAATCAAAAACTCAAAAGGTATGTTATTACTTCTGCCGGATAACATCAATCTCTATCATATATAGTTGTGTTAAAGAAATATGTTTCAAATGTATGTCATTTGTTCTCACCTGTCTTTCTGTTAGAGTAATTTACTATTGTCTTAACTTTATATTAACAAAAATAGATCTACTGTCTTGTTTCTAGATTATATTAACCTATAAAATTAATTTAACAAGCGTATAACCTTCTTGAAAGAAGAATGTATGAAAGCAAATATATTATGAATTTACTGCGGAACCCTCAAAGGGATGTCGACTGAGGAATTGTAATGAATTGAGGACGTCGTTCCTAAAGTGCTCAAGTGTATGGATAAGTAGACCTCTTAACTTATTAAGAGTGCAAATGATTGCTCATTAGGTGTTGTCATCCCGACTGAAGCCTCTACGGGTATAGATTGAGTCTCTGATCCTGAAACATAGGAATTATGTATGTGAATGAGTTATATACATGAATATGTTACTTTGAATATTAAGGCCAAGGAACTCTTAAGACATTTTAGGGGATAGGAAGAACAAATAACAATGTCAAAATAGAAAGATGGAGTCTACTTCACCAGTTTGTTTCCAGAAAACTGATTTGCTCAGTTCTCTTATGTTTGGTTGAATATTCCAATCATTTACTTTTTTATCTCTCTTCAATAGGTAAATGTAATACTAATCCTGTACCAAATATAGTGTGACATATTTCCTTTGGTTTGATAACTTTTACTAACAATGTCAAGAATCTCTTACATGTAACTGTTGTATCTTAGTGTCAGTAAGGCATTCCTAAATTCAGGTGTTTAATTCTTTATACTATTGAATCTAAAGAATAAGCTTCCACTTCCTTAAGTGAAACTTTCTTCCTACTTTGTGATTGCAACCAAGTTTCGGCTTGTCATCATTATACATTCCTTTAACCTGGTAACACATAGCTACTAGAATACTTACGCTCATCTTTATTATATGAATTTGCATTAATTAATTTCTCTTTCAATTTATTTTAGGCAATATTAGATATCATTCATGGCTTCTTCTGTCGTCATATAGACAACGACATACCTAAACCATCATATAAATGGTGTAGGGTATTTCTCAAGGCTCTGGCAGGACAGCAAGCCGAAAACATCGACCCCAAGATAGTAAAAAGGAAGTTGCTGCAAGATGAATGACACTTCAGAACATGTCTCTACATGTACCCCTCCCGAGGTAAAGCTTCTTAGGCTTCATCGTCCAATCATAGTTGTTATATTATTCTTGAGGAAATAGCTATGAAAACACAGCCTCATAGATTAAGAAAAGAACTTTATCAGACAATTGAATTTGTTTGATCTCGAGGTATTATGTTTTCCTATTTTTAAGCTTGCAATTTAGTGATTTTCAGCATGAAAGTTATGTGATACCTCTCAACCGCCATTCATTTTATGTTTTGTAATGTGTCGGTATATTTTGTAATGTATATTCAGAATTAACTGATGAATTGCTTATATGGGTTATAGGTGTATTTACGTCTTAAGATGTAGATTTGCACAAACTATTTAGTAAAAGCATTGGGTTGGTAGTTCTGCTTCTAATGATTAATGGGAAAATACTCTCTTTTATGTTCTTTATGGGAGTGGAAAGTGACTCATTTGACCTTATAAGCAGCTTTTTTTTCCTTTAATGTGCATTCTTATTCTACTTTTTATTTATAATTTGGTGATGGTGCTTATGGAAAACTGCAAATATCAACAACCACTCTTTAAATTTAAGCATTACATACGTAATCTTTACCTTATCAAAAAATTTGAGCATTACATACATGACTAAGGGGTCGTTTGGTTTGAAGGATAAGCAAAAATAGTCCCGGGATAAAATTTTAATGCCTCCTTATCCCATGTTTGGTTGGAATAAAAATTTGGAATAACTAATCCCGGGATTAGTTATCCCGGAATTGTAGCCTTATTTTATCCCACCTTGAGGGTGGAATAACTAATCCCGAGATAACTTATCCCGGAATTAGTTATCCCAGGATAAGTTATTTCCCAACCAAACGAGCCCTAAGGGTTAGAGAGCAAGGAACATTTTTTGGACATATCAAATAGTAAAAGGCGTGTTTTATAACGTCTCAGTAAGGCTTTACAACTCATTCATCTAATACCCATATTAAATTGCAGTTGCAACATAGTGACAAAAGATACAAAAATGGTTTCACATTTGAGTAGATAAGGATATTCTTTGCTGCAGAATGAAAAGTATACAGGTGAATGTTCCTGATCTGAAATTGGAATCAATTTGTGATTCTTGGCATTCAAGAACATTTAGATGGTTTTGCGCTTTGCTCATTAAAGTGGCCAATAGTGATTATACGTTGAATTGTTTTTAATACATCATAGGTGGTTTCATTTTATCTAGCCAAAAATTGATTTTTGTGATTCATCTTATAATCTGGTAAGTGAGCTAGTGATTTATCCAGCAGCACCTTAATTATTATGTTGAGAAAAAAAGCAAACAAACATGTCTAGCCAAGGTTCGGGTTTGATGACTACATAAAGATGTTTACTGGACTGAAGTTTTAGGCCGAAGAGCCAAGGGTGGGAAACAAAGAAGGCCATAAAAGCTGATATGAGAAGCGATACAATTGCAAGTGCTTAGCTTCCAATTCAAGAAGGAAAGCATGTTTAGATTTTCAAGAAGCAAAAATGCAGTTTGAAAAGAAAACGTTTGTTCATTAAGTTTACATATTATCTCTTTTGTGTTGTGCGATAAATTTAAATAATTCACAAAGATTGTATCGCCATCGCCTGCTGATATGAAGAGTAAAGTTGTGAGTGATTTGTGACCATGCGAAAGCCTTCCCTCATGTTGGGCCCGTGCTACAGCACAGGCATCCTTGTCTAGTATTTATTATAATTTGAAACGTTGATTATATATTACATGGGAAAATTTCATTAATGACTACCTTTTAAGGGTTATTTTTACTGCGTAGCTACATTTTACCTATTTACATCTCGTAGCAAACATATAGCTTGTTTCAGTGCTTGTTTCTTATTGTATTCTCTATGGTGCGTCACTGTATTCATGAATACAATAAGTAAAATTTGCTGAAATTTGTATTCATTGTAGTTACTTTTACGCTGTATTCACTTTATTATATTTAAAATCGGTTGTATACAAAAAAATCCTTCCCTAAAACACTGAATTTTGCACTAAAAAAATTAACGAATATATGCAAAAACTGAATACAAGAAATAAAATTCACTCTATTCATTTGTATGCACTTCAAATTCACTGTCTTCATTTGTATACAAAAAGATCTTCTTAGAAATACAGGCGAAAAACACTATATACATACAACAAATAAGTGTATTTTGTATTTTTTGGTCAAATTCCGATCGTATCCGATCGTTTTGTGTCGAAAACGCCGCGCATCCGACCGTTACCGTCCGGATCCGATCGCAAATGTCATCGTCATCAACAACCGTCATCGTCATCATCATCACAGTTCTTTTCTTCAACATCATAGTTCTCTTTTCTTCTCAACATCACAGTTCTTTTCTTTTCTTCTCCAGAGAAGAAACTAACTCTTTGTAGAAGAAAAGAACCTAACAAAAATCTCTTCCTTCTTCCATTTTTCTTTCTGGAACAGCAAAGTATAATTCAAAAATCAAAAAATACACCGGAGAAGACGGTTGTTCCGGTTCACCGGAGCTAGAGCTCCTCGCCAGAGCGGTGGGGGGAAGAGGGGAGAGAGATGGGAGGGTTGGATTGGCAGTGAATAATGTGAAGATGGGTATTCTACTTTAAATATATATGCAGTTATTAATTGTATTTAACGTATTACTTTTAGCTATAAGATGTAATTAATCTAAACTATAGCTACTAAATTTAAATATGTACTAGAGTTAGTTATGCCACGTAGTTATCTCATATTACATTTACTGACGACCACCAAAGACACTACGTATAAAAACTTGGGAAAAAAACATAACTGTACAAAGTTCAGAAATTTTTACAAAATCATAGCAAGATTAACTATTTTACATTCCATGACAAGTAAGGGTTTGTATAGCGTAATAGATGATAAAACATAATCCGGATGACATTCCAGCTAAAAGCCCCTAAAATTTCGTTACAGTTTGTTCCTAGAGAATAAAATGTTGATTGAATGTTCATATATCATTTTTGTACATTAAAAAAATAAATGTTAGTCAAGTTAAACTACTCAATAAAGACAAACTACTTTAAACTGAAATTGTTCTTATTAATATATGTCATATACAACACTTATTACTCACATGACATAACAACACATTTTGTCTGCTCTCATTTCAAAAATTAAAAATAATAAATCTGATATATATTATAAAATTTTCAAATGGAAGCTGGAATATAACTTGTATGATAACATGCAGAAGGAAGCCTGAAATCTAACCTCAAAATTGCAAATATATACACTGAATAAATTATGTATAAATTATAATAAATCATGTACAAATTACAATAGATAATTATACACAATATAAGTCATGTATAAATTACACCAAATAATATACCAAGTATGTGTGTATGTGTATATAGAAAAATATATTTATACAGGGTATAATTAAGTGTATAATGGAATATATTTATACAAGGTATAATTAAATATTTAAGTGGAAAGAATGTGAAATATATAAGGGGAATAAGTATATATACAATATTATAATTGTGGTTAATTGAATATATATGTGGAATGCATGGTATATATTGTACAACATAGTGCTGATATTTAATAGTGTATAATTAAATAAATATATATGCAGTATTATAATAATGTATAATTATAAATAAATAAATATATACATATACACTATAATAAATAAATATATACATATACACTATAATAATAAAAATATAGTAGTGTACACCGGGGTTAGAATTTACTAGAAGGTGAGAAATGAGTGGAAATATAAATGCTAGTTATTAAGAACTAAGAAGATGAGAGAAAATAGATATAAGTTGATAAGGATTAATTGAAATATATCCCTTGATTTGTGGAGTTTTATTTCGTGTAGAAATGTTCTATTATACAAAGCACTGCTAATTGTATAAATAAGGCTGCTATTTTTGAAAAGAAATAGAGTATTGTGATTTCTGAAAATATTTATCAAATATTGATTCACCACGTAAATTTCTCTAAAAACTTGGCTATTCTATCACCTAAACGCCCCAAATGGGTAAATTCAGCCCATTAACGAAGTTGAACGAGTCCATTAAAGGATGGACTGCCATCGGCCCAATAGTCACTAAATTATCCAATGAAACCTGATAGTAGTACATTTACTCAAGTGTACTCTTCGGCCATCTATTTATCAAAAATATGGTCGAAATATACACTATCTATTTTTGGGGCTGCATATGTTGTGTACAGGTATGTGTATTATATGTATGGGTATATATAGTATATTTTGTACACTGTATATATATTTTCTAGACTAGATGATCGAATGGTATTTGGGTGTAATTTCCCCTACATATTATGTTGAATCTTTTGTTGTTTCCTTCCCGAAATTCATTTCCCAATCTTAATTACTCAAAATTGGAAATTTTATTCACCAACTTTACTAGCTTTAATTTACTCCCAAGATGTGTTTTAATTCAGCGACTTGATCTTTACAGACCTGGCAATAATAATAACTAATGGTGGCTTTTCAAAATTAATTGTCACAAAATTAGCGTGAGCCTTCTTGAAGAAAAATCATAAAAGCAACCACCAAGGGTCATTGTGGTAAGATGGATAGAATTCCTCCACCCTTAAACAAAAATCTAGTATTCGAACTATCAGCATGGAAAAAATCATGATAGAGAGCCCTTTCTCCTTAAATGTGCCTTATATGGCGCGGATATATTTTGTCGAGGCTCAAATGCGATTAATGGATACCAAAAAAAAAAAAAAAACACTAAAAGCAACAAGACTTTCATTTATTCATGATCCGTTATACATTTAGAATACATTCTAAAATCTGTATCATAGACAATACAAAGCTAACTCATACAAACAAATAAATACAATCCATTTTAAAAAATATATTCCTAGGCATTTTGCAAACTATTAATTCGCTGCCTCTATGTGAGGAGCCAAATTTAATAAAATTTATTTTGTCAATATATAATTGAATCAACACTTGGGCATATCTGGAGGTGGAGGCAGAAGTTTTTCTTGAGAGCCTTTTCCATCTCTAACAATGAAAGCCATATCCATTCCCCAGGTCAAGTGACGTTCGAAATGGCAGTGCAAAAACCACACACCTGATCAACAATTAAAAGATAAAAAAGAAAAGTCAAATTACATCACAAAGTGAAATTGGCAGTATATATATTTCGTTTAACTAAAATTTACTGATAATGTAAGAATATCAGGGAAATTAACTTAAACAGCAGCCCCGAAAAAAGAAATAGTCAACATATATAATGTATAATAAATGTATATTGGCTAGTGGCCGTAAATATTTTAGAGTGAAACATCAAAAGTGTAACTTCCTCCTAATTTAATGTGATGGAATAGAAAATCTTTACACTATCAATATATATAATTTAAGTATTTCTCTCCATACCAGCAACTTGAATACGTATATGCCTTCATTTCAAATATACCAAAAGTAAAAACTGTTTTATACATATGTTCGAATCTTGTATCTCAATATAACTCCGTAAGTAATATTTTCGGTGCTTTATTTTATATGATGCGCTTTTTCCTTATTAGTCTATTATATTCCAAAAAGAATATTGATGTCTTTTTATATTTTTTACCATTTAACTTTAAACCAATATTGACCTGCTTTTAGAGCAACAAATATATTATGTGTTGAAAGGCTTAAAATTACAAGTTTCTTACGAATTCTAAAATTAGTCAAACACTGCAGCATAAATTAAAACTGATTGAAGCTATAAGTAATAATGACAAGAAGTAAGATAAAAATGTATTTGATCATACCAGGATTATTTGCTGTGAATCTGACAGCTGCCCATCCATTCCTAGGAACAGCAATAGTATTTTGCAGAGGAGGATCAACAACATTATAATTCGAAGGATCCGTCCTGTTATTAAAATTTCCAAGACCCAAACCAACCACATAAAAACTCTGTCCATGCAAATGAATAGGATGATCAAGTCCACCTAATAAATTAGTCCCTTGAAAAACAATCTCCACCTTTGATCCATATTCAAGAACATGTACTTCAGTTCTCCTATCAGCTGTTTGAAATTCCACAGGAATTGAATCTCCTGTGAAATTGAATCTCAAAGGTGGAACACTAGGAAAATCATTTCCATAAATCCCATTAATATCCCTATAATAAGCCTCAAGTATGTCAATTCGAGGCAAAACAAAACTTATATTATTCACACTAGCAGCGAATCTATCTCCGTTAGGTGCTTGGCACGACTCATTTGCACAAGGCAACGTATTGATAGAAAAAGTAAACAACAAATTGTTCGTAACGTTCAGTGGTACGTCCAATTGATGTGTCTTGGTAGCCAAAAATCGGAATTTCCCCGTGAAATTGACCGATGCATTCGTATCGGTGTTATTAGGGAGATAATTTGGGAACGATGGTGGTTGCGTCGGGGTGTAATTTCCCCGATACTGGAGTATAGCGGTGGTGGTCGTGTTATCGAATGGAATTCCAGTGTTGCCACTGTATGCTCGTGCAGCCATGTAATAGTGGTTATGGGGTTGATTTGCTTCAAGCAATAAGTCAATTGTTTGACCAGGGGAAATTGTGATATAATTTGCTTTGAATGGCTTTAAATAGGCACCATCTGATCCTACGACTGTGAGTTGATGATTTGCAATGGAGAAGAACATTTGATTGTTCATTACAGCGTTGACCATTCGTAGCAAATATGTCTTGCCATCGTCAACTGTTAGCTTGTACGTACCTGTTGAAAAGAAAATCAAATTGTAACATTTCTATCTGAGAATGCAGAATTATAGTATTGTAATCAATATGGTAAACAAGTAACAGATTCCCGCTACAGTTGGATTATTAGAAAGTTGGTGGAGTTCAACTTCTATATAGAGACAATGCACGATATTTTTACATCATCAACTATAGATGACCTACAACAAAATGTAACTATCGATAACAATCCCGATTTGGTAACTCTAAAAACTGCGATAAATAACTTGTTATACTCGATTAAAATGCTTTGATAGTATAGAAATTATTCATGAGATTATAGCCATATTAAAGACTATGAGAATTTTTCCCTACACAAAAGTCCACACTATACAACAGCCGAACAAAGCCTACAACAAAACATAATTCTATTCTTAAAGTTTTTACAGATTTATTCAGTATAATAAGTGTATAGATGTATTATATATATTTAGTATACGCCGGTGATATCTACAATCAATCATGGCTAGGCAGATGAAATCTTTTTAGGCCAGCTCCCTAAAAATTTAAAGATCCCTTAAATAAAATGAGTCGAAGTTAAAGAATGAGTTTTGAACCATTTCTTGAGCAAGGATATAAATCCCCTGGTTGACCATTTATAAGGTACGCATCTGATTTATTTGGATCTCCTCCACTTGCCATAAACTGATTAAGCACTGCTTGTACATCACTTTTCCACCATTCTCCTGCATTTCACACATCATAATACATAATTCATCACGATGAAAATAATAAGGAAAGAAGAAAACAGATAGAATTAATTGATCTCTTAGTTTAATTAGTGAATATTGTACCTAATATGATAGGTATTTCACCATCAGGTTTAGGGAAAGGATATTGAGTTTTATTTGCAGGACGTATCACAATAGCACCATGCACGGTAGCTCGCGACCAATCGCTATGAGCATGCCACCACAATGTGCCCTCCTCATCTGAAAGCTTAATCGTTTGACTGAAATTTGTTCCCGGTCGAATCGGGCACTGAGTAATAAATTCAGGACCATCTGACCACGGATATCTTGGCAGTTTCACACCGTGCCTGCATAATTTAATTTGATTTTTCATAAATTAACATCAACCTATATTTGATGATATGATCATACAATTTAACAGATTACAGATTTTAGCTAAAGATACTTACCAATGAATGGTTATATTTTGGCTTCCTTGGTTATAGACATCGACAACAAATGTATCCCCTGTATTGGCATAAAGAACAGGCCCTGGAAATTGGCCATCGACAGTTAAGATGTTCTTTGTGCTGCAAAGCCTAGTGTATGGAGCTTCTTTCACCTGCAACATTCATGACGAGCGATATATATGATTTATTGCAATTACAAAGTCAAGAATATAAGTGAATAAAAAATTTAGTCACTGGATTCAAAATGTATTTGATCTATACCAAGTGCAACAGAATATAATAGGTTCAATTAAATCCACAAAATCCATCCTAAATTTACGTTTGGCGAAGAATTTGTATAAAGTCTTGGGACTTTCAGTTTGCCAAACATGTAACCAAATAGTATAAATATCATTTGAGTGACCTAATAATATAAAAAGTTATCTACATCATTAATGGTTTATATTACTTTAACCCTTTCACAAATGTAGAATATGATTTTGGGAACATAAATATAGGATAAAATTAGCCCTGTCTCATCTAATGTTATAGCATGTGAAGTACTAAATATACAATTCAACTATTAGATTTCTCAAAACTTCAATATTTTTTCAATATAACTAGGAGTCCTTTTAAATGGTGGGAGAAATTTTAATTTTTCTTTGTAAGGAGTGAAGAATATATATATATATACATACAATTTGGAAATGAAAACATGCATAAAAATGTTAGGAAGAAACTTACAACAAATCGATGACGATGAACAGTAGCTTGACTAAATAAAAGGCCAGAAAAGAAGAGAACTCCTATAAATTGAAGTATGAAAACTTTCATTATAAACCTCAGTTTTTCAAGTGAACCGTCGATTGTTTCCCGAAGATAAATGTTGCTTTGCTATATATGTAATTCTTCTTATTATTCTTGAATGAAATCATGACAAGAAAAGCAATGTATTTATAAGGTAAGATCGCAATAAATGAGAATGTCGTAGCAAACATTAACACAACTATCATCAACTTAACGTACAAACTCGATCGACTGTCAAATCTTTTTTTCGTCTGCTTTGATTTTTCAACCTTTTGAATATTATTACATGCGCTTTTTTAAGCCCAATTCTATCTAGAAAGATGCTTCTACTCTTAGATTCTTTTGTAAGTGGCTGGAAATTAGAAAAGTAAACACACAAAACTTTCAACACTAACCAAACTAAATAAGAATACCACGACAATAGTCATACTTGGCTTTGGATGCTGGACTTTTCTTTTACATTTATTTTCTTCCGTTGTGTATCTTTGGGTCCCTGATTTTTCCCTGTTTGAAAAGATGTCTAGACGAAGCAATAATTGTCGACCTTTGCTTTTTCTAGGGTTAAAAGATAGGAGTACTACTACAAATAAACTAAATAAAAGTTTGATTTCTGTAATAACTAACTTAGGGTGTGTTAATTGGTATGGAAAGAAATATTTTTTAATTTTTCATATTTATTCATGTATTACCTATTCCACCTTCTGCCCTGCATAAAATAATATATAGATTCCCTCATAACTTATGCATGTATTAATTATGCGAGTTTCGTAATCTTTGCACTTTCACCAAAATTAAAGAAAGAAAAGAAATAGCATATAGTTTCCATCTTGTTGCCTAAAGGAGAAGTTTCCAAGTGGGATATAATTATTTTGTCTATGAATTGTTATCACGACGTAGCTGTACTACTGTTAATTTTGTAGTTTTCAAAATGGAACGGCTGCCCCGTGGTTTAAATGTGAATTAAGACTTTTCTACCAAATTCAATTTTCACTTTAGTCATGTCAGTGGAAAGATCATTTACGCTAATAATATACTCCCCCTGTTTCACTTTAGTCATGTCAGTGGAGAGATCATTTACGCTAATAATATACTCTCCTGTTACAATTTATTTGAATCTATTTTTTTTTAATTCGTATCAAAATAAATAAAAAAAATTCTAATTTAAAAACAAATTCACTTTATGAATGATTGACAGAAATACACAAATTTTCAAGGCTTATTTTGAATCACAAGTTTTAAAAGTCTTCCTTCTTTTTTAAATATCATGCCCAATCAAATGGGGTCATATAAATTGATACGGAGGGAGTATATAGTTATGACTTTTCCAATTGTTAAAAGTCTCATAGTTTGGTAGGTGAAATTATTTTGTTTTTTAACTACTTTGTCAATATTCATATTTCGAATTGACAGTTCTATCCTAGTCATTTAAGGATAATTTCTGAAGCAGTGGAAGAAGATATACAGTTAGGCAATTTTCCAACAAAATGATAAGATCAACCCACACAAGCCTACTACGGGATTACAGTCAAGTCTTTCTATAATAGCAGTGTTTGTCCAAAAATTTCATGGCTGATATAGTGAGGTGCTGTTATGTATATATACTAACATTTGATGTTTAGATCTCATTGAGCTGTTATAAATAAAAGTGCACAAATAATTATTTTTCTGTACTTTTTATGTCACATAAACGAAAACAATATACTTGTTAATTTTAAAATCTCAATTAATTTTCATATTCCTTTTAACTAAAAGTTGAAAAGACAAATAAATTACTAATAAATCTATAACTAGTTGTACCATACCGATATTACATCTAAAATTAAGTAAGAATTTAAATATCTCAAGTTTGAAGTAAGAATCATACAGTTGTAGGTTGTTTCGTAAATTTCAGTCTCTTAGTGATAATATAACGATTGAATTGACGAATCATTTTGTCCAAACTTTCAGCAAAAGGAAATTCAATAATTTTCCATTGAAGGTTATCTAAGAACTTAACAGTTGACTCTTAAAAATAGGTTTTTAATTTTATACATTATATATTTCTTACAATTATATTATAAAATGAATTTGAAATTATAATTTAGAAAATATTTCATTAATAACAATCAAAACTCATTTATCCACATAAATAATATAATAAAAGAGAAGTGAAACATAAATATACACACAAACGCACGTACATACAGACATACATATTTAATGCATGTCAAATCAAGATAACAATCAAACCCATTTATTTATTAATAGCAATGTCACGAATGTTTATATTTTTATTTAGCGTCAACTGTAGTTAAAAAGCAGTCCCATGCTTACTGTATATTTTCAAACAAAGAATAAAGAAAACAACTTAGCAAATGTGGTGACTCGGACAAATGGCACGTGTACATTAAGCAAAACGCGGCAACCATAATGAAATTTAGTTCTACACGTTACATGACTCCATCACCTACCAGTCTGCTTTTTGAGTAACGTGTAGAATTAAAATTGTGTTTAAATTGTGTATGAATGTAACTGAAAGTCATTGTGTTGTCTTTAAATAATTAAATATATAAATGAAAATAGACTGAATTAAGAAGAAAATAATAAAGTGGAGTGGGAGGGCTCTAACATGGGAAAGAGCAATTTCAAAAGAATTAAATATAAAATTATTGAATTAAAAACAAAATAATTAATCCCTTTTTGCCACATTTTTTTACCAAAAACTCGTTGGGATATTTCTTGGGGATTTTTCCCTACGAAAATCTGTAAGAAAATTCTGTTTATTCACGAATTTTTACCAAATATTTGTCGCGAACTTTTGTGTTTTTGGCAAGAAAATCTGTAGGTATTTTATATGCGGTTTTAAAACCCTCATGTAATTTATCTAAGGATTTTAAAATCCGCAGGTAACAATTACCCACAAAGGATTTTCCATCGGATTTTTTTCATTTGAAAAATCCGCAGGAAACTAGGGTACCTGCGAATTTTCATTAATAATCCGCAAAAAAATTCTCATGTAAATCACACTTTTCTAGTAGTGAAAATATTATTACACAATATTTGAGTATAACTGTTATAGAGAGGTAATTTAACAAAGAGTGTCACCAAGATAATGAATGAAATCGTTTGTATAGGTAGAATCTTTATTATAGAAAAAAAAATAGCATGAAAAATCGATTCCGGAGAAAATCAGGTTGTTCTAATGAAATGCTGCTATAACGAATAAAAATTATAGAGAGGTTTGACTGTATATAGTTTTCAATTACTAAATTAATCAAGTTTATATAAGGTAAGTTACTAACAAAATTTCTTGAAGTTTTTCAAATTTTTAAACAAAGACAAAGTTTTAAGATTAGGTGGACTATACCTTTTTCTTCCATAACGAACATTTGATGCATACTTTTATTGACGAGAAGTCAATGATTAAACAGAAGAGACAAAAAGGTCAATGGAAATTATGATTTTGCAACTAGTATCGTGCTAAAGATAAATTGCTTGAAAGTGATAATTTAACAAATGGTTTCTACTCTGATACACCTTGCCAATTAAGATTATTCTTCAACTCTACGAAATCTGTTGTGAACTTTTTTTGTTGTTTTGGTCCACTACTAATAGTGGAAAATAGCAATAGGGTCGGGTCACTATATAAGCAATGTTAATTAGCACGTTAAGTTATTAACTTGACCTATTTGTAGATCTTAATTATTTATATCTATATATATTAAAAGCACAAATAATTTTTGCTAAATATTGAACGACGAAAATATCCTTTAAATATTGAATGATTTTTATATCCTTAAAAATTTAAATTTGGCCCGGATATAATTGTAATCACCCACGATTTGTTATCTAAAATATAGGAGTTTGAAACCAACTCAAACAAAATAATACAACGCTGGATTAAATTGTTGTACTAATATTAATTTGCTAGACCGGAATTCTTATCACAATCGTGAAATACAGTTTTGAAAGGATATGAATTAGAGTTGGATAGAGATTAAGAATTTTATAAGAGGAGTTACCTAGCGCCTCTTCGTCAACAACATGCCTGTTTAGGCAAAACATGATTAGACAGCTTCCTCTGACAAGTGGTGCCCACGTAAATACCTGTGCTTGCATTAGGGTTATTTTTGGAATTACAGGTTTATCTTGCTGAGCTGTGTTGCAACGTTTGGTGTAGGGACTAGGTTTGCCTCTGTTAACTGAAAAATCAGGGATTTTTTGTGTAATTCCCATTGCACCCTTGTACTGTTAATTGGTTGACTAGCAAACCTTTTTCTAAAGTTTCATTTTGCCATTACATTTTTGTAAATCCAACAAAAGTTTGAGCCTTCTTTCAATGCCCAAAAGACACTATAGCTGCTGATGTCACATGAAAGGGATGGATGCTTGACAAATTCACATTGCTTTCAAATTTTTCTTCTTAAACGTCAACTTCCCCTTCATATGGAGTAGTATCTAACAAAAAGAGCTCGTTTTTAAAAGAAAAATTAAAATAGATCTAAATTTACCATATTCATTTGTAAAATCTTAAACAAAAATAGTAGTAAAGTCCTTTTTTGAGTTAACAAGAGAAGCTCATTTTTGTATATTAAAATTCATGTTTACATTAAAGTTGATCTAATTTCAATTTTTTCCACCTGCAGGAAATTTCAAGGCAATAAGTAAAAGTAAAAGAATTTAAACTATATATTACCTCTGACCTAAACAATTATGAACTATAGTATAATTGCATGTTGAAGTGTTGATATTTGGAATAACCATATCTCCAAAAGAGAAAGTTGTTCCAAATAACACTCAATTCATGCAATGCATTGAGGAAGTTGTTCCAAATAACACTCCAATTCATGTAATAATGCATTAATGTTGTCTTGATTTTTTTGTTTTTCTTTAACCATTTCTTCAAACTGTTAAAAGTTATAAAAATATTTAGCATAGCGAACGGGCTATTTTTTTACTAGTCATTGAAGAAGACGAAGTCTACTAAAAGTGATTATAAAAAGTGTTTCTTGCCTCTTATCAAATTCAACTCCACGGTGTGCAGAATACTTGGCTTGCAATTAAGGTATCAATATGTAAAAAAATTCCATCGACTTGCAATATGCCATCTAATTAAAAGTGCCCACATGCAAACCTAGAGATATTATCTAAGATCATTCGGCTTTTAGAATTTTAGTTTGTGTGAGATTCAAATTTATTGCATTAATCAATATACAAAATGGATAAGCCAAATAATTTATAAAAGAGGTCAGTTTTCCAGTTTCTCTATCATATATTTCTAGGGAGTATTAGACATAAGTAGTGGCATTGCTATAGAAAAAATTTATAAAACTCCGCAAAGTCGCAAAAGCTGTTTTTTGTTGGCAGCAAGTCTCTAAAAGTTTTATTAATTCTCTATTTTGAAATTGAATATTGCTTTGATTTCTAAATATTTTTGTGATCATCTATGCCAGATGGTTTTCTATTTTAATTAAATACTTTGTCCGGTTGAACTTAAGCTCCTATTACTAACTCATTACTGGATGAGCAGAAACGAGCTATATTTGATTGAGCGAATCGATGTCTTTTGTGGTAATTGATGTAATTGCTTTGGTTTGTCATGATATGGTCTTTTGGGCATCTCAATGAGTGAATCAAATCAATTTGTTGATACGATGATCCTTGTGATATATATTCAATATATCTATGAATTTTTTTGTTAGGGCAATTTGTGCACTTATATTTTGCTAGGGCAATTTGGGTACTTATATTTTGCTCCATTGTTTTGCAATATAGAGTTGAACTTCCACACATATGATTAAGATGAGGCCCTGCATAATTAAATTAATTTTGTTTATTAATTGGCTAGTTTGCATTTTTGTTTAAAGGAACCAAAGGGTTTGTTTATCCTTCCAGTTTCGAGTGTCTTCTTGGATAGTTATAGCGGCCCATAGGCGGAGATGTCCTTGTGAGGGGCGGTCCCCTGGACATAGTCCTTTCAGGCAGTGGCCGTTTAGTCCATGGCCCATTGGATGATCGGTGCAAGGCCAGAAATTGGAACACATTGATTCTGCTCGTTACTTTGTTTAAAGGAACCAGACCAGAATAATTTGCAAGCATTTTTTATTAAGGGTCTCAAATCTATAAGTTTTCAAATTCAATTTCCGATTTGGTAACATTACTCTTATCTTTTATAATTGCAGAGTCTATATTATTATAAAAGCACGAATCTTAAAATACTAAATATTTAATGACGAAAATTTTCTCTAAATGTTGATTGATTTTTATATCCTTAGATATTTTATAATTTAAGGATATAATTGTAGATCACCCAAGGATGTATTCTTTGATTTAAACTACACATACAATGACCTACAAAGTTGATATTGAGTACAATTCATTAAAGAATGTATGGGAAAACTAATCAACCAGGAAACCGTGAGACTAAACATGAAGATGTTTACCAACAAATTCTTTTTATTTACTTCAGATTTTGGGTTGTAAGAATTATAAACAATACAAATGGCATGATTTCATATATCATGTAATTCATCTCTTTTCACAATAATCGTCAAGGAATATTCATGCAACGCACGCACATAGAGGCTAGTTATTTTAAAAGTATGAATATAAATGTTAGTTGACCAAAATAGCCTTCAAATATTGAACAACTTTTATGCCCTTCGAAAGCTAAATTATCTCTTTAAGAACCAATTCTATATTGAATAAAATTGTTATTATTTAAGATTTTGTCTAATGTTTAGGATGTTGAAATAACTAAAATCGTACCTTTTGGATTCGTAATGTAATAGACTTCAAATTTTAACTGATGGTCCAACTCAGAGTCTAACACAAAAAACAAAAGACACCTGCGTGCACATGTATATTTGTATTTGAGATAAATTGATAAATATGAAGCAACTTGAGATAGTAGTAATCTTAACTTCTTAAGAGGATCAAGACTTCCATCATAACCTTAAAAGTTGTCCGAAGAGTTGGTTTGCTTTTATCCACGTCTGATTTGATTCGAGTAATTCTCACTTGTGCTAATAATTCTCCATAATAGGGATTAACTTCGATTATGCTTGGTATTAAAAGATTCTTATCAATATTTTGGTTGACCAAAATAACCTTCAAATATTGAACATAAAAATTAGTCTATATCTATATTATTATAAAAGCATGAATATAAATGTTGGTTGACCAAAATATCATTCAAATATTGAACGACTTTTATGCCCTTTTAATCTAATTCTACCATATTTCTACTGATTATTCTGGTAAATAAAAAAAAATACAATTGTAATAGAGTTTTAAACAAATTCTACTTCCAAATTTCAATTCCAAAACTAATTAAACAAAGAATCTTTGACATCACGTTTAAATCCTACCCTATTAATTTCCGGACGCAATTAAAAGTAGAAAAGCAAGATGCCGAACTTTTGACTATTTTAATTAATAATAATTTTATGTTGACAATATCTACCAATCCCACTACAAATCTAATTCCAGTTTTGTTCCTTTAAATAATAATTAATGAGAAAAATTTGTATTAGAATTATGTTGTGATCTGGTAAGTAGTTAGCACATGCTACCTAGCTTGATCGAGACGTAGCAACCAGAAGGTCAATAGAGAAACGGCTCAACGGTAAGATTGTTGATAATATTGATAGTCGGATATAAGCACATAGCCTCATTGCTTAGTTTTCTATCTTTCACAACTGTGTAGTATACATTACTATGAGATATATTTATTCCGTCGTTGTTCCACATAACTTATTTGTATCTTTCTTTCTTATACTCTCTATAACTTAAAAGATATAAAGTCTTAGTAGCAGGGCTAGAGAGTTAAGCCACTGAAGCGAGCACTTTAGGCCCCAAAATTTTAGGGCCCCAAGTTTTTTCATTTGGTGTTCGGTATCTATATTAATTTTTCGATTAATTCTATTTCGAGACACGCAAGGCCGATTAAAGAGGGAAGCGCTCCCTAGCAATATTTTTTTCATTCTGAGGCTCGAACGTGCTTATCAAGTGCTTCGGTTCAGTTTTGAATGTTATTAGTTTGACTTATTGGTTATCGGTTTGTAGATATGCTAAACCGTTACAGAACAGTTTCAAATAAAATATTATATGATTGTTTCATTTAAAAAAAAAAGACATCCAGTTAAAGTTTGGCTTTAGACCACCGATCTTATTGAGCTGCCCTTGCTTAGTAGGGGTTTAAACAATTATTTCAGAGATGGATGTGCTGCAAGATGACACTGTATGTTAAAGCCAACTCAAAGCTGTGGTTGTTTGTAGGTTCATGTCTCGAACCGTACTCTTTTGAAAAATACTTTTGAGAAAATACATTTAAAATTACTCTTAAAAGCTTGGTCAAATACTAATTATTTATCAAAAATATTTATCAAATTAATTAGTCAAATATAAATTGTTTAGTACTATTTTGAAAGACACTTTTTAAAGAATCACTTTTTCAATGCAGGATGTTGATGGAGTTGAAGTCATGATCTAAGATAAAAACAAAGCCCTAAAATTAAGGCAGATGTTTTGCTCATCTTTTGTAGAGTTAAAGTCCAAGTCTGACAGTATTTTATGTTGAACTAATTCATAATTAAATTTGTTGTAATTTCATATAAATAATTGACAGGATATTTACGTGTCAATATTATCGTGTAACGCACATTCATAGAAACTAGTTATTTAAAAGCATGAATATCAATATTGGTTGACTAAAATAGCTTTCAAATATTTAACGACTTTTATATCGTTACTATTACTGCTAACTTTACTAAATACTAATCCTTTTACTATTTAACTACCTAACAGCCGACTCAAAGAAAATAATTAATACTTTGAACTAATTGGCCGTCAGTTGGATCTTTTGGGACCTGTTTTCTTTAATGTGTTTTAAGTTTTTTTTTTTTTTTTTTAATGTATTACTTTTACTATTTAGCAAAACAAATTAAATAATGATATGATCGATAAACAAAATATTAAAATAATGAAAGAATTTATATTGAAGTAAAATAAGATATATAACTAAAATAATCGAAGAAAACGTACTACAACGAATTCAAATATTATTCCTATCAAATGAAAATTGTAACCAACTAACTTTAAATATTGAATTAATCTAATTTAATTTAACTCTAAATATTAGTTAAATTGACTCTCGGAAAGCAAAATGTGATAGGCGTTTTGAAAGACAGGGAGTAGTAGTGTAAAGGTAATACGATGAGATATTACTATTGTGTTGATAGCGAGGATGTGGAAATTCTCTTTCAGTATTAACTAACTTTAGGAGTTGTATTCTATTTACATATGAAAAGATAACAATTAACTTCAATTCAGGTGCTATATATATATATACACACTGTTGTGAACCAAGCTCACTTCCTAAAGGCCAGAAACGGATTCAGTTGGTATTATTGGGCCGAGTAAAATATTGATGAATTTTATTTGGGATCCAGGCCCAATTGGCAAATTGTTTAAAATGACGATAGATTAGAACAAGTAGTGTTTATGTGTATAGTTGAGAAAAGTATGTATCAATCTAATTCTCATCCCTTTCTTCTTAGCTCTGTTGAATTTACGTACTGTTTTGTAATTCCAGTTCGTTCAATATAAGCAGTCAGTTCTATTGAACGAGAGTTGTCTATTCTCAGTTTGTTTCGCACACGCTATTAATTCCACAAATTCTTTTTGTTAGGATAGTTTCCTTCAATAATATAATCACTACTAATGATAAACACACAGAAATATGTTAGTAATTTGTGAAAGAAATAGTAGAAAAATCAGCAAGGTGGCATGTCCCTAGGAGGAGAGAAAATGCGTTCTTCGGGCCTGCGTCCATTTTTCACCATAAAAACAGCCTTCATCCCCCATGTAAGATGACGCTCAATATGGCAATGCATAAACCAAACTCCTAAAACAATAACAAATGAAAAATAAGAGGTTAACAATAATTGTGATATAATAATTCTTCCTTCCTCTCCACAATAAGTAATTTTTAAAGTTTGACACACTGATTAAGAAAATTGCTCAATAAATTAGTTAAGAGAGTTATTTGACTAAATTTCCTGATCTACTCATAGGAAAATGCAAAGAATTGTTAAAAGACTTTTTAGAAAAAATTTCAGATTATTTTATTAGACAAAGGTAATTTTTTTAACACATTTACTAATACTTTTATGGTTTTCTAAAAGTACATCTTTTGGACCTAATTTGAAAGATAAAGAATCAATTGTTACGGACCGGAGGAAGTAAGAGTGTTTAGTATTTCTTTAAACAAATGAATTGAACTTAAAATCTTTTGTGGAGATATCCAGTTTTTTGAAGGACAGATAAGATATCCCGACATACCTGTGGTTTGATACCACTAGAAATGGAAAAAATATTCTTTGTTTTCCATCATTTTTACATATGTCAAAAAAAAAAAAAAATTATCACATTTCAGTTCTTATGCGTGTTCAAATCGATTATTAAACAAAAAAGTCATTTATAAGGTAATTACCGATAGATATATATAATAAACATTAGTTGGTAACCTTGAAAAGGTAGTTAACTTGCTATCACATATTAGACTATGAGCCTGTTTGGCCTAGCGGTTTTGAGGCCAAAAGCGCTTTTTTTTCTTCTAGAAAAAGCACTTATTTTGGATATTTGAGGTGGAATTTGGCCAATTGATAAAACTACTTTTAACTAGAAGCAGAAGCAGTTTTTCTGCGGTTGGAAAGAAGCAGAAAATTTCTGCTTCTTGAAAAATGCAGAAGCAGAAAATTATTTTTTTCAAGACAAAAATATCCCTGCCATAATTACACATTTATTAAGTATATCCCTCATTGATCCACTAATTTCTAATCAATAATGCTTTGTGTTAAATTTAATTTGTGGAATGATTTTAAATTTTGTTTTGGTTGTAGTTTTTAGTATATTTAAATCATAGTGTTGATATTATATCACTATTAATATTTATTTTTTATTTATCTATGTATTATATTAATTGAAAATTTTAATATGTATTATTAAATTTTAATTAAACAAATATGTATTATAGTAATATTTAAATTTTAATATGTATTATAATAGATATTTAAAAAAAAAATCTCTCTGTGTAAAACAATCTTGATAGTAAACGTTCATTTGATACTTGTCCTTTTTCGTAATTTGACACTCAAAAGCACTTTTTACAGATGATTAGCCAAACACAATCTGCTTATTTAAAGCCGTCAAAAGCACTTTTCAAATGAATTAGCCAAACACAAACTAAGGGTGTCAAGTGGTTGGTAACTCGCCCAAACCCCGCTACCAAAACAGCCTACCAAAACGCCCGGACCCACTAAGAGGTGTAAGGGGGCTAGGTGGGATTTATTGTTGGGCGGGACAAGGTGGACGACCCACCCCCCGACTACCAAAAGAGTCCGGTGATGGCCCACCGGGGCACCGGCTCGGCCTGGCCCGGCCCACTTCAAATTAAAAAAAGAAAAAGAAAAAAACAAGATAAGTACTACATTTATTGCTAATAATAAGTATTTTAAAAACATTGTATCCCAATAAATTAGGATTCTCTTTTTACGGAGCACTTTAGTTTTCTTTAAAATTGTATTTTAAAGCTAGACAATCTTGTTTTCTCAACAAATATACCTATTTTCAGTATATAGTATATATTAGATTGTGATAGTACTTATCTCAACAAATATACCTTTGATAAATCATTCGGTTCAATTTCATGCCTTTTCACAAGTGTCTACGCAACACACCGGTATCCCCTCCACCCCCCACCCCCCTAATAGGCTAATACCCGACGCTCCGGACTTGTGGAGATATATGTCACCACAATGTTGACATTTAACATGTTCCTCATTTACTCGCTCAAAATGCATCCACACCGCACTTGAAGTTGATCTTCGAACTCGAGGAGAAGGTGGAGGTGAAGTAATGTACACTAGTTGAATAACAAATTTAGATAAAGAGAGAATTGTGGAAGAATTGTGTGAAAATGAAGAAGAATGGAGGGGTATTTATAGTTTGAAAATATGACCAAAGTGAAGTTATTCATAAATTTAGGGGTTCAAATAAAATTAGCAACGACTAGTTTTTTAAATTTACAACGGCTAGCTTTTTGAATTTGACGACGACTAAACTTTTTTTTTTTTAATTTAGCAATTTTATCATTAGATGTAAATGATAATTTTATTATTATTAGTAAATGTAAATGTCTATTTTTGTTTAAAAAAAAAAAAAAAAGCCCGGCCCACTAACTATAACCCGGCCTGGCCCGGTTAGCCCGAGGTGTAGCCCCTATCCGGGGTGGGCTGGGCCGGACACCCTTTTCCCTCTCCAAGCCCGGTCCCAGCCTGGTCCGGCCCCGACCCGGCCCCTTGTGGCCCACGTTTAAATGGCCCGGCCCGGCCCACTTGACACCCTTAACACAAACTGCTTCTCACGAAAAGTACTTTTTTGAAAAACACTTTTAAAAAAAGCACTTCTCAAAATAATCTGTTTTCAGCCGCTAGGCCAAATAGGCTCTATATATCAATAATTTAGAAACCCTTTTTAATACTATAAGTGTATATAAGTTATATCTGATAAGTAAAAACATAATGCAAGTAATGCCTTATAAGGAAGACTTAAATACCTAGATTGTCTGCTCTGAATCTAATGGCTACCAAACCACTTTTAGGTACAGCTACAGTGTTGCTTCGAGGGGGATCAACAAGATTATACTTCTTTGGATCCAATTTTTCATCAAAATTACCAAATCCCAAACCAACAACATAAAAACTGTAACCATGTAACTGCATTGGATGGTCTAATCCAGTGACCACATTAGTCCCTTGTAGCACCAATTCAACTGTTGTATTATACTTCAATACTTTCACTTGTGTCCCAAATTCAGCCAATTCAAGCCCTAAAGGCAAAACATCATCAATGTAATTGAACACGTACGGCAGAAAACTTGGAAATTTTGTTTCAAACACGCCCTTGATGTGATAATAATATACCTCGAGTATGTTATACCTTGGCGTCGCGAAACTTATGTTGCTCATATTGGCATATAATCGCGTCCCATTTGGCCCTTGGCATGTCGTAACATTTGTACCATTTATTGGGCATGGTGATAAGTTCACTGAGACAACGGAAACCAACCTTGTTTTCACATTAATCGGGATGGATATCGGGTGGTTTTTCGAAGCTAAACTTCTTAGGCTACCACTGAAATTAACAACTGAAGGTGTGTCATAGTAAGAAGGTAAGTAAGGGAGTGAAATAGGTGAAGAAATTTTATGATTTCCTTCATATTTCACTATGGCTGTGGTTGTTGTGTTATCAAATTGGACATTAGTACCATTGGTATATGCTTTAGCAGCCATGTAGTAAAGATTATTTGGTTCTTGATTGGCTTTTAATAGGCAATCAAGTGTTTGTCCAGGACTTATGGCTATGAAATCTTTTGTTAATGGCTTTGTGTAGCTTCCATCTGTTACAACAACTGTTAATTTGTGATTTGAAATTGCAAAGAAAAGAATTTCATTCATTGCAGCATTCAAAATCCTTAGTAGATAAGTTTTCCCAGACTTAACTTCTAGCTTGAAAGTTCCTGCCCAAAAAAGAAAGAAAAAGAATGAAGGATAAGGAAAATGTATCCTAAATGGGCTAAAGTTTTGGATTAACTTAGGCAAGTTGCACATTTGATTGGTTGGTAAAATTTATTACATTCTCTAGAAAAAAAAAATTATTATGTATAAAATATGTATATTTTATGTATGTCATACATTACTACACAAAATATATATTTGCCGACTATTATTTTAGTGTCTGGATATACAGTGTGGAAATCCTTTAACACTTATACACACGGAAAAGAACTTTTACACTGTAGGTGTGTGTAAACATGGAGTTTAACTTATATACATTGACAGTAGACGAATTTATACATATTATCGATTCAACCTATTAACCTATTGTAGCAGGTATTATATTTTTGTTTTCAAAATTACAAATCTTACTTTTTATGGTGGGCTACCTATAAATATCTATTGGGTGACCTAACAGTGTAAGAATTTATTCACATTGTTGATGCAATTAAACTTTTAAACATGATATAACAGATCACTTAACCTACAATTATCATTTAGATAGCCTAAAAATTCTTTCTTTTACGTATAATAACGGTATTTAAAAGTTAAACTATAATTAAAGTTTTATTGGGGTACGGCTGGGTAGTAATTAATAGTGAGAGATCAATAATCAAATGTGTTACTATCGTATAGCCAATAATAGGAAAACGATGAGTTCAATGCAAAAAAAAAAAATCGACAACCACAATTTGCGCGAGCAGCACATTGCTGACAGGTACGTTTCTTCACTCAATTTCAATTGTTTATACTTCTTTGCTTTCCTCAAATTGTTATTCTTCTCCAATCATCATTCATCATTGCCTAATCATAGGCCACTAATTCTTGTCCCTTTTTTTCCGATCCTTTTCACTTCTTTTCTTTTTCTCCCGCGTTTTATTTAATTTTTTGCTCCAAATCTCTTCATCTTCACATCGCTTTATTCCTAAATAATAAAATATAATATTAAGCACAACTCATTACAATTAATACTCAAAAGACAATTAAAAGTACTAAAATGTGAGGCAACAATGAATAAATATATGCGATTTTAGGCCGAACATCACAAACCATGGTTTGAAACCCCAAATCATCCAAAAAGGCATGATTTGAGATTTCAAACCATGGTTTCAAAAAATTTAAATATAAAACTAGACCCATAAGTTTATATTTTATAAAAAAGACTCATAAGTTGGTAAATATTTTTAATAATTACTCCCACCAACCATTTACCAACCTCATTAACCTCCACCAACCTTTATATATGTCTACCATGTGGGAGGATTATAATAAAGAGTAGTTACATTACTATTCATGTTAAATTTTCGTTTTTATTGAACTAAAGTTTGATCAATTGATGTTGTATTTTTTAGAAAGGCCTTCTAGTAGCGTATTAATTTTGTTATGAACTATGACTTGCTCATTTGGTAAAATCGTATAAGAATTGGGAATGTTTTGATAGTTTTCATAACTTGTGGGTTTTTATGTATACAAGATAAAATACAACTTAAGATATCCAAATTACATGTCCAAACATGGCTTCAAATCATGGTTTGAAACCATAGTTTGAAACCGTGGTTTCAAACCATGTCCAAAGGAAAGATCACTTGAAGAAAACTACGTTAATATAACTCATCAAAACGAAACTAAGGGATTTTAAATTTGCGCAATCGGCCTTATATATGTATAATCAAAATAATTCGGATAAGGACTATAAATGGAGAAGCTGACAATAATTTTGTAATTACAATGAGACGATAATGGTTCGCAAAAGCTACGTAGTAATTGAGGAATATGGCAAGAAATATGAGACTCAAAGAATATGCATGTCTTCATAACTATTTCTCCAGCCATCACTTTGAAGAAAAATTGTTATATTTTTTTCGTACTTAACTCTGCTTTCTAAATGGTAAGTTCTCTCTTGCTCACGGAATTTATAATGGAATCAAAGAAATAACGTACAGAAGACAATAACAGGATTAAATGCTGCGCACTACAAATAGTACCAAGAAAATGTTTTAAGTCCTTTACGTTAATGGATAATTGTGTGTGTGTGAGAGAGAGAGAGGTGATTATTTGCTAGTGTTTTGAGTCATTGTTTATTTGTAATACACTGACCCTTGAACGAGTAGAACTAATGAACTTGGAAGTCTTGAACATGTTACGACTAAAGTTTTGCATAAAATTATGTTTTCGGTATGATACATACTAAATGAATTTTTTCAATACGGCAGGGTTTGAACCTAACCTAGTGGATTCTGCCGAATCCATAACTGCAATGATAGCGCCGCCCCTGGATATATTCATGGTCAAGCAAGTGATTTTTTTTTTCATAACGGGTGCACAGGAGATTCGAACTCTGCCTGCTACTTTGATATCATGCAGAATATGTGACCCTTCCATCTTTCATGTTAGGCTAATTAGCCTCCTTTATTTACTTAATGATATCTTCAATATAGGATAATTAGCATCCGCGACGTTGACATGATTTTACCGCAATTGCAATGGAGAATCAGAAAGTTAAAAAATTAAAAATAAAAAGAGAGAGAAATTATTCATCGCAGTAGAGATAGACTTCCAATATTTTTCGGAAATTTAAACGAAACAAGTTTAACTTAACTAGCTTAGAACACTAATATATATTGTAGGTGATTTTGAAGGAACCAACACTAAAAATTCCGAATAAACAAGGTAAGTACTAACCCCTAACTCATATGTATCTAGCTTAAGATCATCATTATATAGAGGTCATACTTATTAGAATCTCCACTTTAATTTAATTAATTTGCCGTAAGCTACTAGGGTTTGAAATATGAGACATGTTTTAAATTCAAGGTATACCCTCTTTAAGGTGTTTATTCGCTAGTAGCAAGTTATGGGAGAATTTGTCAAAATTAGTCGATAGAAGCAAGTGCAAGAAGAATTAAAAGCATTGAGTGCTAACTGATAACTCACTACTTGTTTGTGATAATAAATTACATGTTTCAAGCAAAAAAATGCGTAAATTGAGATAGATTTGATAATTTCAAACCTGGTTGTGGTGCCACAAATATCCTTACTTTTTGCGATGACTTAAGGGTCGCTACAAAATGTTGCCCCAAAAAGATTTACTATTTCTTTTACAGTTTTACTGAATCTTTAGGAGTGTCATTGGTATATTTTACAAATTATGCATGATTGGAATAAGTAAATTAGCACATATGTTTCTCTTTTTTTTTTTTTATTACATAAGGGGTATATGTTTTTCTTTTTTAAATTAGCACATATGTTTTTTTTTTTTTTTTTAATTACCATATCTAAAGAGATTTTAAACTCGTGTGTAATCTTCATATCTTATATCTATTTCATCTTTTATTACTACTTACTTTATCCTTTCCTTTTAATTTCTTGATGAAAAGGAGAAGGCTTGATTGTCAACTCTGTTAAAAGTACTATTCTCTGTTTGGCATTTACTACTTTTATGTTTGCGTAAATAAGAATTCATCTATTATTTTCATTCTTTGCTTATCTTATAGTAGACTCCCTTAATTACTTTGTTTCACTAACGTATTGTCTATATAAAGTTTTCATAGCTGGACTCATTATATAATTTTTCCTTTTCATCCCTTGTTCATCTTAGAAATAAAAACACTCTTATTAGGCAGGTCTGATGGATGCTTTCCAAATAATAACTGCGTAAATACACAAAGTCAAAAAGACAGGGAATCAATGAAATATCTTTAATTTTCAATGCTCTTTCTGTCACAATTTTCTTTGCGTGTCCTTATACAAGTATGATTAAAGAGTTTGTCTGTAAGTGTTTCAATTGCAATTGTATTGATTTTTATGTGTGAATTCAATCAAGGAGATATGTCAAAAAGACAGGGAATCAATGAAATATCTTTACTTTTCAATGCTCTTTCTGTCACATTTCTTTGCGTGTCCTTATACAAGTATGATTAAAGAGTTTGTCTGTAAGTGTTTCAATTGCAATTGTATTGATTTTTATGTGTGAATTCAATCAAGGAGATATCAGGGAGTATCCTTATTATTCACAGAAGGATTACAATCGTTTAATTTATCCAAAACTAAAGGAAATGAGACTTAATAAAAAGTTATTCCCTCCGTTCCAATTTATGTGACGCAGTTTGAATCGACATCAAATTTAATATGAAAAGAAATTGAATATTATGGTTTTAATTTATAGCATTTGTGTGGGTATAAAAATTTAAACATTGTGGCTTTATATATGCATGGGGCCCAAGACTTTTGTCACCCAAAAATAAATTTTTGGAACCAAAATAACCCATTAAAAAAAAAAAGGAACCTAAATAGCCTTTACGCACAGATTATGTGCGTAAAAGGACCAAAGTGTAGTTTTACACTGAAGTCCTGTGCGTAAAAGATGTTAAATAAATCGGGCCCTTCTTCTTCCCCACTGGTCCCCCTAATTCAAAAAAAAAACAAAAATCAGCCATTAAAGGTCCCTTTCCGAGGTCCCATGTGATAAAAAAACGTCATTTTCTTGTTGATTTCCAACCCAAAAGTCAATATTTTGTATATCGTTTCAGAATAAGTTTCTTCGCAATAAAATGGCGTATAATTCAATTAAAAAACTCAAAATCAAAGCTTCAATCTAGGTATTTTACTACGATTTTTCTATTACATTATTAACCTAAGCATTACTATTGTGCGAATATGGACACAAAAAAAACTTTTACGCACTTTTTTTGTGCGCAAAAAAGCTGTTTTCAGCCCGTTTTTTCATTTATTAATTTTTTTTTATTTGTTTATTTGTTGTTAATTTGTTAATTGTTTATTTTGTATTTGGTAATTCTTAGATTAGTTATTTCAATTGTTAGACCAGCTAATTATTTATTTAGTTTTTGTTAAGCCAATTGCTTATTTGTTAATAATTTGTTAATTATTTGATTAGTTAGTTAATTGTTTATTTATTAATTATATGCTAATTAATTTTTTATTTGTTTATTTGTTGTTAATTTGTTAATTGTTTATTTAGTATTTGGTAATTGTTAGATTAGTTATTTCAATTGTTAGACTAGCTAATTATTTATTTAGTTTTTGTTAAGCCAATTGTTTATTTGTTAATAATTTGTTAATTATTTGATTAGTTAGTTAATTTTTTATTTATTAATTATATGCTAATTATTTTTTTATTTGATTAGTTAGTTAATTGTTTATTTCTTAATTATATGCTAATTGTTTGCTAGCTAATTGTTAATTTTTTGATTTGTTAATTATTAATCTTTATATCTTTAATTGTTAATTTATTATTTGCTAATTAGAAATTGAAAATCCTGAGTTTAGGATTCAATCCTTTTGTATAATTTCTCGATAAAAGATTACATAACTAATACTACGTATTAGAGATTAATTAAAAAAATAATGATTAATTTAAAATGGGTAAAAAATATACCACTTTAATCCTTACTTCATGTATTAATGATTAATTTAAAATGCCTAAAATAGATAGGACACCACCATGGAGCCGGGGCCCTTCGATAACAGAGAGGTACTTTATCTACAGCATGAGCATAGGTCCCAGTATTTATGGAATGCACCGGTATCCTCTAGTAGAGTGGTCCGTACCCATTCGGGGAAGTCAGCATGGGATATTCTAGAGGCTATTCCCCCACATCCTCGTGTCATAGATATACTTCGTCAGGGCGGTATCTACCGGTGCATCGAGGTTGGTCGGCTTGTGCACGATAAGGCTATAGTGATGGCCATGATTGAGCGGCGCGATCGAGACCCATACATTTCATCTCCGCACTGGTGAGGCTACCATCACCCTGCAGGATGTCGAGGTGATTTATGGTCTACAGATTGATGGACAGGCATTGTATAGAGTGGAGCCTCCGGAGATGCTGCCGTATCGCCAGGAGTTGACTAGGCTCACTGGTTTCGAGCCTCTGCAGAGGGATATGCGTGGACGGAGTCGGTTGTTGCGGTCCTCCCTCCATGCTCACTTGCGCCTCGTAGATCTGCAGGGTCCGATTGACGAGGCGACGCCTCAGGCTGATGTTGACCGACGTGCTCGCTTATATCTTCTCATTATATTCGGGGGCATCATGTTACCGAACACGTCGGGTGCGGATATGAGCATGAGGTATCTACTCTTTATTAAGGATCCAGACCAGCTGGGATGTTACAGTTGGGGCGCCGCTATCCTGGCTTACATGTACAGAGGATTTGATCGAGCCTCTATGGGCGAGAGGCTTGAGGTCGCTGCATTTAACCCTCTTCTTCAGGTATATAAAGTGTGTGTAGATAAAACACTAAATATATTTTTTCGAAACAACGACTGATAAATAATTTTTTTGATGACTATGACAGATATGGGTGTGGACTAGGTTGAGACCTTTTCAGCTCCTTCCGATGACAATGTTGCTGAGGATATGCCATACGCGCGAAGATGGTTGCGAGGCCGTACAAGAGGTGTGGAGACGCACCATGTCATTCTCCCGTTTAGGTAAGTTTTTTTTATTTAACATTAGTTTGTTGATTTTGTTAGTCTTTTATTGTTAACTAGTTGAATTCCTTTTATGGGCTTTCATATGGACGTCGTATGATCAGATTTTGGGTCAGTTGCTGGCATTTTGTAGGGCTGGTGAGAACATGTGGATGGTACGGTGTCCATTGATCCATATGGACATCGTTGAGCATCACGCACCCGACCGCGTATTACGGCAGTTTGGGCATGTACAGAACATACCCGCGGCTACACGTTGGGAGCACACCCACTATACCAGGGACGAGCGTTCGATCGATAGTGCGGCATGGCGGGTGCGTATGCACCAGGAAGTCTATGCATGGAATGCGAAGATGACGACTCTAGCGGCGGTCGGACATGACACTCCGGTCCATAAGTACATGACGTGGTACATGCGTATCACTCGCTCCTTAATTACCAACCCCTCGACGCGGCGTCCTGATGGCCGAGGATATGCATCACTCTCAGGAGCGTATGAAGCGCTGGTAAGTTTATTCAATCGTCGTCTTATTATGTATTACTTTACGAATTTATTCAATTCTTAAAATTTGCAAATATATGCAGCTATGGATGACTCTGATGATACGCCATGAGAGCATTCCCTTTACGGAGTCCACCGACCCTGGGATAGCGGCATATGCAGCACAGATAGTTCATCTTACCGACACTGGTATGACACGGGCACAGGAATGGCATCGTGTCGATGAGAATGTTCTAGAGCCTGCACTAGAGGGTGTTCCTGAGAGTGGTAAGGGCGTGAGGTGGTCGGGCGACGAGGTGGTCGGTCGCGCAGGTCTAGTAGATGAGCCTGACTATATAGCCCGTCGGCTACAGATATCCCGTCGACTTCTTCTTCTAGGCCGTCGACTTCATAGAGACCTGGATATACGCCGGAGATGTTCCCACATTATGATCCTTGGTCATCATTTCCACAGGTGCCAGTTAGTGATCTACATATGGGAGACGGAGATGAGGACATAAACTTGGATATTATTTTCGATGACTACTTTCTTCGTCCTACAGCCAGGCCTACGGCACTATCTGCATCTTCGGTTCCGCGGGCCACTCAGGAGCCCTCTCACATGCCATCTTACGAACCCATCGACACACAGATTTGTTTTGTTACAATAAAATAATGTATTAATTAATTATTTTATTAATATAAACTAAATTATTTACATGTATTATAGGTTCTTTCTTCTGCGCCTGTGGACCCGTCTCCACCTCCCGCCTCGGCTCCCCGAGTAGCGCTCGGGGAGACCGTTGAGGAGCCGGCTAAGAAGCCTCGACCGACCATCTCGGGAGGCCGTCGACACGAGAGGTTTGTTTTTTTACAAAGAAATAATTTATTAAATAATTGTTTATATGTTATTTCATGTTTAGTTTATGAAACATTAAATTGTTTATATGTTATTTCAGGTTCATTCTTCTGCTCCCATGGTTCAGTCTCCTTCGATTGAGTCATCTCCTGAGGCATCTACCGAGGCTACTCGGTGGAGACCGCCGCGAGCCTCTCCACAGGAAGCATATTTTCACCCAGGGCCTGAAGAAGGGAAGAAAGGATGATCATGCCATAAATCATCCTGTCATTAAGAGGAGGAGAGAGGATCCTGATGATAGTGAGGGTGGTGGGGTTAGGAGGATCCTTAGGCCTTAGGAGATTGTATATTTGTAAATAAAATGTACATTTTATGTTAATATTATATATATTTTTGGGTATTATTTTTTTTTAATGATAATTAGTTATTTTAGTATTTATTGTCGATTAATAATAACTCGTGCGACGTCCTATATTAATTAGAACCCTATAACGACGATCTAAATGTATATGTATACCAAGTTTTCAAACTTACTTGAGCACTTTACAACCTCTAAAACGAGGATCTAAATGTATATGTATACTTGATGTAATGAGTCGATATTATTGTACACGGAAAAAAAATATTAAGTTCTATATAAAATATTTATATTCCGGTGTTTTGAAACGTGACTAATTTTCGGTCAAAGTATAGAAAAAAGCTTAATTTTGAGTTTGATTTCCAACGAATAAAGGTTGGGGGGGGCGGTGGGGGGGGGGGGGGGGGTGGAGGGAAGGCACTTCACGCACAAAATACGTGCGTGAAAGGGCCAAAGTGTAAATGTACACTTTGGCCTTTCACGCACAGATTTTGTGCGTGAAGCCTAGTTTGATTTTTTTTTTTTATTATTATTTTTTTAACGGGTTAGTTTGGTTCCAAAAATTTATTTTTGGGTTAGAAAAGTCTTGGGCTCTATATACATGTGGTAACATTGTGTGGTTTACCGACAAAGGTAGCCGGGTTGGTTGAGCAAGAGACTCCTAAATGAGGGATCGCACATTCAAAACTCTCTCTCCTATGTGATTTGCGAGTTATTACTCAGCGAAATAGTTGGGTGTACCGGCTCAAACACTACCACTATTGAAAAAGAAACAATCAAAATGTCTATTGTGATAATTCGGCCATTCTTTGATTGAATTGGTTTCATTTCTGCCACTCAGCTAAAATACTGGAAAAAGTATATTAAACATAAGTAAACACGACAAAAAGGTTAGTTTACTCTCTATCTTATTCATTTAGCTCATTTACACCTTCAACCAAAAAAAAAAAAAAAAAAAAGAAGAAGAAGAAGAAGACTGAATCTAATCATGAAATTGAACTTTACTAGGAAAATACCTTACATTATTGAGAGTCTATTTATAAGATCCCAGCTATTTAAGATGAACAAATACAATGCAGTACACTTGATGCTTTCAAGCCTTTTCCATCATAATGGCTACCTTGGATAGACTTCAGTAATTGGGTCTCGTAAAACAGACGACAATGGAATGGATTTTTTATTGAGTTGATCGAACTTTCTTATTCCAGTATAATCCTTAAAAGATGCAGGTCGATTTGGCTCGGGTAAAGTAGCGGTATCAGTACTGAGAATATGAGCTACCAAGGCAGTTGTAGGTCTTGCATCCAAATCATTTTGAACACATAACAACCCAATGTGAATACATCTCATGATTTCAGATGTTGAATTTGAGTCATCAAGAGTTGGATCTATAAGTTTCATAATTCTACCATCTTTCCACAGCTTCCAAGCCTACATAGATATAGACATTCATTTCATTAATGTTCAATAGTCACGTTCAAGAATCACATACTCGAAAATAAGGTTAATTTCACGGGTGAAATCGAATTTCCAGTTTATTGTACCAAAGTTACAAAACTAAAACTTTTATCACTTCAAAAGATTTGACTCTATGTTGCACAGAAAAATATAATAGGAAACCCAGCAGCCGACACCAAAAATTATAATAGACCCTCGGCTCCTTATTAGATGGAGTAAAACTGGAAAAGACACTAAATTTTGAATAATAAATAAAGGGAACTCTTTCAGAAAAAAGAAGAAGAAGATAACGGGAACTGCTCAATACATTAAATTTGCGCTTATAAGAGTAAGAAGGTCTTCAAGTCCATCTTCATGATCAAATGGCTTATTTCTCTTTCCACTTATTATTTCTAGAAGAAGCACACCAAAACTGAATACATCTGACTTCACGGAGAATTGACCGTGCAGTGCATATTCTGGTGACATGTAACCGCTAATAAAGAAAAATAATTCGCATTAGTATTGTGATGTAAGGACCAATTAGGAAAAAAATCAAGTTATTTTCAACATAAATGTACACTCTTGACATGTGGCTAGGGGTGTCAATGGTACGGTTCGGGTGGTTATTCTAGAAAATTTATACCGTACTAATTTTTCAATTATTTTATTTTGTAGAACCAAAATTGGACTTTTTGAAACCGTCCCATCATGTCGGTTTCTCTTTGGAACCGGTACGGTTCGGTTAATTTTAGTTTTTTTTTTAAATAACATCATATTATAGTCACCAGTAAAAGTTAAGACACATGATCATACATACTTCAATAGGATGTTGCCAAAAACTCCTTAGATATTTTTACTGATTTAAAGGTTATGAATCAAGAAAACATGAAAGATGACAAGAACAGAGATTGATCTCACTATTTTACGGCGGTGTAAAATAATGTTAAGCAAAAAACAAAAAATATATTTTAGATCGCACGAGGGGAAAAAATCAATCAAGATGAGACTCAAGAACTGAAACTATTAAGACTAAGTATCCAATAAGAGAATTTAAAATCATACGAGAGGAAAGATATTTAATAGTACTTTGTTTAGTACTTTGTAACTTTCAGATCGTTGGAATACCTTGTAGCTTACTAGTTACTGCTCGAGATGCCAGAATTAATTTAATTTCAATAGGAGTAATATAATAGGTTTCAGAGTTGAAACTTGAGGTGTTAATTATATTGTTGGCTTGTAGTCATTTTTAATTATATTGTTGGCTTGTAGTCATTTTCGTCATCCCAAACCCAAAGTGAAAATTTTATTATTTTATTATATTTAAATTTAATATATCAAATATATTTTACACATATAAACTTATTTTGTTCGATTCGGTATTTTTTCAGTTTATTTTTATAAAATTAAAAACCTACCTAATTATTCGGTACGGTTATAAATTTGTATTAAAACCATCAATTTTATTAAAAAAACGTAAAAATCTATTCGGTACGGTACGGTACGGTACGATTCGGTCGGTTAAGTCGATTTTTTGAAAACCATTGACACCCCTACATGTGGCAACAAATAAGGAGAATTTTCTGGTCAAGAATGAACAAAAGAAATCGAACCTATAGAACTTGAAAAAAATATATATATATTTTGGAAGTAAAAAGGAGAGGAGGGGTCAGTTCTGATATATGTGCCCACACACATCACTATGTCGCCACTGGGAAGGGTAGCATCTGAAATTGAGAGAATAGACACTTACTATGTCCCAACAATTGTGTTAGTGCTTCCTTCAGTTTGATCAACTCCAAAGATTCTAGTCATGCGGAAATCTGAGATTTTTGGGTTCATGTCTTTGTCTAACAATATGTTGCATGCTTTGAGATCTCGGTGTATGATTCGAAGACGAGAATCTTCATGAAGATAAACTAATCCTCGTATTATTCCTCTAATAATCTTGTCACGTACTGACCAAGCCAACGATGCTTGATTATTCATGTCTTTATATTCAGTCACAGATGAATGTTCCAAATCAAATAAAACATCTTTGAAGAGCTAACTCTAAACATGAGAATAATCATTACCGGTAGCAAATACAGGAAAAACTATTAAGAAAGAAGAAATTTATTACCCGTTTGGACATAAGACTTTTTTGCTTTTTTCAACTTTTGTTTTTTTCAAGTAACTGTTTGATCATACATTTAGCCAAGTTTCCACTCCAAACTTGAAAAAGAGTTTTTCAAGTTTGAAAAGTTGGTTTGAACCAGTTTTTCAAGTAAAAAGCAAAATTTCCCTCACAACACTTCAACATTTTTTAATGTGAAGTGCATATCCAAACACATCTTCAACTTCTAAATACCCTTTTTCAACTTAAATTCATATAGTACTTTTTTAAATATCATTCAATTCATGTCCAAATGCCTACTTAGATACATATATATAAACCAACTGACCAAATAAAAAGTAGTCGAGGCTTTTGTTAGGCACGAACTCGTAGATGAGTATCTTTTCTTCTCCTTCCAAACAAAAACCAAGCAGTCTCACTAAATTTCTGTGTTGAAGCTTTGCTACAAGTACAACCTCGTTGGTAAATTCTTCTACGCCTTGACTTGACCTTCTTGATAGCCTTTTTACGGCTACCTCTTGTCCAGTAAGAAATTCCCCCTGAAATTAAAGAATTAAGAATTTTTAGTTTTACAAGAACCATGTGCTTTTGGGAGTCATGCCTCTGAAATAAAGTTACTAATAGAACTTTACCTTATAAACATCACCAAATCCACCTCTACCAACTTTGTTTTGCGCAGAGAAGCAGTTCGTGGCAGCTTCTATTGTACCAAAGTCATATTGCAAGGATTCAGCTGTTAAAAATGCCTTTGAGGTCTGCAACATATATATTAATAGAACAAAGGTAAGGAGAATATGAAGCACTTGAGTTATAGTAAAATCATATATAAAGTCTTCAGAATTTACCATTCATCTTCTTTAGATTATTTCTTTTCCTAATTCTCCTCCGTGTTAAAGGTAAGCCTCCAATGAAGGTTAGAATCAAAAGACTGGTGGCAATGACTGTACAAACAATTGGGAGTACTTTTTTAATTGAAATTCCATCATGCGCTGCATCCAATTTAGGAATATCGAGTCCTGATGAAGAACGTGGTTTTAAGTCATCAACCATAACGATGCACATAGAGGTATGACAGCAATAAAGTGATCTATGGTGTTGGTATATCCCGCCATGGATTAAACATGAAGAAAACTAGTCATCTCCAAAACTATTATGTAGGCATAAATATAGTATTAGAAAACTCTACCTTTATTTTTGGATGGAGCAGGAGGAGTAGGCGGAGCAGGAGGCAGCACAGGTACTTTTTTTATATTGTAGAAAGGATACTCCTCATACCTGATATTACAGCTAGGGTAGTAAATTCTAGCACCCCGTAGCCCATAACATTAGACTGGGAACTTGGTTATCACAGTTTTTAGGCACTTTAGGCAGTCAGAAGCTGAAAGATTGGGAATGCACTGAACAAGGGTATATATCGTTTTCTGATTAGTGAAATTGGTTTCTTTAGTTAAAAATCTTTTTCCCCAGTGATCAATAGCAGTCGCAATTTCATCCATCATGTCTCTGAGCTGCTGGCTGAACCTATGTGGTTCAATGTTAATTGTGCGACCATTACGTTGCACGCAACGGCTGGATTTATCTGGATAGGTAAATATGGATGGATCTGGCTCGGGATATGTTGATTGATTTGAATATCGTAAGAAACAATGCTCATGACAAACCATAGCCATTTTAAATTTGGGGCAATACTGAATTATTCTTGCAGTAGCACCAGTCACACAATCTTGGCATTCATCCTCAGAGACGTCACCTCTACACAAAAACATGCCATAAATTTTTTCAGAACCATCTTCACTGCCAGCAGTGGAGCTGTAATAGTAACCGTTTACACGAAAGCCAGATGAAAGCTTTAATAGTAGCAACTTGAGATTAGAACAATACGAGCTATTTGGATTGTAGGTACTTGTGTTTAGGAAGTCATTTCCAAGAGGTGTGTTTTTTCCACTACAACATATTTGGCTGATGGGCAAGAAAAGAACGAGGGGTACTAGCATACTCAATGCGCATGGTGGGATATTATTGAAAGTACTAGGCATTTTGCAGATTGGGAAATTCACTCAAGTCTAGATTTGGGCGCATTTTGTGAGTGGAAGGTGAGATTGTCCAATAAGTTTTTTAGAAAACACATTTCAACCTAACTTCAAAAGTTAATTTTTGAAATAAATCTTTGTTGCTAACTTCTTAAATATTTCTATTATATATAAGTGGCAAAGAAGGACCAACACAACATCACCAACTTGTACCAAAAGCTTTACAAATTGTACACGCAATGAATGCTTGTACCATAAGCTATATAACTTGTACACTTTATCCAATTATTTTTTTTATCCCACGTGGAAATATGTCGTAGTACTTAATATTTATTCCCTTCTCATGTATAGACATATGCACTTCAATTTTAATTCCCCTACACATTTATTTCCTCCGTGCACTTTTACTTGTTTACTTTTGAATTTTCACGTTCTTGCTGAATATTTATTCTCTTCTCATATATAGACGTATGCAGTTCAATTTTAATTCTCCTACACAAATTTATTTTCTCCGTGCACTTTTACTTGTTCACTTTTGACTTTTCACGTTCTTTATAAATTAATAAATCCCATGTGGATATATGTCATAGTACTGAATATTTATTCTCTTCTCATGTATACACGTATGCACTTCAATTTTAATTCTCTGACACATATTTATTTCCTCCGTGCAATTTTACTTGTTCACTTTTGACTTTTCACGTTCTTGCTGAATACTTATTCTTTTCTCATGTATACATGTATGCACTTCAATTTTAATTCTCCGACACATATTTATTTCCTCTGTGCACCTTTACTTGTTCACTTTTGACTTTTCACGTTATTTAAGAATTAATAAATGAAGTACTCCCTACGTCCCATATTATTTGGCCACATTACTTGACTTTTCACGTTCTTTAAGAATTAATAAATGAAGTACTCCCTTCGTCCCATATTACTTGGCCACATTACTATACTTCACTTTTCACGTTCTTTAAGAATTAATAAAAATGAAGTACTCCCTTTGTCCCATATTACTTGGCCACATTACTAAAAATATATGTCTATTTTTCTATTCTATATTTTTCTTCTTCTTATATGTAAACGCCAAGGTGGACGAACACAACAACAATAAGTTGTACAAAAAACAACTGAACTTGTACTCTAAGCAGGGACTAACATGTGTACATTTCAGAAGTTGAACATTAATTCTACCTCTTGTGTGTTTACTTTTTAAGTCCCCACAGGTCCACAGTGTCCTAATTGTCCTTTCATTTCCTTCATTTGGCATGTACTCCCTCTGTCTCAATTTAAGTGTTTACGTTTGACTAGACATGGAGTTTAAGAAATAAAGATAGACTTTCAAATCTTGTGGTTCTAAACTAAAAATGTGTATAATATAAATTATCCTTTGAATCTTGTGATTATAAACTTGACATGTAGGATATTTGAATTGTCAACTTACTAAATATAAAAAGAGGCGGACATAACCAAAATAGGAAAATTTTATTTTTATTTTTTTAACAACAAACGCCCAAGTGGACGAACACAGCAACAATAGGTTGTACGAAAAGCAACTCAAATTGTACTCTAAGCCAGGACTAACATGTGTACATTTCAGAAGTTTAACATGAATACTACCTCTTGTGTGTTTATTTTTTAAGTCCTCACATGTCCGCAGTATCTTAACTGTCCTTTTATTTCCTTCATTTGGCATATACTCCCTCTGTCTCAATTTAAGTGTCTATACTTGACTAGACACGGAGTTTAAGAAATAAAGATAGATTATCTTGCGGTCCTAAATAAAAAATGTGTATAATATAATAAAATATCCTTTCAATCTTGTGATTATAAATTTGACATGTAGGATATTTGAATTGTCAACTTACTAAATATAAAAAGGACATAACCAAAATAAGATAAATTTTAACAACAATTGAGAAATTAAGAAGAAAAATAAGACGAAAAAAAAAATATGGAGACTCACTAAGGAGAGTCGGGGTATCCTTTGTAAAATATACAAACCATAAAGACTAACTAAATTAAGTTACCAAATTAATCATGTTAGCCCCGTGCATCGCACGGGCATAGTTTGCTAGTGTATGGATAAACGCGTCGTAAAACGTTTTTTTGCAAGTTATGGGGAAAAAGTTCAAAAGACACATGCCAATCTCAGCATCAAGGAAAGGGTGGAGCACCACCCTTTATGAATCTTCTTTCCTTGATTTTTCTTTCTTAATAGAAAGCCTCGTTATAAGAGGTGAGGAGTTAGGATTCATACTATTATATTACTAATCAATATAGAGAGAGTTTAAGTTATATGCACTCACATGATGTAAAACATATTTTACACAATCAAGTCACTTATTATGAAATTACAGATAAATTTCCTTATAAGCATTAATTGGCGATTTGGTAAAAATGATATTAACCTATTATCACACGTTAAAAATAGCAGCGAGCAACGAAAAATTACACTATTAATGCATTTGGTCAATTGAATTACCTCTTTTTTTATGAATGAAAATGCCAACAATAAAAGCATAGAATTAAGGAGAAGCAATAAGTTAAATTGCATGGCAAAAGATTACAGTAGAATGGCCATTGATGATAGATCTTTCTAGGAAGAGTCTGTCCTATATATTTGAACGTTTAACTCAAAAGAGTCCTAGAGTTCTAATTCCACCAATCAATAGTGAGTATTGTGATGTGTGAAGGTACTATGTTCACATTAACCATAACCTCTTTTTTACTCTAAATCCTTATTGACATAAAGATAAGTGTATATCTATCAAAAGGAATTCGAAACCCATTATCATACTATCAATGGGAACACAACTTAACAAGTCAACAATGGGAACACAACTTAACAAGTGTACGTAATACCTACCATCTTTTTTGATAACGTACTTATCAGAGTTCTAATTGATATATACTTTATTCGGAATTTTTTTTTATGACAGGGTAAATCCAGCTCTTGTGCAATAGCTCGCTAATCACATAAGAGAGATAACCCACACTAGGCAAGCCCTATGCGACGAGCTCGAACCAGAAGGCAACCTGCTATCGTAGGCGGGGGACTTCGAACCTGAGACCTCCATGATGAAAGCCCCATGCTCAACCTACTGAGCCACCCTTGCGGGAATAGATTAGGAATTTTCTGAACCCACGGTTCATTCTATTTTCTGGGTTTCGAACTTATTATTGTACCTATTTTATGTGTTTTTAACACATATATACAGTGTATGACCCGAAGTTACTAGGTTGATCAATTGGACTGCCTAGTTATGAGCCCGACACTTTTGTAACCAAAAAAAAAAAAAAAAATTGGAACCAAACTAACCCATTAAAAAAAAAGAACCAAAGTAGGCTTCACGCACAGAATCTGTGCGTGAAAGGGCCGAAGTGTACATTTACACTTTGGTCCTTTCACACACAGATTTTGTGCGTGAAACCCCTAACAAAAACCCCTCCCATTTCCAGCATACTCTTCTCTTTCATTTCCTCCATTTTCACCCTTTCAACACACTTTTGCACTCCCAAAAACATGTCTCAAAGTTTTGAAACTTCAAAGTTTACTATACAACCCGATATTAGTGAATGCAGTTATTACTGTAAACTAAAAGCATCAAAGACCCAAGATAATTCGGGTCGCCATTTTTGGCGTTGTAAAGTGCCCGAAGTAAGTGTTTTTACATTTTTTTAGTGTTTTTTTTCCACGTTATCCATATATTTACTTTAAAAAACTGATTTTCTTGTAATGTTTATAGGATATGGGCGGTTGCAAACACTTTCGGTGAGAAGATAGCATTCAGGTGGATAAAACGATGGCGACGAAGTTTAAAAATTCACTTTTTGATAGAGATACCGCGACTTCATGTATCTCTAGAGATACCACTAAGTTGGACTCGCAATTTAAGCTTGTGGAAGCTGAAGAAAAAATTGAACTTTTGGAGGTCTCGCTCACCGGTTCCGAAAAAAATGAATTTTACTGACGGCTAAACTTAGAGACGCTCAACACGAGAAAATAGCTTTGAAAGAAAAACTTAAATTGTGGAAGATTATTTGTGCTATCTTGTTGTTGTTCATTATTTATATGTATTTTGTTTATTAAGTTTAATATTTCTATGAATTATGCTTTTTACTAATTGTATCTTTTCCTCTATAATGTAATCCGCATCCTTTATGTACTAATTTATTTGTGTTTCTTTGTTAAATTGTCTGTTGACACCCGATTTTGTCCCGCCTTTTTTCCCGAAATTTTATTTGCGAATAGTCATGTATATTTCACCACAATTATTTGCTTCTATTAATATAGTCGTTTTTCACTGTCCAACTATAGCCATCACTTATTATTATTATTATTATTATTATTATTATTATTATTATTATTATTATTATTTTATTATTATCATTATTAGTATTATTATTATCTTTATTATTATTAGTACTATATTTATTACTTCTATTATTATTATTATTATTATTATTATTATTACTATTATTTTTCATCATACTGCGAGCACCTAATATTATAATCGCGATAGTCGCTTTTAACATTTTTACCCTCTTATGTAAAACGCATCGCATTTATTTTATACAATTAAACAATGGCATTTATTTACTTTTAAACTTCATCACGCAACTATTATGATATCGTATAATTTTTCACTGCCATATAACTACTAGTAATTATACTTTGCATTGTATAATTTATTTACTTAAGCATTTGTTAGTATATAATTTATTAAAGGATGTTTAAATCCCTATTTGAAACCCATGAAATTAAAGAAAAGGCAGTCCATTTTAGGCCCAACCGAGAGTCCCATTCATCAACCCACATTTTATGTTCAGCCGAGCCCAATTATCCAGACCCGGCCCACCTTCTCTTTAGTTCCCTTTAGGTTTCCCTTCATTTTCGTTCTCAGCCGCACATCTATCGTCTTCTTCCTCTTTCCAATTCCATGAAGAAACCTTTCTCTTCATCAATCTTCAGTGTTTTGTCACGCCAATTCGGGCAAATCTTGTACTTTTTTTCGTATCCCCCATCTCAGGGACTGATACGTCTCTTTCCTTCCCTTTCTTTTTGAAGCAAAGCTTCAGCCCCCATCAATGGCAGAAGTTTACCCTCCCCTTTTTCGCGAAAAATCTGACCATGTCCGTCCAAAACACGCGTCCTAAATTTGACTAGCTGCTTCTTCACGTGATACTTGACCCAAAAAATCAGAAGCTTACTTCTTTCTACCTCTTTTCCTTCGTTTTTTCCATGGTTTCAGGTTGACTGCACCATTTTGGTGAAAATAACTGTCAGCACCATACTACACTCGTGATTCTGCCGACTACAATTTTGAATTTCAAAATAATGGGACACAAGCCCTAGTCCTATTCTATAAATACCAAGTTTAAGAACCATTTTTAGGGGAGGTTTTTGGGGACGGCGAAATCTGATCCTAAAAAAAAAAATATAGTTATAGTTTTACAAAAAAAAAAAAAAAAAAAAAAAAAAAAAAAAAAAGAGAAAGAGAAAGAAAAGAGGGCAGAAAAATCAGTCAAGAAATCGCTCTATTTTCATTTTTTGATTTGAAACTGGGTTAAGTTAAGTAGATTCGGGTTCGTCGCGTTCGAGTATAGATCCGAGACCCGAAGCCTCAGTTCGCTAAAGAGGTAACAATCCTTCTTTTAGTTAGTTTTAATTTCAGTTTAGGTAGCTTAGTAGCACTTATGTGTTCATGTATGTTTCGTTGTTTAGTTGATTTAGTTCCAGTTTAGTAGCTCAGTAACATCTGTGTATGTTTATGTCGTTTTAGTTAATTTAGTTTCGGTCAACAGTGTTTATGTGCTCATGCCTTGATTTAGTTTTGCTTGGTTTCAGTTTAGTAGTATTGATATCAGATGGTTCAGTTTGTATTCTGTTCGCCGTGTTATTCAGTCATTCGTCTGCTGGTGTAGTTTACTGTTAATGGTTCGTTGTGGATACTAAATGCTGCTCAAGTTCACTGTCAAACTTATCCTAAGTTTATCTTGTTTTAAATGAGTATAGGAGTCTATCTGTGCGCTTCACCTTGTTCCAATGGAAATACTAAACTCTAGGTATACTGTTTTGAACCTATCTAGACATAAAACTTACACTTAGCATGGTTCAAATGGCTAGCTAGTATGATTAATAATGTTAAATGATAAAGATTGTCCAACCTGGCCTAATATGGTATTATTAATGTTTCCGTGCTAGTTTATAAACTGTTCCTGAAAAGTTTTGGTATTGGTATGAGTCTATCTGGTTCACTTAGTGTCCAAAGATGAATAAAGTGAGGGTCAAATAGTATTAATAAGCCTAAATAGGATCAACAGGAATCTGAATTCAACCTCAGTTAACCTTTTTTTTTTCTTCTGATTAAGTACCCCCTCCGCTTAAGAATGACTGAAACGACCATTATGTTGCAACTAGTTGGGATTAAGACTCATTCATTAACCATAGTAGTCAGAAATGGGCCTGCAGAGCATTGTTTTCTTTTAAAGCTTAGTCAAAACTTAGAAATGTTAATGCCTAGTCTGTCTGTTGGTTTTTTTTTTTTTTTTGTGCGTGAAAATCATGCCTACTTTGTTTTACTGTGGTTATGACAAGGCCTTATGTTAAGAATGAGCCATGTAGTTTGTGTGACTATCTATCAAAGGACTTAAAATCTTGTCTCGTCTGCCTATCTGTATGTAACTCATGTGACCATACCGTATGCTCATGCCCTTGTATAATTGGACACTTTTATAGTATTGCATCTCTGTTCCTCTTTAATCTTGTCGAGTATCTGAAAACTACAAGATCTTGTTGTAACAATTGCATGATGTTTGAAAGAAGTTTAAATGAGTTTCGTTTAATGGATCTAATAATGCTAGAAGTTTAGCTCAAATAGCCTTTTTTTTTTTTTAAAATAACTGATTGTTCCTGTATTTTCGAATTGTCATGTTTCTTTAAGCTATTTCACTCTTTCTTTGAAATACCCCATATTGTCACTGAAATAATGAAAGAATAAATGGTAAGATAGAATGGATCGTTTCTGAATTAAAACTTGTTTGCATATGCTGTCAAAAGATGGAAGTTTTCGGTATGGTAGTTGAGTTTCCCTCTTGTTTTAATCTTAATTCCTATTCCCCTGCTTGACCTGTAGCTAATCGTTTGTTGTTACTGGCTGCTGCATCTTAAAGCAGCCGGCTGCTGCATCTTAAAGCGGCCAGCTGCTGCTGCATCATTTGGCCATTCACTGGTGCGTCTTTGGCCATTCTTGTTACGTTTTTGGCCAACAGTAGGCCGTACCTTTAGTTGCTATGTTTCAATGAATCTTTTATTGCATTTTGCTGGAATTCATTGCTGCTGAAGTTGGGTTTCTGTTTTGGAAGAATATTGCCATTTACTGCCACACTTGTTGTCGCTTATGACTACCTACAGTTGCTCTTTGTTATTTCATTTTTTTTGCTGCTATCTGGACAGTTTATTGCCACTATTGCTTGTTGCTTGCTGTTGTATGTTGACCATCAGTTGTTGCTTTGCTGTTAAAAGAAATGTACAGATACTATGCTTTATACTTGAGCTGACTCTCATTTTTGTGATTGAGCTGCAGCCGTGCTTATGACTAAATTTTCTTCAAAAAGAATAGATGCAACCATGATGCTACCCTTTGATGACTGAACTGTTTTGAATATGATACTTCTTAGGGCTGATGAAAAGTTGTTTAACTCGAGGCCTCACTTTTAAAAGAACGGATTTCTATACTTGATTGAAAGTTCACTGATCTGAATATGTTTAACTTAGCAAATGTGCTTTTCCCTTAACCTGCCCTGTCCCTAAAAATGATTCGCACAGTGATTCTTTGAATCCTGTCGATTTTAGTTGTGCTTGTAATTAAGTTTCACGTTTGTTTTTCTTTGCTGGGCCTGTTGTGATTTCATTTTGTCCAAAACATGAAACATGTGTAAATCTGATTTCGTGTATGGATATGCTTGTGTATGGACAGCCCAATTAAATTTAATTTTCTTATTGTTATATGATGGTATTTGAAGTTTCTTTCTTTGAGTTATGAATTTTGCATTAGTAACTATCTTGATCACACACTAATCCTTTTCCTTTCATTTTATGCATGATCACCGCCTACGAGGCCGAGGGACTCATTCTTCTCCTGCATTCGGTGTTGGGCTAAAAGCCCAATGCAATCTTCTCGAGTCATTCCTCATCAGTCCATCCGCAATAGCATATAAAATTATTATTGGGCCAAAGTCCAACAGCAGCCCAGATTGCCGCCGTCTTGAAAATGGGCTGAGCCCATTAAACTTACTTGCTCCTATATTTTATCATTTTGCATTTAATTTGTATCTTGTTTTGTTTTTCTTAGTTTAGATGAACCCTAATAAATTAGTAGGTTTAATTTCAGTAGTGGGTAGTTAGGTTAAGGAAGACTAAATTTTTTTTTTTAATTCCTTAAGTTTTATTCTCTTCTTTTCATGTGAAAACTATTTGTAATATCTAATATTTATTTTATTTGGAATAATTGATTTGCAAAATAGCATGACTATATATTTTAAGTAAAGGGAATCATATTTTATTCTTACTATCATATACATTTCAAAACGTCACTAATACGCAAATATAAACTTAAGTATATTTTATAAACATTGTTTTCAAGATTCATCCTATTATACATATTTTCAAATTTTGAGCATAGTTAAATAAATTAGTAAAAAAAAAAAAAAGAAAACTCATCATCTTTTGCATTCTATTTATAAAATAAGTCTAGATTTTCTACACCACTATACTCATATAATGTAATTTTATCCTAAAGTTAAATTGGCTAGATCTTCTCTTAAAAGCTTCTATTTATATGCGAATCATTTATTTTTCAAGTCTCATTTTCAAAATAACATTATTATTTAAAGTTTAGCAATATTTATAGTTTGCTTTAAATAACATTCGAAGTCCTTTTTTTGTGCAAGTCTTGTTTTAAAATGGCATTTTTATTTAAAGCCTTAGCATATTTTTAAATCTTATTTTAAACAACGTTATTATATTTTTCTTTAAAACCTTAGTAATATTATAAGCCATTTTCTTAAAATTTAGGCATCTTATTTAACCTTAATTAATTAACCTAAGTTTGGCACTCAGAATCGTAGTTAACGGATCCTAGAGGATGCCTAACCTCTTCCCTTTAGGATAATTAGAACCCTTACCTAGAATTGACAATTAGACAGACCATTAACGGAGGTTTAGTTAGCTTTACCTTAGTTAATAATTAGGTGCCCTAATTCACCTTAAAATCAATTAGGTGACGACTCCTAAAATAAAGCAAAAATAGGAATCTCCAATATGTTGTACCTAATTTAACCCTTTAAAAAATGGGGTTTAACATTGTCAATTAATAATAGATCGACTTTAACAATAAACTTTGAAGAATTAAAAACATGCCAAACTAATTCAAATTTATGAATTCATCATAAAATAAAAATATAAATTAACGACCTTAGTCCGAAGCTCGAAATGACCCATAATCTAAGACGGTGAGCCTAAATAGACCCTAATCGTCATCGGAATAGAAGTCCTCAATATCGTCCTCGAACGATATTGGCGGTCTCTTAACACACATCTTTTTTCGGGAGATGTTAGTTCTCTAGGTTGATGATGATTGTTCTTGACCAACTTTAGCATGTAAAATTTACAACGTCTTGCCGACGATTCATTTGTTTTCTTTTCTAATCCTTTGTACGACAAGCTCGCAAGTTGCTGGACCTACTCGAGGCATGGTTATTGAGTACCTTGTTCAGATTAGAGCGTTGAGATTTTCCAAGTCATGAATAAAACGTTCTGATTAGGCAATCCGATGTGACCATTCTCGGCGTAAACCGCAATAATATTCTTGCGGATCTGAATATTTCACACTGCAAAAATTATCATTACGCTCTATAAGAATGTGAGGATTTAGCTCGTCTAGTTTGAAATCGCTGGTATCACTCGAAAAACTGCTATAATTTGAACTCTCATTATCACTGCTATTTGGTTCTTTTGGAAGGAGTAAAGACCAAGCTGAGTTTCTCCTACTCAACATTGAATACGTTGTAGAACGAAATATTTTTCAATTATTATGAACCTCTCGTGTTGAATGAATTATTTTTAAATATTATATTTATTTTTGCACATTCAAAAGGTGCGGATTACACAATACAATAACAAAATAAAAAAGACATAAAAGAAAAAAAACCTAATACAAAGCAGAGTAATTTTTTTTTTCTATCTTTCTTGAACCAAAAAAGTACTTCCATAGCTTTGGGAGTAAAACAAAAGAGATTAATTAAAACCCTATAAAATATGACACTTAAACCTAAATATAACAAGTTTTCAAACGTCTTGGAAAGACTTTTACAACCCCTAAAACGACGATCCAAATATTTATGTATACTTGATGTAATAGTAGATATTATTGTACACTAAAAAAAAATATTAAGTTCTATATAAAATATTTATATTCCGGTGTTTTGAAACGTGACTAATCTTTGGTCAAAGTACGAAAAAAAACCTTAATTTTGTGTTTGATTTCCAAAGAATAAAGGTTGGGGTCGGGGGGAAGGGGTTTCGCGCACAGATTTTGTGCGTGAAGCCTACTTTGGTTTTAACTTTTTTAAATGGGTTAGTTTGATTCCAAATTTTTTTTTTTTGGGTTACAAAAGTGCCGGGTCCGCCTTGTTATATATAAACCCACCCTGCTTTCCCTTCCTAAAACCTGCTACCATTTATTCTTTTGGATTTCTTTTTCTACATGAACATCACAAAGAGATGCAACGAAGCATTCGATGGATGGGTCTACTTTTAAGTTTTCACTTCTTCAAGGTACAGTGACACTCAGCGAAATCTCATATCGGACAGGAAAGAGAGATATGAGAAGCTTGTGAGCTGTCCTAACTCATGAGATAACTTTTGGAGTCAAAAGTTAAGCGAGTGCGTGTCAGTGGGATCTTTAATGAAGCAGAATACTGGTAAACAATCCTTGCAAGAAAACTCAACTGGAGTCATGGTAAACGTCTTCTTAGTCGACAAATGAATGCTGAGTAATTCAGAAAAGCTTAAGTGTTGGGATGTAATAGGCACAAAGCCATTGAATTGCAGTGCAAAAAGTCTCACTTTGGACTCCAATTTCCAAATCTTGTCAGGCTTCATTACTAAATTTGTATGCACATCTTTTTGAAATCAATCGAGTGTGAAAGTGCTCTATAGATTCAGAGAACTGCTTAAAGCTAGTGTTCCCTAATAACATTCTAGAAAATATTGCAACCAGATGCAGAGTACCAATTGATCTAGGTTTTTTGTCAAATACAGCCATTACAAAAAATGGAATTAATTATTTTGGATGGGATTTAACTAAATTTAAAGAGGACTGGTGATTACAATGAGTCTAGATAGCATTATAGTAAGTTATTTGGTTAAACTTTGATCAAAAAAATACTAACAAGTACATAATGCTCTAGAAATGAAACAGAGAAATTACAGTGATAAAGAAAGAGGAAGTGAATAAAAGTTAAAAGTCGAAGCTTTTCGGAACCCAACCCGTTTCCTCTGTTCTAATTCATCCTTATACGGTTTGATATTTGCCCTAAGTTTTTTTTTTAAGCCTTGCAATATTTTCGGTTAATTCTTTAGAAAGGGAGGGGGGGCGGGGGTGTTAATTATCAAAAAATTTAACTCTTTTTTATTGCTAAGAGAATGCCGATAAATTAATTGGGTTAGTTACGATAATGGGTCGGAATTCTGTCAAATGCTTAAAATAACTGAGATGGATTTTAAATGGAGCAAAAGACACTACCTAGCCATGGGCAATTCGCCGGAATGCCCTTATTTTGGGGTGGACTTTAATTTTTGGCCCTTAAATTGGTGGTCTTTAATTTTTGTCTTTCGCTTAATGCCATGAAGTTTGGGGTTCGAATTTCGGTTCAGATTATAATATTTAAAGCCTCAAAGTCAACTAATAATATAGCTTTTAGGAATTTAAAATGGAATTTGAAGTTTTAATACCATAAAAATCATACTTATGTACAATAACAGTAAATTAAAACTACTGATCAATTTGCTCCTGCTTCGCCAGTTCGCCTGATTACAAAAGAATTCACTTTAATTCACAAATAGTGGTGGAACCAATACTAATTCCAAGTAGATAAAGGATATTTTGACCCACCTTACCACTGTATAAAGGGTTACTGTGAATTCCTCTTTGTACTTAAAACTTTTATTTGGATTGTACTATTGCTTATGTATGTAAAAGCTCTAGAAGTTGTTGTGTCTTGGTTGCGGATGTTGCTTGTGCCTTGGTTGCGGATGTTGCTTGTGCCTTGAATAAATTAAAGTTGAAGATATTTTTCGTTTAAATTGCTTAGGACTTCAAATTCAACTGAAATCCTAAACCAACGTACTCCTTTGCTTCTTCTGGCAAAAAAAAAAAAAAAAAAAAAAAAAAAAAAAAAGGAAAAAGAACTTTGAGTTAGTAAGAGACAAGGACTCCTGCTTATTCATTATCAAGTAACTGATTTCAACCAAACAACTACTTCGTTGAGTTTTAAGAAATTTGCAAGTTCGAGCAAAATAAAACTAAGACAAAAGTTTTTCCCTAGCTATAGCTATAGCAGTGTTTTTTTGTTCCCTTTAAATTTTTGACATGAAAATGTTTTGTCTCAATAAAACTAAAATAAAATAACTGAGGTCAAGACAACACCGGAATGCAGGGGAGGATCTATGTATATGACACTGCACGCTTCGATTGAAACTCTGTATATGTATGTGTATATACATACGAGATAGACTATATATCATTCTTGACACCCCGAATAACAAACGACGTGATAGTGCCACTGGCAAAGGGCGTAGCATACCATAAAATAGACGGGTGTTCGAACCGCGTGTGCTTTTGGCTCGATCATTTGCTTATTGCGAATGTACACCTTCAGCTCTATTCCGTTTCATTTTTTGTCTTCTTCTAAATTCTTTTTACTTACTATTCTTTATTAATCCAAATTGTCTCTGTTTTGCTTTGATTAGTTCTTGACGTTTTTCACTTCCTCTCTGTGTAAGTACTCTTAATTTCTTGATACGCCCGTTGCGTGCGTATCACATACTAATGAGTACTAAATTTTAAAACACCACATAAGTATTAATAAAACTTTTAAATATCAAATTATAAATATTTTTAAAATGTTTTGAAGTTTTTAAAAATGATGAGTATTAATTATGTTAGTGTTTTTAAAATTTAAAGGTTATTTTGATCTTTTATTGACGTTCCCGCTAACAGAAAATAACTGGATTGAAAAGCTACACTTCTTTATTATTTTTCAACATGTATCTGTAACAGCACACAAAGGTAATGGAGTACGAATATATAGAGGTAATAATATTAGATGATGTATACATGTTCTAATTTTTAACGCGAAAAATCTTTTTCTTTCTCAAAGTTTTAGAGAATAAGGCCTCTTATTCCAAATTTAAAAAAAAAATTGAAATGTTTAGAAATCTTTAATCTCAGAATATCTAATAGAGAACATTACTAAACAAATCTACATATTCGATCGATTTGTTTATATAAATCGATAAAGATAAATAACCCGAATCGTAGCCTAAAATTGAATAAACCAACCCGTTTATCATATTTGGACGGTGTGACACTCGAAACCACTAAATCCTAAATCCGCCTCTGCCGGAATGCAACTACTCTTTAATTTAAGTTCTTGGCATTATTCTTCATTTATTAGTATTACTTTTCATCCTAACTTCTAATTGGGTATGGTAATCTTATACGACCTCTAGCTTACACCAAATAAATTAAAATGTATCCAAGCAATATCAACTGCATTTAACTAATAAAAAATATATTTTTCCCTTAACAATTATTTTCAGCATATTTCTATTTCTATTATTATTATTATTATATATATTTATATATATATTTTAATTTAATTTAAACTATTAATAAGTGAGAGTTCTTCAGTGGGCATTTTTTCGTAAATATGGACTGATAAATTAAACACGCGTCCCACTAAAACTCCCACTCTTCTACACACTTCCTTCATTTCAATGATTTCTCTCTCTGATTCATCTTCCTCTCCGGACTCCTATACGGGTATCACTGCATTTTTTTTCCAATGTTTATTCATTCGTGGATTTCTTGCGATGGTTGTCTGTTTCGTTTAATTGTGTATGGTCTTTTTGTTTTTATCTTTTACTTTTGTTATTCCTTTTTGGGTTTTATCTGGTGAGTTTTTAATTTTACCCACTACAACCAATGAGGGAGATGGATATTATTTTTCTTTCCTCTTATTTTCCAACCATGCATGTGTTAATTTACAGTGACAGACAACAGATTTGAAGTGGTGAGAAA